>NC_133755.1:165132655-165437821 GCF_036562045.2 Rhinolophus sinicus | reverse complement strand
TTCCCTTTGACAGATACTTCTAATGCTCTCCTTCATAACTGGTGTTAGCCAAAGGTCTTCACTTCAATCTTCCCAAAGACTTTTCCCACTCCATAAAAAAAGTAAACTGTTTACACAGGAATTTATTCCATTCGCACATTAATAGTTCTTCATTATATTTTATTTTGCCACTCTCCTTAAGATAACTTCTCAAATTTTCTCTTCTGGATAATCAAAATCCCTTATACTACAAGGATGCAGCAGAAAGGGATGTCAGAGGACAAGAACAGAATGGGAAGGAGGGAGAAGACCATTTAAACGGTGATAGCCACAGGCTGCCACTTGTTGCATGAATGGCCGGGGACTCCAGGTTGAGTAACATATGGCAAAAAAGATATTATACCTCCTTCTAAATCGCTAAACGCAGCAGCGATTTATAATAGGTTGTCAGGAGAAAGAATCAAAGTTTAGTCACTAACAATATACTGGGTGTCCCTCTACTTTCACATCTATGAAACTCAGGGAAGGCCACCTTCCACACACAGCGAGGTAAGAAACAGAATAAATGAATGGGACATTGCTTTCGAAGCTTTAATCCCTTTAAAACTGTAACTTACTGTTACCACTACTCTAGGGTTCTGTGCCAAAGTTTAGCCAGATCTTTCTCACTGAAACCAATACATTCAACTCTACGTTCACCAACATTTTCTTCAGATCATCTCTGGCTGTCATGGGGACCTGAAGCCATGAGTGTGTGGCAATAAACCAAGTTGGACGGGAGAGGGTGGCCTTAAAAGGAAAGCTCAAGTTTTTGCCTTTAAAATAATATAGGAATTATACAATGTCATACAAATATGTTCAACAATATACAATTATGATGCAAATGCAATGCTGGTCCTTGGGCAAAAATTATTTAACACTGGGAACCAAAACCTAGCTAGAGATACGTAGTGGAAAGGGAAGCCAAAGGGGCAAGAGTTTGCCGCTCTGCTTGAAACACAGTAAAAGACACCCAGTGCCAAGAACTGCCATTCACTCTGAGCTCCCAGGGAAGGTGAATACTACAGTGATTAATACTGTTTACAGGGGCAATAAATTGTGTGTAAATACCCAAAGGAGAATTAAAGAGCGGTCTCATCGGTCCCATAAGTACGGGTCGAGGGGGTAAGGAATGACTCCGCGTAAACCTCGGCCCTTGCCGCGGGTTACCCTGGAGGCTGAAGCACCCAGGAGCTGCGCATTCCTCTATCTCTCGCTGGCCCGCAGCGCTATCCGCGGGGCTGCGTCCCTCACGCCCACCAGCAACCAGCCCGGAGGGGCCAACCCGACTTCCTGAGGCCTGTGTAAGTTACAGAGCAATGGATGCGATTCCTGCCGCAGGTCCCAGAGTCCGCGAGCTCCTATCCGGACCTGGGAAGTCCGGGCTCCCCGCGAACTCTGTGCGCTCCGGTCGCGGCAACCGGTGCACGGACTCTCCCAAGCGCGACACGGGGAACTGACCCGCGAAGCCCTGGTGACCCAGGTGACCTGGAGGCTGGGAAAGAGGAAGCTGACCCCGGGACATGCCAGAAAGCGGAGCCGTTAGACCCAGGTTAGACCCAGAGTTCTCCAATTCGGTGTAAAACAAATTGCAGGTCCCCTGGCTCTGAAAGGTCGGGCACGTTTTCTCCTTCCCTAGAACAACTCCCTTTCCGGAGCTTGGGGGAACGTCTCTTTTAACAGCGTGCCTTCTAAAAGTTGCACAAACTAAAATTCGTGCTTTGTTGGTTTTGTAAGTGGCCTTGGGCAACCAGAGCCTCGGACCTGGAGCCAAAGGTGGGCATGAATTACCTTACCAGTTGCAGTAAGAGATGCCAAGCGTCCGGAAAACCAGCAGAAGAGGCTGCACTGGACCACGCACCGACTCGGCTCCCGCGTCCCCTTACCGGAGCCCCACCCTCCCGAGCAGCAATGGCCCGGAGGTCGAACACGTTTCCTGCCAGGAGGACGGCTGGGAACTGCTCCCCTGCCCGTCGACCACGGCCACCCTTACCCCACCCTCTCTTAGCGGACACCTCTAGCCCCGCCTTCCGAAGCTAGGGCGTGTGTGACAGGCCCTCCTGGGAAGCCACGTCCCCCCTTGGAGATCACTGGCCCAGCGCCCCTCACTGCGCGAGGCACAGATGCGCGACTCTCACACCCCCGCCGGGAGGAAGATCGGGGGAAGCCATAGGGTAGCCCCCAACCAGGCAGAGGAGTTTGGATCATTCGCAACTATACGGATTCCTAGAAACCCCTCCTCTTTCCTCGTTGCTGGCATTCTCTCGCGCCCCTGGGGGAGCTGAACTCAGGTTCCGAGGAAAGTGCCCGCAAAAGTTGATTACATCTTAGGCACATTCTTGGGAAGGAGGTCGAGCCTTTGATCCTGGGCTCAGGACCGCAGAGAAGTTCATCCTCGCCGCAGCCCACGCCCCGTTTCCCCGGGGTTGTGGTCACATTCCCCAGCCCGGGGCTTCAATAATGCATGGACTTACCTGCTCCCGTGACCCGCGGGCCGCCTCGCCTGCCAGCCGCCGCCGCCGCCGCGTCCCCAGCGGCCAAGGGCTGGTCTGGATGTGTTTGGGTCGTAGTTACCGCGGGGGGGCTGCGCGAGCGTGAGTTCTGTGGTGCGACGTTCTTTAAAAATGAAATGTGGAGACCTAGACAAGGTCCGAAAGAAAAAAGGAATATTTTTTTTTGACACCCGATTCAAAATGCCTCTGACTTGTGCAATCCTCCTGCCCGGTAGTTCCGCCAAAAACAAAACAGTCCCAAGTGCAAACCTGGAACAGGCGCGCAGGCACCAAGTTTGCCAAACACTAGTTTTCCGTCTGCAGAAATGACCCAAAAGAAGGGGGGCACCGCTCCCGGTGATTCCCCAATCGGCTTCGGGAGCCGGAGGCTCCTCCTCGCCCCTCGGCGGGAGAAAGCCCGCGGCAGGCTGCGGCCGCCCGCTCCCCGCCTCCGAGGCTCGGCGGCTCCACAACTTTGTGCGCCAGCGCTCGCTGGGCCGGCCCCTCCCCCTCCCCGCCCCACCGCGGGCCTGCCCCTTTGTTGGAGCCGAGCACCGGAGGCAGAGGAGGGTGGGGCGCAGGACCGCTCCGGGGCGCTGCCACCCCCCTGGGAACCCGCTCGCGGCCCGCACCCGGGACCCGCTCTCTCGAGGAAGAGGAGGCCGCGCAGGTCCAGCCCGCCGGCCCGCGCCGCTCCAGCTCCCCGTCGCCGTCCCCGCCCCCCAACTTTGTTCCGGGAGATAAGCCCCTCTCGGCTCCCGGTGCGGCCCCGGCCCAGCCCAGGAGGCCACCGCCGGCTGGGCTCCGGGAACGTGGCGCTCCGGGTCACCTGACCGAGCGCCCCGTCAATCAGCGCCCGCCCAGCGCTCCCTCCCTGCCCGCGGCAGCCGGCGGGGCTCTCGGCTGGCCTGGGGCTGCCCGCCCGCGCGGCTCGGGAGTCCGGAGCTAGAAGGGGTGAATGCCTCGCGCACACACACACACACACACATGCATGCAATCCCTTTATTCAGATTATCCGAAAATGTGAGTCACGCCCCCACTCCAGGAAAAGCGGGTAGTTCGGATAATTTTTTTTTTCTCCTTTAGAGATAAATTGCCATTTACTCCTCCACTCACCCCCGTCTCAGTTTGCTGGTGTTGCTGATTTGGGGTCCTAGTTCCAAGGATATATTTATATAGTTTTCTCGGTGTCGTTTTTAATACTAAGACAAACTTGAAATTTCGTTTCATACTCATTCATACCTAAAAATAGTGTTTGCGCTGACCTTATTTTTCTATTTTTCTAGTATATACACACACATACATACATCTATTACAGAGCCTGTCTCAAGTCTGAGGGGTTGGTCAAAAAATACCTGAGAAGAAATGAATTTGTACTGTGTGTGCGTTTTTCTTATTTACGTATTTTCCCTATGTTTGTGTAATTCCTTTAAGTAAAGGAATTCACACTTGGGAGGGGAAAGAAAAACAGCAACCTAGGTTTCTAGTTCCTATAAACAAAGAGGAAATGGTGATTGATAAAGCAAGCTCTGGTTCATTGCTGGTTTAATATCTGAGAGTTAACAATGTATAAGTTAGTAAAGATAAACCACTAGGGGCCTTCAATTATTTTTCAGAAAGAATTCACCAGCCTTTTATTAGTTGTAAAGTGAAAGCTTTACAGTCCCTAATTGCTTTGGGGGAAGGGAGGGAACGACGTCCTGAAAGATACAGTGTTTCTTATAGTCTCTATTTAGCTTCCTTCCTTGAGAGTTTTTCTTCATATAATCCAAATAAAATCCACAAAACTAACTTGAAATGGTTATGATTTATTCCTTCACTTTCATTTGTTCATTCAACAGACACCAATTTGGGGCCTGCCTGGTCCCCTGTCACTGTGAATGATACAAATAAAAATCCGATAGAGATCTTACCTTACAAAACTTCAAATCTAGTAAGATAAGGCACGTAAACAAGGATATGCCAGATCAGCAGTAAGTATCTTAAGAAAATGACAGATCAAGTGCTACTTGAGTCTGGTTATATCAAGGGAGATTGAGGTTTCCTTTGAACTGATAATTCTGCAGACCCTTAAAGCTGCTTCATCGTGCACTGTATCCTGTTGAGCTGATGGAAATTCAGATTCCCTCCTTTAAAATAAAACCACATTGGGGTGTTTGAGGAGTTCGTTAGTTAAAATTATATAAGTGGAAAGCACTCTGCAAATTGCAAAGTGTTACACAAATATTAACGTATTTAACTGAAAGTTTTTGAAAACCAGTCATTTGGGGACCTAGAATTTCTGAGTTTTTAAACTCTAAGGGCATGTTTAGTTAAGCTTCTCCAAAGGCCATAAGGAAAGGGTCAGTAGGGACAACAGCCACCATGTGAGTCCACTCCACGCCCCAGCTTCAGTGGCTTATGGTACGTTACCTAGGGAACTGTGCTCTGTTTCTAGCCCTTCTCCCCTCATACCCAGACTGATAATCTCTGTAGGCCACGGGCGAGAGAGAACAAAGAACTTCTGTCGATGGATGGGATGGATGACCAAGAGGTCCCAAGCTAGTCCTACCCCCTGTTTCCTTTATAAGTGGGGAAACCACATTTAGTGGACGATTTTGACCACAGTGGGCTACGTTTCCATAGAGGAGACCGTGTGACTTTCCTTCCAAACCTGAGAATTGCATTGGGGGGAAAGGGGAGCCAGACCACCAGGAGGAGGATAGCTGTTAGTACACCTGCAACCAGCATTCCACTGCAGTTCACACAGCAGGTTCATGGGCCTGTAATGACAGTGCTCAGTGGGGTTTTATCTGCCTGCTCCAAAGATCCATTAGAGCATTAGGAGAAAGTGATAGGCCCTGGACCTACCATTAACCCAAACTTTTAATTGCCCAACAGTCACCACAGAACAGTGAAAATTTAAGAAAATTGAACTGCTGTCATTGGTACGGAACCCGTGACCTAAGAGGAAACATCATGATATGAGTAATGCATATGTATATATGCATATATATGTGTATATAATTAGAGAGACATGATTTCACATAGATATTGTTCATATGCAGGGAACTGCATCGTAATATAAGAGCCAAAATATGCTTTCTCTGCTAAACTTTGTGCAGGGGTATATACATGCGGTTTCTCTATAAACAGCTGAAACATGGGGAAATGCATAATGTATGAAAAGCAAGACACTCATTCAGTTTTACCCTTGGTGTTGACTATGAATAAAGCCCTACATGGAAGCATTTAAGAGAAGGACAAAGGTTAGGAAATTTTCTCTTTCTTACCTCTTTCAGGTAAAGAAAGTATAGCTCTAGATCTGTGGCTTATATATAATAAATACTAGAATATTTGCTGAAATTGCTGCAGAATTCTTCAGTCAAACATCTAGGACTAATTCTGTAAGTTGAAGACAGATATGAATAAAATCCTTTGTGACACAATTAAGGAAATAATAATGATAATGATGCATGAAACTTTTAGAAAATAATTAGCACAAGGTAGAGTTTCTCACAATGTCGTGAGCTTAAGAATCACCGAGATGTATATTTTAAATTCAGATTGCCTGCCAGCTGCCAGCATTTCTGATTTACTAGATCTGGTGGGGCCCAGAAAGCTGCAGTTTTAATAAGCAACTCACGAGGTTGAGTCAGAACAGTTGGAGAATCGCCCTTCGAGCCAGTTTCCCAGGGGTCTCAAATTGGCCACTTTGAATGATTGGACAGGGGTCTAGAACTGGCCCTTTTAACAGAAAATAAAAATCCATACTGGATCAATCATAATTTCAAAATACCCACCATTAGCCTTATCTCTTTGAATTCAAGTGTTTCCTTCAGCTGTGATCACCTTTGAGGTTAGTGAGGGTCATTAACACCTCAGGAGCATCCTGGGCAATTCAACCTGCGCTGAGGTACAAAGCCTGGCCCCAGTCCTGACCAGATGCTTTGAAGAGACATCTGATGGCAGGAGGGCAGGGAGGCGAGGACTATTGAGGCTATGGGGGCTTAAATTCAGGGTCCAAAGAAGCCTAGGACAAAATAAAAGGACTAAGCTGTTGGGGAGAAAAGAGCAACTGATAAAACAAAAGAGGAGCATAAAGGAGGCTCCGAAAGAGAAGAAAAAGACAAGGAGAGAGAGTGGACGGTGTCTGCCCATCGAGAGCCAGAAAGCCTTCTTGAATCAAACAGGTGCCTTGTGTTGGGGGTTATCATACTTGCTACTTCTACCTGGTTTCACTTACTTTGTAATTTTATAATGTTGGTCGTGGAAACGGTTTTGCAGAGTCTTTCCTTTAAGGCTCTAATTTTATGGATAAAGAAACAAATGAAAGATGCAAAACAGGCTAGGGAGTGCATTTAGGTAAAATAAAATAATCTGTTGGGGGAAAATGTTCAAATCACTAAGTAAAAAGAGAGTATCCCTGTGTTATATCAGGTCATTGTTAACCAGGAGGAGGAGGAGGGAATGGGGAGGACAGAGATAGTGCAGCTGACAGAGAACAAGGCTGGATTTAAGTCACCTAAGTGCTAATTATTATACTGACAGTTATTAGCTGTATGATCTTGTGGAACTTGCTTAACCTTTAGCTTCCTGTCTGTAAAACAGAAAGAATACCTCCCTCAAGTGTTGTTGTGAGAGTCAAATGAATTACTTAATATAAGGCCTTTATCACAGTGCCTGGTACTATTTTTACTTCTATTATGTTCCTTCTCTTTTCTGCTAATGCAAGCGGGTCTGCTGCCATTTTGTGATCATTTTCATTTGTTATTTTATTGAAAATAGTCCTCAAACTCCTGTTACGATAATAAAAAAATAAATGACAATAAAGTATTATAATAATATATAAACAATAGCAAATAATAATAAAAGCAAATAATAATATATAGTAATATACTATATATATATATCATATAAATATAAAATAAGCTACAGTGGCTGTCTTCCCAAAGCTCATCGTCTAGTGACAGAGACCAATGCATAAATAGACAATTATAAATTAATATGGGGACGCCAGTACCGCCAAGAGGTAACATGAGCCAGGAAAGGAACACATAACCCAATAGGAAGAAGACAGAAACAAGGGGTATCAAGAAGTGACACCTGAGTTGAGCCTTAATGGATGACTAGGAATTATAAAGGACATCTGTTGTCTTGCCTCTGCCCACATCTTTTTCCTGCCATGTGGACCTGAGGAAGAGCCCAAAGATCCAATAACAATGAAAGGGTAAAATATTTGGTATTTTATTGGTATTATCCATGTAATTTTAAATAGTGATTATTTTGATAAACTATTTTGTTTTACAAAAATAGGACTAACTGCTTTTCAGTGTAGTTACAACCACCACAGACCTGCATTAGAATGAAATCATGTTACTACCATGTTTCCCCAAAAATAAGACCTAACTGAAAAATAAGCCCTAGCATGATTTTTCAGGATGACATCCTCTGAACATAAGCCCTAATGCATCATTTGGAGCAAAAATTATTATAAGACCTGGTCTTATTTTCGGGGAAACACGGTATGTCAAATGTACCCTCACTCCGATAAGCATCTTTATTTGGAGATCTGCAAAGAAAGCAAAGGAAAGGTGTTTTTCATTTCTGTAGTTGTACGCAGGTACACACTTTGTGCCTGCTGTGTCACAGCAGTCACCTCAGCCAAGGGGGCGTCCCAATGGTCTAAGAACCTAAGGTTATTAGTCAACTCATGTGTGCAGGCAGAGCTTTCCTCAGACAATACTTCTAAATTAAAATAAAGGCCAAATTCTTCGTTGCATTTGTGATTCCCTTGGCATCATGAACTGCTATTTTATTTGTTAGAGACTAACATAAAACGGACAAACGTCGGCTCAATAGGCTGAAGATGCATTCTTGATAAATGATGCCCATATGATAACAAATCTTGCTATCTGAAAAAAGCTTCCCTTGTATTTCAAATTCAAAGATATGGGTGCATTTGTTTCTCATGCAACACATGGTAGTATATGGATGGTGGACTTAAAACAACCCTTGACACAGCAATAAGTACCATACTTACATTTAGAGTAGCAATTTAGTTCCATGAAAATAACACCTGTCACATTAAATTTATGTTGTTAATTTGAATGAAATATGTGATTTTGTTATATTGTTAGTTTTTTGTTTTGCTTAAATAAATGTGTAAGATCTATAAGCATAAATAGTCTATAATTATGTTTGTACACATTTAAGTAACATTATAGAAATAATGTAACTTCGTGCCAGAGTCTATAGACTTTACTTTTTCTTAAATAGGGTAAGAACATTACTCGAGTTAGTAAAACATTGGGTTAACACACACAATAGCTGTGTTAAGACTGGTCATTGTGATCACAAGTTTTTATAAAATATTATCAAAAATGTCAACCGCCCCGTGAATCACTGTCTGTATAAAAAGCTAAATACTTCAAGCTCTGTATAGACAAAAACCCAATTGCAGTGACTTCCAGGGAAACATTGGAGATTAAAAACACCATTGAATCTTCCTCCTTCCAAAACTCCATTGAAACTATACCAGAAAGACTTATTTTAAGGCATAAGACCACACGAAGCTATGACAATGACAACAGTTTTGAAGCAGGCAAGTATAAATTGACTTCGCAGGCCTGAGAAAACCTAACCCTAAGTTAGCAGTGGGACAGCTGAGAATAAGTCCAATTTCCACTGAAGTGTTGGCCCAAAGCGTGGGCATTGAAAACACCAGGTACCCCGAAAGAGGAGGGTGAGAGGGAGATGCTCGTAAAGGAATGGTTGGAAGAAGTAATTAGATTCCTCAATTCCTTCATTCCCCCTACACAGCTGGGCACCCGCCTCTCCCCACCCCAGCAGAAGGTCAAAAATGCACTCTATGGGCCTGGGAAGCCAGAGAATCTCTGGACCTAGGGATCAAATCATAGGGGAACTATACCACAAGTAAGGAGGTTGAGTATGTATGCTCAGTGCTGATATCCCCAGTCTCCTCTCTTGACTGACTCCAGAATACAGGCTGCCATGTCTTTGTCCTCCACAAGGGAGAATGGGGGCATTCCATGGGAGAAACCTCAACAGCCCAAGAAGAAACACTTAAAGATACACAATAGAGGTTCCAAGACAAACAGCTAAGCCATATCACCCGCATCATAAAACAATGAAATTCACCGCTGCACTGAGAGTTTCCACTCAGCTTTTCATTCTAACACCCTTAATCATGAACAGACAATTCAGAATTATCAGACATCTGAGGATACCCCTTCACCTAAATGTTGGAATAAAATGTAAAACAGAAAAAGGCAACTTGAAGGAAATAATCATTAGGCAGGCAGGAAAAAATTTTTTCAACTATTATTAATATCTACAGAAGATAGCAGAAGGTTTTTGAATTAATGAAACAAAAACAGGAGACTCCAAAAAATAAAGTTAGAGAGAAAAAACTTAAACATGGTTGTAGAAATAAAAGCTTAATAAATGTATGGAAGATAAACTAGAAGAAATCTCGCGGAAAGCAAACAAAAAGAAAAATACATGAAAAATAGGAGGGAAAGCATTAACAAATTTAAAGATTAGTCTAGGAAAAGTTCCTCAAGGACAGACTAGAGAAAACCGTTATTTCATCAATGAAATAATTTCATATTTCTGAAAATTTCATGATATATGGTTCCTGTGTGAAAGGGTTCACTGAGTATCTAGCAATGATAATAGACCTACACCAAGACACATCCTAGAGATATGTCAGAACACAGGGATCAACAAGAAGATTCTATAAGTTTCCAAAAAGATGGGGGGAAAACAAATCACATGGAAAGTGACAGGAGTCAAAATGGCTCTGAACTTTTCAACAGCAACACAGGATATTAGGAGAAAATGGAGCAATACATCCAAATTTCTCAAGGGAAATGATTTCTAACTAATATTAACTATCTAACCAACTTTTCAAGTGTAAGGGTAAAGATCTTTCAGTGAAAAACTTCAGCCCTCCTACTCACACACATACCATTCTTAGAGAGTTACTGAAGGATATGTACAACCAAAACAATGAATTAAGTCAAGAAAAAGAAAGGCATGATTGTGGGATAAAACAGAGCCAACACAGAACAAATGCAAAAGGAATTCTCACACCCAAGATGATGCAGCAAGCATGGGAGCAACCCACCCAGACTCATGGAAGCCTAAATGCTCCAGAAGAGACTTAAGAAGATAAAATTGATCTAATGCCCAATACAAATGAATGCATCAAGAAGATATTTAAAGCTCGGGTGGACATGTGTACATAGAAATGATAAGTGCATAGAAAACTAGGCAAAAAACGAGACAATTCTTAACTGAGGGAAAACAACAAGTTGTGCCGTAAAGGAAAAGTAATCATAGTTTACTACATGACTCCACAGTAAATAGCCTACAGAGTCATAGTATTGCTAACCCTCAACCCTCAGTCTATCAAGATTACAATAACCCTCAGTCCGGAGCATCGACAGCTGAGAAGAGTGTGTGACGGAATCTGGTAAGAGTGGAGGGGACAAGATTTCTAATCCTCTTCTTCATTATAGAAAGTCAATAGATGATACCTAAACCTGAAAAAAAAAAAAACAAGACATAACATTACAAGCTTGTTCAGAAATGTACAAAAACAGTGGTTTATGATTAGAACCAGAGACCCAGATCTTAGGATGGGAAGGAGGCCGCATTGTGACTTTCATGGGTCTCAGGCACTTTTGACTTTGTGGGCACCTACCATTATAGCATCAACATTTAAAATCATTTATGATATAATTTTAGTTTTCACCGGCATCTTTGGGAGCAAAGTGTTGATTGCCTCAACCAATTGAAATGGGAATGATTAAGCTCATCACAACGAATGACATACTCTTCATACGGAAATATAAAGATTGTAACTCAAAGGCAAATGTCAGGTTCACTTTACAATAATGCAGAGAGAATTGGAGACATAAAAGCCTTTTAACATTGTATTCAGTTGGGAATAAGCCTATGGAAAATTGAAAAATATATCCAAGTTTAATATTGGTTTACATTAAGCTGCTGGGTTCAAGCATTTCAATATGATATAATTGCTATGAAATAAATTTAGAAAATCAAGAGAAAATATTGTGTAAAGCAGTTTTATCCTAACAGTGCTGGGATCAGAGCAAACAAAGCTTTATTGTTTATAAACGTTTTGAATAATGATACGCTGCAGTTTTGAAACTCTATACATTTCTCCAAGTACTTTCTCTTTTCTATTTACATGTCTTTCTATCATTTCCATGTCAGCATATCTACAACTGAACGTCCCTTTATTATTACCTCCCTCTGTTGACTTACCCAATCTACTCAATTGGTACCACAATTTGGGTCACTCTAGTTTGAACCTAGGATTCCTGCCTCTTCTCCCCACTCTCAATATCTAATTGGTTGATAAGCTCTATTGATTCTTCCTTTGCAATATTTCACAAAGCTGTGTTACCCATTCCCAGCCCTATCACCCTTTCTCTGTACTTGAACTTTTGTAATGGCCTCTTTATTGGCCTCACTCATCCAACTCTTCCTCCTTCAATCCATTTTACATATTGCCTTCACGTCAACTTGTTAACATGGTAATCGTGTTGCTCAAGAGTCGTCAACAGCTCCCAATTGCCCACAGAATAAAATCAGCCATTTGAGTCTAGTAGCATACTATACTTTTGCTATTCTTAGACTTTTCTATCTACTTTTTGTTTTAAAAGTCTTTTTTGTTTTTTTAAAAAGCCCCCTCTCATGGATTTTTCCACCCTGTACTTTCTTCTGGAGTGTCCTCTTGTGACTTCTCCTCCCCTTTTGTTAATGTGGCCCAAGTCTACCTTCTCTTTTCTTGAATAGTCATACCATAATAATTGTGTCCTTTGGATTCTTAACACTTATTGCCAGTACCATGCATTTAAACTGCATCATATACTGCCTTTTATGGTTAGTTAAAGCCTCCTATTACTAACATTGTTGCCTGAACAAATTATAAGTTCAAGGCAGGCCCAGAGGCTGTCAGATCCTAACATGGTGTTGGTCACATAGTATGGGTCCATTCAACGATTGATAAGGGAAAAATATTTTGGCTGACCTTTTCCATTTCCATGTAGATACAGAGCATTATAACACACACACACACACACACACACACATATATATGCATATATATATATATATAATGTGAATATACTTAATGCCATTGAACTGTACACTTAAAATCATTACAATGTAAATTTTATGTTACATATATTTTACTACAATTAAAAGTAGATAGATATCAAAGTCCATATTTTATATATCTTCAAATTATATCTGAATATTGTAGTGTACTGTCATCTACTTGGCTTATTAAACATAAATGAGTTGGAAGAAAAACACTGGATTCGAGTCCTAGCTCTCTGAGAGACCAACTATGTGACGGCCTTGGGCAAGTGTCTTAACATTTCGAGCCTCTGTTGAATGGTCTCTAAAATGAATGGATGGGGTCACTAGATAATCCCCAAAGGCCCACTTCTACAAGTCTGTAAGTTTGTATCTCTCTGGAGAGCACACATCATCTCCAGAATTATGGGAGAAAGCTCTCTGGCTCCCTTCCCAGATTCACAAACCAAACTATACTGAGTGTAACCTAGTCCACTCCCAACTCTGCAGATTCTAAAAACAGTTTGGGAAACTGATAGCAGCTGTGAATTTGCAGGACTGTGCTTCTGCCCCACCCAGGCTGTGTCTCATTTGGGAATTCTGACCAGGCTTGTACTCAACCAGCATCCTGTCCTGGTAGCACTCACAGTACCCAGCCCAACTGGGAGGGAATAAACCCCTCCCTTTGCTGGCCCCTTACCAGGCCTCCAGCTCTTCCTGCTGGTTGGGGGATGGGTGGGCAAGGAGCCTTTTTGCCCCTCAACTACAAACATATCGGGGAGTACTTGGGGAAAGAGGTCTCGTTAATTAACTTAGCAAGATTTTTGAACAGACTATTAACTTCACATTTTAAGTGGTGGGACTTTTGTGTGCTTTGCAATTGCAAAACCCTTTAAAATACATATATATTTTTTAATTTCCCATTGTGTGTATGTGGGGGGGAAGAATACTATTCTGATAATTGTCCTTAGAAATTAATTATGGATGCTGAGTCTTTCGGGTTTTTTGTTTGTTTCTTTGCTTTTTCCCAAAGTAATAGTAGGTTTTGTTTGAGTTGGCAAAAATCTCTAGTTCATCTTTTAGCTCAAATAAGTTACAATAACTATAAATCTGTCAACCAAAAAGGCAATAATATTAATAGTCTTTAAGAGTGTTAGCATGTTGTAAAATTCCAAAGGCTCAATTTATACATGCAAAGCTTGGGCAGAAGAGGGGGGTGGGGTTATCTCTTAATTGTAGATCATTCCTTCACCCCAGTTTACCAGGAGTCCTGAACAAAGGGTAAAGCCAAATATTTTAGGCTTGAGATCACCAGACTGACAACAGATCTTTGTTTGAGAGAGAGAGAGAGAGAGAGAGAATTTATTGCTGTCACTGCCTTAATAAGTAATTACTTAGTGATCTGCTGATTTCTCTATGGGATTTAAGGTTGTTTATATAACAATTAAATAAAATTGAAACTTAGTGGATGAGGAAAGCTGGGCCAAATTAAAAGTATAGGTTGGAACGATAAGCTAGGTCAGGAAAGAGGTTAAAACACATATGAGTAAATTTTTGCTGATTTCTTGGTGTTGTGCCATAATCACTGTGAATAGCAATCCTTGTTTAATTATCACAAAATGTTATTTGTTACCAGGCCATTTCTAGTCGAACCTTCTCCAAGAGCTACTCCATTAAGTGGCTCAATCCAGCTGCGCCTGAGCCCTACATATTTTGCTTATCATCTTTGTGCTAATGGTGTGCTTTGTTTGGTATTAACTTGAGGGGTCGCTGCATCAACAACTTTCTGGGGTAAATGTCTTTAAATCCTGGAAGTTTTAGTGTTCATTTTTCTGTCTTGGTGATGGATGAACTGCCTCAAGTTGGCTGAATGGATAATGTGGTTTCTCTGTGGCACCTCCAGCCTTTCCAGTGGTTACCAGGAGTAGCCGAGTGTTTGGATTCTGCCAAATAGATTCAGAGGTTATATTCCTGTTCCTGGTTATGTTGGAAAAGAGGCTTTTCTGTCAGCACTTTCATTTCTAATACCAGTTGTGTGGTTGTGTGATTACCCTGTAGTTTCTTCGGAAAATTTCAATACCACTTAATATTTGTTCCAAGCATTCCATAACCAACACATTTTTTAAAAATATTAAAAGTAACTTTTTTAATCCAGAAATTTGTCCTAAAAAGGAAACGTAATCCCAGTGTGTTTATCAGTTTCCCTGAAAACTAAGCTTTTCTATCTTTAACAAAGATATTCAGCCTACAGGCTGGGCTGGAGATGAAAAAGGTCACAGAATTCTTCCAAGAGGAGAGAGTATAAATGTTTCTACGCTGCTTTAGTGAATCAAAGACGGAAAACTAGGGGCTGGGTGACAGCTCATACACTAAAGAATTCTAGAGCTAGAAAAGAATGTTGCCCTCAGGCTAATAATTTCAGAGCTATATTTCTTCCCTCAAAGTTGGCCATGGGTAATAGATGTCACAAGTGGAGGATGGGAGGAAGAGAGGGAATACGTGCAGCATTTTTGTATGTCAATCATAAATTAAAAAAAGGAAAGAAAGATGAAGATACATGATCTTTCAGGGGGATAATGGCCAAAAAGGAATCTAGGAATCCTGGTCTCTCTTTTGCCCCTCTCGTCTTCTTTGTTTTATGAGCATTTAATATAAGATCTGCCCTATCAATAAAGTTTTAAGTATACAGTACAGAATCGTTAACCATATGAACTGTGCTGTGCAGTCGATCTCAAGAATTTATTCATTTTGCATTCTTGAAACTATGTACCCTCTGACCTGTATCTTCCTGATTCCCCCTCCCTGTGTATCCTGAATTTTGGTCAGAAAATAAAGTCATCATAAAGATGAAAAGACTGAATTCTCTCCTTCTGAGATTCATAGTAAACATTTCTTGTAACCTCAGAACTCTTAGGTAAAAATGTTCATTTAGATTTATTTCATGAAAAATGTTAAATAATATATATGCCTGTCTGAACAGAAGAAGCCATATATCAGAGCACACACTGTGGTCCCATTCCCAGCTCTGCCACTCACCACTTCTGGCTTCAGGAAAATACTTAACCTCTCAGTCTCCTCACCTATAAAATAGGAATAATAACACTTACCTCATAATGGTGTTATGAAAGATTCAATGAATACAACGCATAAATGCATTTAGCATTGTTCTGAAACACATGGTATTCAATAAATGGTCATTATTCTTTAGATTTTATTCAACAGTGCCTGATATATGGTCTTTTTTTTTCTTGAGTGCTTTACTTTGGTTTTATTACAAGACTAAGCAAAAGCCTTATAAAAATCTTATGTCATTCTCAAACCTTACAAATAGGTACAGTATATATTTTGAAGATAAAGAAATGGAAGCTTAAAGCTCTGGATTGAATGTTTGTGTCCCCCTAAAATTCATATATTGAAGCTCTGCTCCCCCCATTTTGATGGTATTTGAAGGAGGGACGTTGGGGAGGTAATTAAGTTTGGAAGAAGTCATGAGGGTAGGGCCCCCACAATGGGATGGGTGCCCTTATAAGACAAGAGGGGAGACCAGTTCTCTCTCTCTCTCTCTCTCTCTCTCTCTCTCTCTCTCTCTCTCTCTGCCAAATGAGGATACAAGAAGATGGCTTTCTGCAAACCAGGAAGAGGTCTCTCACCCAGGAACTGAACTGGGTAGTACCTTGGTCTTGGGTGTCCCAGTCTCCAGATCTGTTGTTCAAGCCACCAAGCCTATGGTATTTTGTTATAGGAGCCCGATGTGACAAAGACACTTAGCAAGGCTAAGTAAGGTCCCCCAAGATCATACAGCTAGAGAGTAGTTGCACCAGAATTTGAATATGTGTTTGACACCAAAAGCTTTTCCATAAAACCACGCTGCCACCCAATGTAAGAGGGTAGCTACTTGGCTTTCTTCAGACCAAAAGTTGCCCTGAGCCAGCCTGAATCTATCTGGTACACTTTGTTATCTGGGTTACCATATGTAAGTTACTTGACTTCTCTATGCCTTAGTTTCTTCATCTGTAAAATGGGGATAATAGTAATACTCGATCTCATAGTCGTTGAGAAAACTGTATGAAGACATATGAAGTATTTAGGACAGTGCCTGGCATGTAGCAAATTTTGATATTATCCTTATTACTATTTATAGCCCTGGGGTCAACCCAGATAGTCTTTGGGAGATAGGAGGAAAGAGCAACAAATATTGTGTTTTCAGCACAGAGTGTGAGAGTTTACATAGTACAACACTAGTATGTTACTTGGAATATGAACTTTATGGTTTCCTGAAATCATCTCTGAGAATTTTAGAGCAGAACTGAACTGGTCATCCACAGACTCACCAGCAGAGCTTTTAGAAAATAGATCTCAGCCCAGACTTCTATCTCTAACCTGATGCCTACCCAGACCACCCCCAACTGCCATCCTGACACGAGACCACTTATCAGAATCTGCAGGGGTGGCCCAGAAATCTCTACTTTAAACAAGTATTCCCAGTGATTTAGATTGCAGTCTTCTAATCTAGCCCATTTTAAAACAAGAAAAAAATGAGACCCAAGAGGAGATGGGAATTTTCCAAAGGTTTAGGGCTCTTTGTACTATAGGATTCTAACCTTCACACAGAAGCGCTGCCTGTGTGAATTATTATTCCAGGTCGACTGCCAGGATAATGTTTTGTCCTTGTAAGCCCGAAGAATTATACACTCAACAGGAATGCTGAACTAGTCTCACACATCCACCCTTGCACACCTGGGATGTTAGAAGGCTCAAGTTTGGGGGAAGACTTGAGTGGCAGGTACTAAAGCTCCTCTACCATCTCTGTGAACAAGGGTGACAAACATGGAGAAAAAGTAATTCACTTAAGCGGGCTTGGAGTCTGGATCTGGCTTAAAAACTATAGGATTCTGCATGTAAACATGTCATTTATCTTCTGTTTGGCTTAGCCCTGGTTGAAAGATAATCCTAAATTAGCCTTTGGAAGCATCTTATCTCTCTTTTGTATTTTTAACCAGACATGACCCTCTTTTTCTGTTGTTTCTGCTGTTGTTGACACGGGCATTGAGGTCGAACCCACGGGTCCTTTGGGAGATACCTGAGTTGTTCATTCACTTACTCTCTGACAAGCTTAACTCTCCTTGTAGATCCACCAAATCGTTTTCATACCAAAAATGTTTCTGTACTGTTGACTTGCAAATATAGCACTTAAGTCAACAGTCTTCTCTCAGAGAGCTCCCAGGTAGTTCAAGAAATCAAAGACAAAAGAAAAAAAAATCTCTTCAAGGCTTTCATGAAACCAATTTGTACATATAGCCTCACAACTGCCTTAACTATTATTTAAAAACATGGGAACGCAATCTTTTTTTTCCGAGGGTAGTTTCTAAGTATCTCCCAGGCAGGTATACTTATTAAATATGCGGAACAGCTTAGTCACCAAGAGAAAACTAGAAGTGTTATAAATACCCAGTCTTACCCAGTCAGCAGCTGGAAGTATGCCTATTGCTAAGAAGGATGTTTCTACCTTCCTAAAAAGGAAGAAAAAAATTAGCCATAGGAACTTGTTTTTACTTCTCAATACAGACATTCCCTATGTGGAATCTTTCCTTTGGGTTGCCAGGAGCAGGAAGTTGGAGGGAATACATAGTTATTTTTTAACCTGGTGGTTTTTCCTCCTGAAGCCCAGAGGAAAAAGAGATTTTCCCATAGCAAACATCTGTATTTCCTTTATTGTTACTCTCATCAATCTTACAACTGCTTGTTCAATATCTGTCTTCCAATTAGACAACAAATTCCAGTAGATAGACTATGTTTTTCTTATTTGCTACTTGTCTGTGGTATAGAGCCCTGACACATAGTATAAATATCTTTTGAATAAAATGCTTATTACATTATGTTGAAGCCATAGTCTTCAACAGGGATGATTAGAGTAAGATTTAAATTGTAGATTAAGCCACTATGTTGAGTTGGAGTTGCTGTATGTGTACAAGGTAGTGGTGATATAGTGGAATTAATTAAGTGAAAAAGAGGGAATTTCTGATTTTGAAAGCAAAAACAGGGAATAATTTTGTGATTACATTGAACATGGTGTGATTACATTCATAACCATTAGGAGTCAAAGAGAAAAATGCCAAACTGCACCAAAGTCTGGCTATCTTAAAACATTAAAACATCTTTCATCTATTATATGGTACATATTAGTGTTTTAAGTTCAGGGTATTTTAACAATGAGGGCTATTAGATTTTTTTAAAGTACTAGTGTAAAAGTCGTCACATCTGTGGTTTAAACTGTGTAATTTCAACAACACAATTAGCATCTTAAAAGCTCTTGAAAAATGAATATTCAAAGTTTAATGTATGGAGTGTCAGCAATAATGTCATAAATGCTACCTGCTTGAAAAAAACTGGGAGAATAATATTATTTTATAGAAAATCCTCTTTCGATGGCATAGCTACCCATCTGAAAACATGATAATGAAAGAGTCTAATTGAGAAATGGTTGAGAGCATATCTTTGTTAAATTTAAGTCCTTTGATAGTGCGGTTCCTTCTGATGAAAACTAAGATGAATGAACTGAGAATTGTAACAGCAGATCAGGATCAAAATTGGAAAGCTATGACCATGTAAAGTAAAAGAGACAAATTTACTCATATTGACTTTTCAGTTAAAAATTTTGAATACACTACACTTAGAAAAAATCACTTAGAATAATGTATGCCTGAATATTTAAATATTTGACTTATTTTTAGAAAATCTGCAATTTGGCAGCTTTATTGAGGTATAATGACATACAATAAACTGCATATGTGCAAAGTGTACAATTTGATAAGTTTTGACAGATGTTTATATCTGTGAAATCATCATCACAATCACGAAAATCTATCAGCCTGAAAAGTTTCCTCACAGTCCTTCATGATTCCTCACTCCTATACCTTCCCCTGGACAAATTGATTTGCGCTCTCTTTTTTTTTTTTTTAATTAAAAAAAAGATTTAAAAATTTTAAAAATTTTGTTGAATTGGGTTAAAAAAACACAACATAAAATTTACCATATTAAGGCTATAACAAAGAGTAGAGCAGAGATTAATGAAATTGAAAATAGAAAAAAAAATCAACAATGCTAAGAGTTGGGTTTTTTTGGAAAGAGCAATAAAGTTGAGAAACCCTTAGTTAGATTTAATAAGGACAAAAGAGAGAGAACTCAAATAAGTAAAATAAGAAATGAGAAAGGGGCTCTTTCAACCAACGCCACAGAAATAAAAATAATTGTAAGAGAGTACTATGAACAACTGTATGACAACAAACTGGATAATCTACAAGAAATAGTAACATTCCTAGAAACACACAATCGACTAAAACTGAATCCTGAAGAAAAAGAAAACCTGTGCAGAACAATACCTAGTAAGAAGAGTGAGTCAGTACACAAAATAATTGGAAGTGACAAGCAACATTAATTATAGCTGATAACCTTTATGTCTGAGTGACTAAACGAAAGAAAAGGCATGGAATGGATGATTCTTCTTTGGCCCTTGTTTGGTACAGTCTCTCTCTCTGTCTCTCTCTGTCTCTCTCTCTCTGTCTCTCTCTCTCTGTCTCTCTGTCTCTCTGTTTCTCTCTCTCTCTGTCTCTCTCTCTCTGTCTCTCTCTCTCTGTCTCTCTCTCTCTCTCTCTCTCTCTCTCTCTCTCTCTATATATATATATATATATATATATATATATATATATATATATATATATATATATCTATCTTTTAAAACTTCCCAACAAAGAAAACCCAAGACAAGATGGCATCACTAAAAAATTCTACCAAAAATTAAAGGAAGAATTAACTCCAGTCTTCCTCAAACTCTTTCAAAAAAGTGAGGACAAGGGAACACATCCAACTCATTCTATGAAGTTATCATTACACTGATACCAAAGCCAGACAAAGACACTACAAGAAAAGAAAACTAGGGATTAACAATCCTAGTGAACAGTGATGCAAAAATTCTGAACAACACAGTAGCAAACTGAATTCAATAGCACATTAAAAGGATTATGTACCATGACCAAGTAGGATTTATTCCTGGAATGCAAGGATGGAGCAATATATTAAAATCAATCAATATAATACAAGACATTAACAGAATGAAGAACAGAAAAAACACATGATCTTCTCAACTGATGCAGAGAAAACACTTGACAAGATCTAACACTTCGTCATGGTAAAGAAAAACAAAAACACTCTGCAAAGTAGGAATATAAGGAAACTATTTTCATAGTAAACTATCAACATGATAAAAGCCATATATGAAAAGCCCACAGCAAATATTATGCTCAGGGTTGGAAGATTGGAAAGCTTTCCCTCTAAGAACAGGAACAAGACCAAGATGCCCACTCCAATTACCTCTATTCAACACAGTATTAGAAGTTCTAGCCACACAAGTAAGCAAGAAAAAGAAGAAATAAAAGGTATACAAATGGGAAAGGAAGAAGTAAAATTATCTCTATTTGCAAATGACATAAATTTTTTATGTGGAAAACCCTACGTTTTATGTGATTCCACACACAAAACATTAATACTAATAAAGAAATTCAGCAAAGTTGCAGGATACAAAATGCACAAACAAAAAAATAGTTGCATTTCTACAGAGTAAAAGTTATCAATTGGAAAAAAATTAAGAAAATAATTCTATTTACAACAGCATCAAAAAAAGAATAAAATACTTAGGAATAAACCTCATCAAGGAGGTAAAAGATTTGTACACAGGAAACTACAAAATACTGATGAAAGAAATTAAAGAAGACAAAGAAATGGAAAGACTCCCCATGTTCATGAATTGGGAGACTTAATATTGTTAAAATGGCCATACTACCCAAAGTGATCTACAGATTCAATACAATTCCTATAAAAATCTCAATGAATTTTTTCAAAAATAGATCAAAATCATCTTAAAATTCACATGAAATTTCAAGGGACCCCCAAATAGCCAAAACAACTTTGAAAAAGAAGAACAAAGTTGGAGGACTCACACTTGCTGACTTAAAAACATATTACAAAACTACAGTAATCAAAAGTGCGATACTGGCATAAAAACAGCCATATAGACCAATGATATAGAATACAGAGCCCAGAAATAAACCTTCAAGTATATGCTCAAATGATCTTTGACAAGTATGACAAGACTACTCAATGAGGAAAGGACAATTCCTTCAACAAATGGTGCTGAAGAAACTGGATATTCACATGCAAAAGAATGAAGTTGGGCCTTTATCTTACACCATAGACAAAACTTAATTCAAAATGGGTTAAAGACCCAAACATAAGGTCTACAACTATAAAACTCCTAGGAGAAAATATAGAGGAAAATCTTCATACATTGAATTTGGCATTTGTTTCATTTATATGACACCAAAGCACAGGCAACAATGGCACAAATAGACAAATGGGACTACATCAAACTTAAATATGTGTTCATCAAAAGACATGATTGACAGAGGAAAAGGCAACCTTTAGAATGGAAGAAAATATTTGCAAATCTTATATCTGATAATGGGTTAATATCCAGAATATATAAAGAACTCCTGTAATTCAACAAAAAAAAATTCTGTTCACCTAATTAAAAAATGGACAGATGACTTCAAGAAACATTTCTCCAAAGATAATATACAAATGACCAACAACCATATGAAAAAATACTTAACATCACTAATCCTCAGAGAAATGCAAATAAAAACCACAATGAGATATCACCTCATACTCTTTAAGATGGCTAAGATCAAAAAAGAAAGGAAGAAAGAAAGAAAGAAAAAGAAAAGAACAAGTGTTGACAGGTATGTTGAGAAGTTGGAACACTTATGCATTGTTGGTGGGATTTTTAAATGTTGCAACCACCCTGGAAAATACTGTGGAAGTTCCTCATACTATTTTTAATTACTATGTTAATTGGTCAATTAGTTACTCAAAATTAAATACTAATTTAAATACTCATACTATTTTAAGTTAAATACAACTGCCATATGATCCCACATCTGCCTATTGCAATCCCACTTCTGCATATATATAGAAAAGAATTGAAAGCATGGTCTAGAAGAAATGTTTGCACACCCACGTTCATAGCAGCACTATTCACAGTAGCCAAAATGTGGAAGCAACACAAATTTCCACCAACAGATGAATGGCTGAAAAATATATGGTACTCATATATACATACAATGGAATACTATGATGCATTAAAAAGAATGAACATCTTGTCACATGCTACAACATGGATGAATCTTGAGGACACTATGCTAAGTGAAATTATCCAGTCACAAAAGGACAAATACTGTACAATTCCACTTATACAAGGTATCTCAAGTAGTCAGATTCGTAGAGACAGAAGGTAGAATGGTGGTTGCCAGGAGCTGGGGGGAGAGGGCAAAGGGGAGTTTTCAGTTAATGGGTATAGAGTACCAGTTCTGCAAGATGAAAACATTCTGGAGATGTTTCACAACAATGTAACTACACTTACCACTATTGAACTGTACACTTAATAGTTAAGATGGTAAATGTTATGATATTTTTAAATCACAGGTTTTTAAAAAATTCTATAAATAAATAAACTGACCATCCCAGGTGTTGACAAAGAGGTGTAGGCACTGGAACTCTCATACACTGCTAGTAGGAATATCAAATGGTACAAACACTTCGGAAAACACTTTGGCAGTTTCTTAAAAAAACTAAACATATCTCTGATTCCACTGTAGGTATTTTCCCAAGAGAAATTAAAGCATGAGTCTATACAAAGTCTTGTGTAATAATGTTCATACCAGCTTTATTTGTAATAGTCAAAAGCCAGAAACCACCCAAAAGTATGTCAACCATGAATAAATAAATGATGTATATCCATACAATGAAATATTACTTACAAAGTAGGTATACTTCTTAGATATATCATTGATGGAGTTTGCAGTATGTATCAAGCCCTGTGCCACAAGTGTTAAACAGGTAGTCTCCAGTCTAGTAACAGGGTTACACAGCCATGCTATGTCAAAGCCAGGGTTTGAACTTAAGTCTAGAGCAATGGCAAAGGTAGAATGCTCAATCACGACACTGCATTTCTTGAATTTAACAGGAGGAATACACAGGTTAGCTGACAGTAAACAACTCAGTGGAAGAATTCCTTAGAAAAGAGAAGCTCTGGCTGTTCACCAGTTGTGTTAACTGCCATATAGTGCAATGGTTGAGAATGTGGATTATAAATGTAAACAGCCTAGGTGTGAATGCCAATGCCTCCCCTTTCCTAGTTGTGTGAGGTATTTAATCTCTCTCTTCCCTTATCTTACAGATGGAAATAATAGAATCTACCTCATTGCCTGATTGTACGGAGAACAGTTCCTGGCATGTAGTAAAACATTACCCATCTTTACTTAATTTCTCAAACTTAACTTTGAATGCTTCCTCTCACTGTTAAGAGAAATAAACCAATTTAAACAACAAAAACAACCACCACAGCAACAAACTGCATTCAATTTAATGTATTAAAACCTGTTCTGGGGGGCAGCTGGTTAGCTCAGTTGGTTAGAGCATGGTGCTAATAATACCAAGGTTGCTGGTTCGATCCCCACATGGGCCACTGTGAGCTACGCCCTCCTCAAAAAACAAACAAAAAACAAAAATCTGTTCTGTTCAGTGCTCTGGGCTAAGCATTGTTGGGGATAAAAACTGAGTCAGATGAGTGAATTCCCTTCCTCAGGAATTCTGCAATCTATTGAACAAAAGCCATAATTGGCCTATTCAATATTCTTAACATTTACATGCCCTTTTCTCTGTGGTTGGTTGGAATTTATATTTAAAATTTTGACTTTGTAGCATAATAACCTATTTTGCACTGTGACGTACTTTGTATAGGCCATTCCCATTTAGGGCTTCCTAAATGACCAGCCTCGCTGCCTTTTTGATAGCAATATAGTATTTCTTGATAATACTATTTCATTTCCTTTTATTGCTGAAACTTACTGAAATGTACTACGCTAAACGCACTTTGAAACAATAAAGTTTAAGTATTTTACAGATTATCGGCTATAATTTAGGGATCATAATGTTACGTTATCTCACCTCACAGCAATCACCGCACCTGTGCAGTGAGGGGCAGCGGGACTCACAGGATCTGGTAACTTAAAGCAGACCGAGTTCTGGGTGCTATGTTGGTGAATGAATTCTTTTACTAACATGAAAGACTAACACTGGTGCCAGGCTGACTGAATATGCTGAAGATCAAAGCTAAAACCAGGCTCAGTTGTGTTGCAATGAAACTGTTTAAACTGATCCTTTGTTCCCTCTGCCATGTAGATTTTATGAAAGTACAATAGGACAATTACTTCAGGTTTCCTGGTTTCGGGATCAGTGTTGTGATAGAAGCTATGTAGTAGCAATGGGCTATGGGCTGAATTGTGTCTTTAAAATTTTATATGTTGAAGTCTTCACCCTCAGTACCACAGAATGTGACCTCATTTGGAAATGGGATTGTTGCCCATGTAATTCTTTAAGGTGAGGTCGGTAAGATGGGCCCCTAATGCAATATGACTGGTGTCCTTATAAAAGGGGAAATGTGGGCACAGAGAGTCACGCACATTGGAGAATACCACGTGAAGATTAGAGTTATGCTGCCGTGACCCGAGGAACGCCCAGGAGCTGGGAGGGAGGCCCAGAATGGACACTTCCCGAGCGCCTTCAGAGGGAGCACGGCCCTACAGACACCTGGATCTTAGACTTCCAGCTTCCAGAGCTGGGAGACAATAAGTTTTTGTTGTTCCAGCCACTTGGTTTGGGATGTTCTGCTTTGGCAGCCCTAGCAAGATGGGAGGGGATTTTTGTTCTCTTTTGCTTCGTTTTGTTTTTTCTCCTTAGTGTTACACAAATGCTAGGGGGTCTTCGGCAACCGGGTGTTTCTTTCTTTCTTTTTAATTTAAGGATATGAAGATAAATGGCCACTTCCCTCATGTTGCTGAAGATCTGCTATGGGAAAGAAAACAGATCACCTAGGAGGGCATCGTGTGAATGTCAGCTCTGTCATTTGTTTGTTGTGTGACTTTGGGCAAGTCGCTTAGCTTCTCAAAGTTTCAGTTTCTTTGTTTATAACATGGAGATGATGAGATCATCTACCAGTGTTGTTGAATTATTAGAAATAATGTATGTAAACTAATAGTGCACAGTCACAAAATGCAGCCATCTTTATTGCAGAGCAACTACAATTTAAGCCAGAATGATCAGGACAAGATCCTCGATATAGCAGGTGCTTTGGGGGCTAAAAACATCTAAGATCAAGGTGCCAGCAGATTCAGGTCTGATGACAGCCAGCTTCCTGGTTCATAGACAGTCTGGCTTCTCACTGACCTCACATAGTGGAAGCAAGGAGGTAGGTGGCTTTGTGAGGTCTCTTTTATAAGGGCTCTAATCCCATTCTGGAGGGCTCCACCCTTATGACCTATTTACCTCCCAAAGCCCTCACTACCAAATACCACAATATTGGGGATTACATTTCTACATATGAATTTGGCGGAACACAAACATTCGGTCTATAGCACATTCTTAGATGTCTACCCACTGTTTTGCTTCTTCTCGGCTGCATAGAGATTTGAGCTAATGTACTTTGAAGTAATGGAGTCCTTAAGCAGAAATCAGAGATATAAATATTCCCACTCTATTTGGTGCCTATAGATAGATCTTAGCCTCAACCATGAGAGTTCCTTAAAATTGCAACACGCAAATAGTCTTTTAAAAAGCAGTTATTTGGGGACATTCCAGCCTGAAGCCAAAAATAATCTACCACCCAAAAAGGGAACTCAAAAGACCAAAGCCAGTGATAGTAAATCACCACAATTAGGGGGAAAAAAAAAAAAGCCATGCAGAAAACACACATACAAATAAACTCAGAGAAATAATCTGTCCATTCAGGAAAATACTGAAGACTGTTTGTGGGGGAAATCTTTAGGATGAAGACTAAAGGAGTCGAAACAGACCAAAATCTAATGAATCACGGAATCTGTAAACTGGTATTAGATGTTCTCTAGTCATAGAGCCGTGCAAGATTCCAAATTCTTCCAAATAAGGTAGCCTAAGCCAAAGCAAAAGCTACCACTCTTAGACAACAATTTCTCTTACCTGATTGTCTATTTAGTTTAGAATGAACTGATTGTTTTCAGAACGAATGCATTCATACACACAAGATTAGAAGAACTGTGACGTTTTCTTTTAAAGACACACACACACACCATTTTTACTGAGTCAGACTTTCCATTGTATCAGTTGGAAGAAAGGGTAGCATAAATCAAAGAGGAAAAGCTGTCTTTGGTTTCATTTAGTGGGCAGGGAGCAAATGGGATTTGTTTTCCCATTGTAACATGGTAACTTGATTTCAGTGCTGTTCCTCTGTCATACGCATAGAGGGAGATGCCAAATATCTCACAAGAGAATTTTCCAGAAGGTGCAGAGATGGTCCTTAGTCAGCCTATGACCTCACAGACATACACACAAAAAGTAACTACTTAACGCTGAGTGTTTGAATTCCAGAAACTTAAAGAGTAAACAGCATAGAATTATAGACTTGTAGAAAAGAAGTCTTAATAGAATGCTCACTGAAAGAGTTACTCGTGTGTCAATATATCTATCTCTTCTGCCCCGGAGGGGTTTGGGGTAGGGCGCTGCCTGGGCTGAAGTCAGCTGCCCTGGGCCAGTTGTCCGAAGTAGCTTAATTTACCACCTTAGGTGAGCTGAGGCAGCTGCCTTAATTTACCCTGGCATGCCGCACAATATGGTTCTCTATGAGTGACAAAAATGGGGAAAGAGTGGGAAGCACTGGTGTGAGTAGGCTTTGGCTGTAGGCTTTCCAAATGTGTGAACAGATTGATGATTTTAGGTGGCACATAGGCATGACATTAAAAATATTGAACTGCATGGTAAGAAAAAAATGCCCATTCAATTCTTTTTCAATCCTTCTAACTATGGAAAGAAAAATGATAGATTTGGTGTTATCACAGAGTTGGTATTCCCAGAGGGAAAGCAAGTTGTGTTTACTAGAAAACTCATATTGTGATGTTCAGATATGAACTCAATACCCTGGGTGAAGTAAGACCAGGGAATACATCAAGAAAATCAACTCCTTTATTATGAACTTCATATGTCAACATGGGAGTGACTGAGGGGTGAGTGAAAGAGTGTCCTCTGTTCTGAAACTACCCCAGGGACTATTATTTCCCAGTCCTCTCTCGTGCTAGTACCCAATGCATGGTGGGAGAAATAGAACACATTACTTCAACAAGGTTTCCAGATCCAAAGCATATAATTAAAATGAGCTGGTGAGAAAAAGGAGGAGGAGGAGGAAAAAGAATGGGGGGAGGAAGGGGAGGAGGGGACGCAGGAGGAGGAGGAGGTACAGCAATTTTATATCTAGGTATCTACCCAAAACAATGAATACGTATGTCCATGCAAAGTCTTGCACAGAAATGCTCACAGCATCGTTATTTATGACAGCCAAAAAAGGGGAAAACCATCCAGACTTTCATCAAGCAATGAATGGATAAATGTGGTATATCCAAACAATGGAAGAGTATTCTGTAATAAAAAGGAACAAAGTACTAATACTACAACACGGATGAGCCTCAAAAACATTATGCTAAGTGAGAAGAAGCCAGTAACAAAAGATCAAATATCATATGGTTCCATTTCTACAAAATGTCTTGATAGGCAAAGCTACCGAGACAGAAAATAAACTAGTGGCAGCTAGAGTTGGGGGTTGAGATGGGGATTGACTGCACATAGGCCCGCAGGATTGACGTGAACTGATAGAAATGTTCTAAAATTGGGTTGTGCTGATGGCTGTCCAACTCCACATATTTGATGACAATCATTGATCTGGACACTTACAGTGGGTGAATTTTTGTATGTAAATTATATCCCACTAGATGACTTTTTAAAAACCCAGAATACTCTCAGCAACCCAGAAACAAACTTTGTAAGTAAAGAAAATATAATTTTGTTCCAATTAGGTGGTGGAATTATGAATGATTTTTATGTTTTTACGTACTTCTCAATGCAAAAAAATGTATTTTTAAATCAGGAGAAAAAAATTAAGGATAATTTAAAAAATTATCCTTTGAGAGTCAAACATGAAAACACTGATGGACCAGCAGAGAGCTATGTAAAGTCACCTTGATCAAGAGACAGAATGGCTCTCAGGCCCGAAAGATTTGGAGTCACCTGGTTAAAATTAGTAACACATCTAAAGAAAGAAGACTCAATCAACAGAGAACATGGATCAATAAAGAAAGCAAAGACAAGGCACAGTTGCAGAGGCAATCACCGCAGGGGCCTAACCAATGCTGTGCAGCAAAGCTGAAGCTTGGTCACTGCACGTGTACACACCACCCCAAGGTGGAGATGGACTTCATACATCAAAGAGAGCTTCAGGCCATGAGAAATCCTAAGTGAGGTATAACTGATTTGACTTGTTTTCACTGCATGCTCACCATGTAACATTTTTCCAAAACTTGTTTCCCCAAGTAATTTTATGTATAGAGAAAGCCTAGTCATATCGATAGATTATGAATGAAGACATATTCTGGTTTGTATACTCCAGACTCCTGGGGTTTACTCAGTGTGAGTCGGCTTGTCCAAGTTGAAGCAACTCTAGAGTAGTGGCAAGATGGAAACTCTGCACCTGGAAAGCTGAAAGAGACTGTGGACTGTGACTAATGCCTCAGGATAAATGCCAATTTGTGATACTTCTTGGAAGCCAGCCAGTTAGCCGAACTTTCTCAGTGACGACACGACTTTGACAAGAGCTTCTCATTCAGACTTCAATATCAAGAAATTCAAGACACTGAGACATATTGAAATTGTGGTATATTCGGCATATTTTTAAGAAGCCACTTATGGGAAGAATTTTAATTATTTAAATCTTACATTTACTGGATCCAGATCGATCCAGCCATGGCAATGATAATTCTGGCACCAGCTGGTTCAATGCCATCCTCATCATAAAACGAGTACTGGTTAAATAGGGAGCTTCTTTCCAATGACGTTTGGTGATGGTGATGCTGGAAAGAGTCTGTGACTCTGTACCAAAGTCCTCTGCTTCTGGGAACAATGGAGTTTGTTAGAGCACTGACCTACAGTGTCCCACAATAAGTAGACACTTTGTCTAACTGACCTTGTCCTGGTTCATAATTTCTACTCTCATTCACATATGGATCTTTGAGGCCACACCTCTCTCCCTCATTCCTGTCTTCCCTCTACCTCCTTCCATACCTACCTCACCCCTCATCCTAATTGGATCCTAGTAGTATCCCTGGCCTGTCCTAGATGGATGATTTGATTCTGGCACTCACTTAATGCTCTGAACCACCTTTTCCTAGAATAGTGGTTCTCAACTTGGTTGCTGCAAATACTACCATTCAGTTCTGAGGCTAACCAACCACAGTTAGGATCAGATTCCACAGGTTTAAGGGAAGTCCCCCAAAAGATTTCCTCATTTCAGGCATTTCAATTTTGGGAGTTCCTACTATCCCTTCAGGTTCGATAATTGCTAGAACGACTTTCAGAATGCAGAGAAGCTTATGATTACAGTTGCATTGTGAAGGATACAAATTGGGACCAGCCAAAAGAAGAGGCAAATAGTGTGACATCCAGGAGGGTCTAACTACAGTTTCCATGCCCTTTCACCATGGAATCAGGACACATAATCCTCCTAGTTCATCCACGTGTTCACCAAGCAGGAAGCTCCCCAAAACCTCCATGTCCCGAGTTTTTTGGGGGGTTTCATTACGTAGGCATGATGGATTGAATCATTGGCCAGGTAGAGAACTTAATCTCCAGCCCACCTGGAGGTTGAGAGGTGGTGCTAATATCACTGTGGCTCAAAGACTCAACTATCTGATCACATGGTTGGTCTTTTGGTCACGACCAGCTTCCATTCTGAATCATCTCCTTAGCATAAACTCAGATGTGGTCCAAAGGCCCACCATGAATAACAAAGACACCCCCCCATCACTGAGGAAATTCCAAGAATTTAGTCTTCCCTCAAGGAACTGGGGACAAATGCCAGTCAGGTGTTTTATTATACAACAGCTGGATATTGCAATTACCTAAGAAGCTTTTTAAAGAAATGTCCATGCCTGGATCCCACCAAGAATTCTCATTTAATTGGTCTGGGGTGCAACCTGAATACAAGGATTTTTAAATTCTCCTCCAGATGATGCTAACACTCTACAGGCTGTGCTGCAGGCCCCTCTTTAACCCCTTAGTTTGAATTTCTAGGATATGTGGGTTCCTCCAAATTAGACTGGAATTGCTGTTCTAGTTACTGGAGCTCTGAACATTCTACATGGCTGGGGCCAGACATCTTATGGCCATGTCTTAATCCAGATACCACACATCAAATTTGCATCAGGCAAATTTTCCAAATGGCCAAGTAGCAGATTTATCAATTTTACTAACGTATGAATTAGCTTTACAGGAATATTTTCACATCTCTATCAGCTTTAAATTTTAATTTCGTGTTTAAAACTACCAAAAAGAAATCAGAATTTAGCTAAAACAATCCTGTATATTAAGAAATAAGTATGAACTGAAAAATTCCCATATGAAATACTGAAAATCTGAGAAACCAAACATTTTAGAAAAGCAAATAGTAAATTTTATAAATTTGATCTATCAGATTATTCTATAAATGAGCTTTTGGAATTGGGATTCTGCAAATTATTTTCTTGGTTTTTGCTTACGATTAGCTTCTATCTCTAAACATTTGCTTTTGTGAAAATGAGTTAAACTCTAACATTTTCTACTGAACAAAATTCAATGCGTAAATTTGAAGATTCAATTGTTTTATTAAGCAATTCATAAATTAGGCAGCATATCATCTAGCAACTAGAATGGGGTTGCTAGATGAGGGGTTGTACAAAATGGAAGATTTCTGAAGAAGGAAGAATGGGGCAAGGGAACTAATACAAAAGAAAAGAAATTATTATTTTTTGACTAGGACACCTTTTCTTTGGGAGAAGAGAACAGGAAGATATGCAGATTGCCTCTGCTTTCTGTGGGAAATAGAGGAGGGTCCAAGTGACAGACTACCTTACTGGTGCTTGACCAGAAAATTCCAGACTGGTTGATTAATATTAGGTTTATGGGAGAGGTGAAATTGCAATTAGATCAGGTATTACATCTAAGTTTGGATTCATGGGCTTTTAGCATGAGTGATGCCATTTTGGGATCCTGCTTCTCTCCTCACCACCACCACCATTTCCTTGTGTAGCGTGCAATTAAGAGAGTGCATTTGGAAAGTGTTTAAAATAGAAATGGCAGGAGTACAGATGAGAAAAACATGAACCAGTTCTGATGAGCCAAGTTTTTTTCCCAAGGGCCTGGGAGGTACTCGAGAACAATGAACCAAGAAATTTTTGCAGTAGAAAAATAAATATATATTTTTTTAGCAGAACTTGGCAACTGATGTTGGGATAAGAAGTTGTATTTGATATTAAGGCCCTGATGCCGGTCCATTTCTGAATGAAAACAGTGATTGACGTTATATTATACTTACAAAGTCAGTTCAAGGTACTTATGTGGACCATTTTTTGTCCATCCACCTGAGGAAAAAAAATTTCAGGAAACTTCTCTGTCTACCTCAGACTGGAATAGGAAATGATTTTTAGCAAACTTCTTTTTCTGCCACCATGAAAGTTAAGGGATTCAAATTCATAATTATGGTTGCATTTTAAGTTACCTAAGAAAATTGCTAGTGAGATAGAAAAAAAACAAAAAGCCTTCTGAAAACAAACCAAATCAACTGAATAAAAACTTCCCTGGCCCTAGCTTTGAAGGTTCACTCTGAATTCCAGATCTCTAGTTTTCAGTTTATTTCGGAATTTGCTGATGAGCTAACCAACCCTGAGGGTTAACCCTGTAGGACTCAATAAAAATCCTTATAAATATGTAGCTATGGTTGGCAGTCTTTGAAAAATAAGTAAAATTTTCCAACTCACTCCACAATCCTCAATTATCTGATACTATTAGAGAATCTAGAAATACGGAGTCAAAGTTTAGGGTTCTGAGTAGTCGGTTTCTAAAATGTCACTTGGGTGGGCTAAAGGTGCATATTAGTTTGGTTTTTACACCTCCTGCTCCTTTTCAAGAGAATAAATAATTACAGTGATTTATCTTTGAAAAGTGCAGCTTGGAGGTGGATGTAGAGAAGTCACATAATGGTGTCAGCACTTGAGCCCAAAGTAAATAAGATGGTGAAATATATTTAGCGTGCAATAATGCAGGCACTGAAAAACAGAGATAAAAAGAAGAAACTGTCTTTACATGATTGGAGAACTTTACAAACTACCAACCTTTTGCAAAAAGGATATAATTATAGAAAATACAAACAAGGGGGAAAAACAGAGATGCTTCCAAGTTCCAAATTTCCGTCCTAATTCTAACCCCTCAAAAGGCAGGTTAGTTTCTCAAGCATTTTGCCTAGATTTCTTCTCTCCCAGGGTTCAGCCTCCCTCTTTCTGATAAATGTTCAATTTTGGATATAGATCTCGAATGCCTTTCGAGGCTAATGTGAATGAATATTCAGGTTAGTGGTGCACATTAGTGGTTCCCTGCCTTTCGCAGGTGCCTGTAAGAGGGACTTTGGCAGGACTACAGTACCTGCCATAAAGAAAATTTTACCCTCCAAGAAAGGCTGCTTTCCAGTTTTCTCATTCCTTTAATACAGGCTGGGTTTGCACACAAATATTAATTGGCTTCAAAGGACTTGAAAAAGTCCAATCAAACAACTAACTTTTTAACTGACTTTGCCATTAAACACAAATAAAAGGCAGCCAAGTTTGTGTGCTGAACATAGCCTTGACCCCTCCAACCGCCTGAACCCCCCCTCAGCCCCATCCTTGCCCACTGAAACGTCTTTTGCATCGGCCACCATCAGTGATCTCCTAGTTGCTAGATCCAAGTAACCTATCAATACATATCTTATTTCCCAGATCACAAGAAGTTGATACTGTTAGTTGATCAAGAATTAATAAGACATTGATGATGTTTAATTTTTTTTTTTCTTTAGCATCTCTGACCACTCCTTCACAGTCTTCATTGGGGGTTCTCTTTCTCTACCTGTTATGTAAAGGTGAACTTTCTACAGTACTTCATCAGAGACCCCCTCCTCGCTCATCTCCTTAGTCTTCCATAATTGTATTATTCAGTCCTTTGCTTTCATTACCACCCCTAGGCTGCTGACTCCCATCTTATATCTCTAGCCTGTCTCTCTCCTGTATTTTAATCTCGTATACCTGAGGATCCTTGGGGAAGCAGAAAATGGGGGATCCAGAGAGGAGGAACATATTAATGGGACCAGTGCCTTCAATTTCAGAAACTCTTTTCATGCTTTAGTGTCCTGAAGGGAAAAAGAAAAAAAAAAGAAAAAAAAAAAAAATATATATATATATATATATACACATATATATTAAATACATATATGTATATATATATATGTGTGTGTGTGTGTGTGTGTGTGTATATATATATATATATATATATATATATATATATATATATATATATATGTTGAGGCTGTTGTCTGCTTTGCCAGGCATTTAATATTATTTATTGTAATTTCACTTAGAAGCAAAAGACTTAAGCATGTGAGTTTTTTTTCCCCTAGATCAATATTCAGATGGACAGGTTGAAAATTTGATCATTCCCTTAAACTGCATGTCAGTTTTTTAGTGCAGGATTGCGAGGACGTGTGATAAAAAGAAAAAGCTCAAGTGCTACTATAGAGATGGGCAGTGACTGCTTTCTTGTATTTCTTATACTAATATTTATACTAATTTATACTAATATCAGGTGGGACTAACATTGGCTGCAGATAAAGAAGCCTTCCTTAGAAAACAGTTTATTTCAGTCTTCATGAAAGTCTGAAGGTTGGTAGCCCAGAGTCGGGATGGTGGCTTGGCTTTATGAATACATCAGGAAAACCCTTTCTCTAGCTCACTTCTCTTCCAGGCCCTGGCTGTGACTTCCATCCTCCTCATGGTCCAGTGTGATGGTTTAGGCACCAGGCATTAAATCCATGTTCCCAAAAGCAGGCAAAAGGTATGGCCCACCATCTTTTAAGGATGTTTTCCTGGAAGCTTTTTAATAACATTTTTACTTATAAGTTATTGGCAAAATCTTAGTCACATTGCTTCTTGCAGCTAAGAGAAAAGCTGGACAATGTTAGTCTTTATTCCAGGCAGCTCTGTGTCCTATCAAACACCGGGCTTCAATTTCTACGGATGAAGTGGAGGATAGATGGAGGGAGGGGGACAGTCAGCAGTCTCAGCAACATTGTTTTCTGAACAATGAATAAAACCAGGAGGAAATATCTAGATTTATTTGATGACAACAGGAGATGGAAATACTACTTTTGTATAAAGATTTCGTGGAGAAAAAAGATATTTGTCTGGATAAAATCAATAAATTCATAGGATTCTTCCCAAGGGTCCTCATGCTCGCTCAGCTTCAGATTCAACACAGCATGGGTGGGCATCCTGCGTACCACAGGGACTTAGGGACCAAGGGCCATTTTTCTGAGAGCTGGTGGACAGGGAGCCCTTACTCCAGAAGCTCAGAGAGCCACACAGCCAAAAGTGACCGAGTCTTGGTGGGTGGACTTGTCTGAGCAGCTGCCAGCTCGGGATTGTTCTCCACAGACGTGCCTGTTGTGCAGTTCATCTCCAAGAGTTCCAAGGAGGACTCCCACCACTGCTCTTGGATTTAAAGACTCCTCTATGGGGATTTGTCTGGTCAACTTCAATCTCCCTTTGTTCAGAGTCTTTCTCTTGCTCTGTTCTTACCCCTTCAACATGACCACAACCTCAATAATGTGATCTCTGCACACAACATTCTACCCAGTCCAGCAAAACGTCCTCAGTGGAGTACTCCTAGTACTTAAGGCAATTTTTGTATGTTTCCTCTTCTTTCTTATGTCTAGCAAAGCCACCTTCATTGAGTACATGGGTATATCTTTCGTAGCTTTTGTGGCACTTCTAAGCTATAGTGAGTCTTACACAAAAGGTGTTAAGAAAGAAGAAAATGACAACAATCAAAATTCCTTACATGAAAAAGCTGCATAGAAATCCATAATACTTGGAATATAGATATTCAGAAAGATAAAATAATGTTGGGTATTTCACATGAACAAATAATTTCATAATTGTGTTTTAGAAATGCTTTGCTCTTAATTAAAGAAACTCACATCTGCTTTTCTAAGTTTGGTTTTAATCTATACATCAAATGGGCAAGTCAGTAGGACATCCTGGGGAAGGTTTCAAAAAACTGTGAAGAATACATCCAGGGACCTGAGGCAGTGGTAACTCCTGGACCTACCAGATCAATCCTTGTCTTGCTCTTGTGTACACCTATGGGCCAACACTTGCACTCCAACAATATGTCATTAAAGTAACATAATGTAAAAACAGAAAGAGGAAGTTCTTTCCCCATCCCCAGGTAAATGGATGGAGGTATTGTGAAAGAGCAAGGCATTCGTGACATAGCAGCCTGGGTTCAAATTCCAGGACTTCACTTAGTAGCTATTCTTCGAGCAAGTTACTTAACCTCTCTGGTGAAAAAGCAATGAGCAGTAGAGGCCAGCATGGGTTCATTCATAACCTCTTATGTCAAACTAACATGATTTCATTTTTTATATGGTCACTCTACTATGCACAGATAGAATGCATTGTAATTTTGGCACACTGTTAGAAAACACATCTCAAGAGATCTTGTGTTCATAGTGAATAAATGCAAACTACCATGTTTCCCCAAAAATAAGACTTCTTGAGCCAGACAATCAGCTCTAATGTATTTTTTGGAGCAAAAATTAATATAAGACCCGGTCTTATTTTACTATAAGACCGGGTCTTATAATATAATATAATATAATATAATATAATATAATATAATATAATATAATATAATATAATATAATAATATAATATAATACCTGGTCTTATATTAATTTTTGCTCCAAAAGATGCATTAGAGCTGATTTCCAGCTATTTTCGGGGAAACACAGTAGATAGTCTTTAAAAGTTAGTTTGGAGCTGGTTAAACTATAACATACAAAGAGTGTTTATTAACGTATCAATTCCACCTGGAAAGGATATCTCTAACAACAGGAAATTCTCCCTGCTGTTATGCTCAAATTTTTATCAACTTGAATAAAAATGTGTTAAACGCTTAGGTAGCTCAAAAGTAGGAGGGGCAGCAAGTGCATTGGAAGACAGAATCAAAATTCAAAATGACCTCAATCACCTAAAAGAATAGCTGAAATAAAGGCGGCTGAAACAGCTGTGTCAGGTTCAGCATTTAGATTCATTGCTACTTGGGATATGGGTATGGTCCAGGGCTAGGGATGTTGTGAGGGCAGCCTGCCGAAGTGGACTGGACCCACTGGCAGGCCTGTATGGAGACAGTCAGAGAGAAGAGATGAGCAGCTTGAAGGGGCTACCACTGGCCAAATCTGGTAAAATTTGAACAAATTTTAGTTAGTGTTGTATGGATTAAATTAACTGAATGAAATATGAATCCTTGAGCCATATTAATATAAATAAGCAAGTGAATTAATATGTGAGGGAGAAAAGTCTCTCTTATAGTACAATGCCAATTGAGAAATATAGAGGAAATGGTGAACATAGAAAAAAAAAATCACCATTTGTCAAAAATCATACTGCTAATTATTTTGGACAAAAACTACCAATGGAGACTAATATTAGTGGTTGGAAGTACAAAATACTTAGTAACTAACAGTGGAGAAAACTGTTCAATATTATTTTATCTACATTGTAAAAGTCAACATCACCAAAAATAGGACAAATTGATATCATATGCCTCCTGACGTGATGTACTAAGAAGAACATGGCATCACATTTATGGTTTTGCTGTCAAAAATTAATAGCCTGGATCTAATAATAAGGAAATACAAGACAAATGTAAATCGAGGAACATTCTATCAAAATAGCTGATCTGTACTTTCAAAGGGGTCTAGGTCACAGAGGTGAAAAAAAGACTGAGGAACTATTGAAGAGCCTAAACTAGAGACATGGACCAAAAAGGAAAGGGTATAGATGAGGACACTACTGAAGAAATCAATGAAATTTGAATGGGACTGTGATTGGATAGTAATATTATATTAATATGAATGTCCTAATTTTGATGATTATGCTGGAGTCATGTAGGAGAATATCCTCATGTTTTAGGAAATATATAGGAGCAATGGGGCATCATATCTATAACTTACTATCACAGGATTTAGAAAATGAGAGAGAGTGAGAGAACGGGAAAAAGAAATGAAAACTGTGGTACATCTTAACAATTGGGGATCTGAGTAAAGGATGTACTATTTCTGCAGCCTTTCAGAAAGTTTTAAACTATTTGAAATGAAAGTTTTTAAAAATCAACTATGTAAGTGGAAATAAGACACATGAATTAGCAAAGCATGAGAGGAGAAATTGAAACCTTAGAATAGCTCGGGACTCCCTCGCCTTGACTCTTGGTTCTTGAGGAGTTGGTGCACTGACCTGGCCAGGTCAAAGGCAATCTTCTGTGTCGGGGTCATTCCATCACAGTACCAGAAGCAGAGCACTCAGCCACGCTTCCGGAAGTCTGGAACTTGGGTTAGGAAATCCACTGGGAACCAAAGCAGCTGCTCACTTAGTGGCTTTTTCCCTCGTTGGCCACAGGGTCCCTCATCTTTGCTTTTGTCTGTGTATTTGCATTACCCTTTGCTCTCTCTGCACATCCCAACGTCTTGCTTCTCGGTACACATAGCAGAAAATGACCCTATGTGCCCTTGCAGTCAATTTATAATCCAAATTGTTGGGAGAGAATGTAGTTGGTCCTGTTGATTCAGGTGCCCATTCCGGGCCTGGTCAACTGTGGCAAGAAGGCTGGGATGATGCAGTCCTGCCCAGGCAGCCTTGGTAGGATTTGGGAAGCAGAGAGTCCAAGAAAGCACATGAGCAGGTGAGCTGTGCCAATCTCAACAAAGGAACAAATGAGTCAGTGTGGAGATGAAAAGCCCACTTGGATGAGAGAGGAGGTTGGAGACTTCTGGTTGTACATGATATCTCAATACGTACGTGATAAAGCGAGACTATAGAAGACAGAGCCCAGCAAATCATCAGGAATACAACGTCTCCACGTGCACATGGATGCAGGTGTGTTGAACCAGTGAACCAGTGACACCACTGCTTTTGATGTGAGTGATATGAGCTTTTCAACACTGGAAACTAACTCTTGATGAAATTCTGAATAAAACAAAGTACATTTTCCCCTGATTTGCATGGGTTGTATATTTGGAAAAGTCACTGCATATTGAAAGCTTGCAAAAAGTATTTTGTGTTTAATATGAAAAATGGAGTTAGATGGTGAGTTCAGATAAACAGGCTTTTAACCTACAGGAATATCCTGTTGCACATGCCCAAATCTTGCAGGCTGAAGGGTAATTCTTCATGGCAGGACTCCCACACACTGCAGCATGCTCAGCACCCCTTGCCCCTCCCTCATGTCAGGAGACCCCATCAATTATTATGACAAGCCAAATATGCCCGACATTCTTCCAGAACGTCCCCCAGGGCCAGTGTCATTACTAGTAAGGACCACTGGGTTAGAGACTAGTTTACCACTGTCAGGAGTGGTCAGAGGGTTATTCTGCCTTATTGGAAACTCTAAGTATATCTCTTCCAATTCTAACATTCAACAAGCCCATGATAAAATCTCATGACGCCATTACTTGTTCCCCTTCTGAAACATTACAATTTTTTTCACCTTTGATATTCAAGAAGACATTCAACTTTATACCAATACTGAAAAGCCAGGTTAGCCAGGACTCTTATAGCTTCAAATAATAAAAAGCCAACACAAACTAGTGTCCATTCACACACAAAAGAGGAACTTACTGTCTCAACTTGGAAACATAAGCATGGAGTTGAATACAACTGGATCCAAGAATTCGGGTTTTGAAGACTCCCTCCCTCCCTTCCTCTCTTCCTACCTTCCTCCTCTCTCTCTTTCTCTCTCTCTTTTTTCTCTCCCTACCTCTTCTTTTCCCTCTCTCTTCCTTCACTCCTTTCTCCCTCCCTCTCTCCTTTTTTCTCTCTCTTCTTTCTCTCTTTCTGAGGGCTGAATTCAGTCTCTCTCCTAGTAATGAGCATATGGCCACTCCGTTCACATTCCATCCATTCTATGACAGTTTTCTGTTTCTCCTCTCCTGCTCTGAACTGTACCCTGGAGTTCTAGGAGAAAACCATGACAATGAAAAATAATTAATGTTATGATTAGTTGTTTAATGCCTGTATTCCCTAACAAAATGTAAGGTCTATGAGGATGGGACTTTGTTTTTCCTACTCCAGCTGTATTCCAGCCACCAGCGTGGCATTGCCCATTCTAATCACTTAAAAAAATACTGAATGAATGAATTGCTCAGTTGAAATTAGAGGTTGCCTAATTTCAGTGCTGGTATTTCCCTGCAAGACTTTCCTAGACATTTTGAAAACATGGGCAAAAGGCAGCAGTAGCTGTGTGTTCTATGAGCAGGCTTATGACTTATGGTACTGAGATGTAGAAACAGAGGAGAGAAATCCAGTGGGAGGATCGTTTTCACACTAGGTCTACCCAGGGGGTTTCTCCACCCAGAGTTATCCAAGTTCATCCCCATCTCACTTTGGTCTGAGGATTATTCATAGGAGACTAAAATCAGCATTAAAGTAACAGATTAATTGATTCAATCAGTATACTGTTGAGGTCATTTCAATTCAGTAGGCCTCTTTTAAATTTCACTGTGGTTCCATTGCACACTTCCAATGTTGTTCTTTGCAATGCACTAATAAATCAGACATTATACTGACTCACAATAAAAGAGCTCTCCTGTATAATAATGGACCTCAATGCCAGCCTATGCTCTATGAAGCACTTTCCACACTTAAAAGCATGACGTTATATATTATTTTGCACATTTCCAAGTGAGGGGGGTTTCTTATTTTTCTTATGTGGAATAAAACAAAATTAAGCCTGATTGTACCTAACATTGAAGCTGAACTGGGTGGGTCAGAATTGCTAGTGCTTAAAAAATGTGAACAACATCCTTGACATAGTTACTTGTGACTAACCCAGTGGGTGTGACACCCAGGGGAAAACAATTAGTTCATTTATCATGAATTTGAAAAGTTAGGGTTTAGAACTGTGCTGTTTTTTAATGTAAAAATTATTCAGAGAATTACTCAGAATTTTGTTTAAGAAGAGATTTTTGATGCTGGAAAATTAGACACTTAAAGACTTTTAAATGGAAAAAAAGTTGAATGAACAAATCAGAAGAATGCAGTCTATGTCCCTCTCTCAAATATCATGTCTGTAAGAGTGTATTTTTTTTGCTAACAATCGCACTTTACTACAATTACTATAACAAGTACAATGTATATCCAACGGCAGAATTAATTCCACGAATGACTTTTACCTTTATAGCAAAACTGGTCTCATAGTCAATCCATAGTTATACTTTATAAGAATCACTAACATATGACAGTAGATTAATCTATTGATCATTGTATATGCCAGGCACTTTCTAAGCACTTTATCAACATCACACTTAGTTCTCACAACAAATTGTTTGACAGGTACTTTTAATACAGTACCCATTTTACAGGTGATAAAATACGAGCTGGAGAATCTAAACCAGTCCAAAGTCACATAGCTAATAAGGGTTGGAAATGGGATTAAAACTTGGGCTGACGAACTTCTATCACACTTCTGTGTTGGCTGTTAGGACCTATGCCATGCATTTCACAATATATAAAAGAGACTGCTGAATTGAGACAAATATTTAATACTCTTCTTAATAATCCATCTTTTCAATGCAATTTTTAAAATTACCTTATTCAGTGACTGCTAGCCTCACTACACTATAGCAACGAATAAAATGACTGAAAATACAACCTAAACCCAAAGATAAATTTGAGACTTGAATGCATAACATACCCAAATAGAAATGACTCAAAAACTACTCATGTGCTTGCTCTTTTGGGCTTCTGAATCTTGAATCTCCTAACTAGATAAAGTTCACCTTAGTTGAAGAAGAAAGAGAAGAAGGAAGAAAAGGAAAAGAAGTATGAGAATGCCTGAACCCATTCTATATTAACTATATTTTCTTAATACTGTATTCTTAATGCTCTGGCCTCTGGGTCCTTCCTGACCAGGGAGAAACTGCCCCTCCCAGGTTTAGCTAATTTCTAGAGATACCAGACAACTCAGGACAGCCCCTATGCCCCAATTTCCTGCTGAAATTACTCACACTAGCCAATCTAAGCCTGCTCAGTCTGCCTTACCAATTCTTCCCTGTGAAAATCACAGTATCGTTTCTTGCCCGCGCTTTGCCCTCATTCCTTCTGCCTCTTGACTGACCCCGGTGTTTCCCAAGTGACCGTACATGGTGCCCTGTGATTCTTCTTTCTAGGGACCTGTAAATATAAAATTCTTCTTTCGTAAGTCATTTCCACGTCACATGTCTTATCATACCTGATTAAAACAAATCCTGAGTATATTTTAAACACATACCCTAAATGAGGGTTAATATATGTACAATAAATAGAATGAACTGTGAACTATACTCAGTAAATTTCAAGTTTGTTCATTTATTCAGCAGGCATTTTTATACAGTGCACATAATGTGCTAGAGACACTCCGCTAGGCATAGTTCCCATTTCACTGCAGTAAGGTTGCAGTGCTGTCATTTCATCTCTGCCAGGCACTCTGATAAGTGGTTCAGAGACATCAAAATCTATTTAGATGAAAACGAAACCAGGTGGTTCCCAATGAACCAGGTGGTATACAATGGCCCTCTATCCAGCAGTGGAGTATATGTGAGGAATATGGAATCAAGTTCCCTGATTCTTACGTGGCATATTTGTAACTGAACAGACTCATTAAAACTTGGGGCATTATTATTTATCTCATTTGAACAATTAGCAAATGTGTTGTATGCATTCAAGTTGTTCACTAATTAGCTGCAATTGTATCCAAAAGCAAAATAAAGAGAATAAATAAGATCTCCAAATTTGAACTTGCTACTAAGGACAAAAGAAAGCCACTTGTTTAGGGTTTCTCAAACTAGACATGACTTCTGTGTTGTAAAGCTGATGGTTAATCCAAATTTCTACTATTCTTCAATTTCATAGTCAATTTTGGAGTTTGAAAATATAATTATATTAAAACAATAATGATGGATATAATGTGGTGAAGGGCCTATTCAAACAATTACAATAACAGCTCATGCAAGTTGTGTCAGTGATTTAGGATTCTTTTCAATGGCAGGTTTATCATTAAAGTTTGAAAGAGGAAAAAAAAAAGTTCAACTTACTGGCTGGATTTAACATAGTCTTAATGTGCTGTTAAACACAGTACCTATAGGACTTCTGGTCAAGATGGCAGCACAGGTAAATGCTATGCTCCCCTTCTCACATGTAATTTTGACCACATCAAAATTACAACTAAACTATAGAACAGCCATCATTTGATAACTGCCTGAATACTAGCTGAATAAAAGACCCATAACTAAGGGCATACAGAAGAAGCCACATGGAGACTGGTAGGAGAGGTGAAGACACTGAACTGGCTGGTCCCACACCCACATGTGGCAGATAAAAATCAGGAGGGATATCTCAGTTGCAGAGGTCCCCCCTGAGGAGCAAGGGGTCCCAGAACTACACTAAGCTCCCCAGCACAGGGTTCCAGTTTTGGGAAGAGACGTCCCCATACCTTCTGGCTGTGAAAATCAGCAGAGATTGTGGCTGAGATGAAGGGCTACTGGAGTCCCATGCATTCCTCTTAAAGGGCCCACATACAGACTTACTTGCTGATGGACTCAGTCACTATGAGCTCCAGTGCTGGGGACTTATGGGGAGGAACTGAGTTATCTAGCTTCAGGGTGAAGGGTGGAGGAGCAGCTTTCTCCCAGACAGAAGTATGAGCAGATGCTATTTTCTTTTCTTGAGCCCCCCCCTCCCCAATCTGCACAAACAGGTGGCTACCATATATGAGTTTCCATCAATCTAGCTAACACTGTAGGCCCTGCCCTGGTAATTCCCTGATACTCCACCCCACCCAACTTGCAGGCCTACCCAAGCCGCTTCTAGTGGCTTTTCCATACAAATGACCTGTCTTGGCTCATGCTTTTGACTTTTCTAAAATCACACAAAGGTTCACAAACCCCAAACAAGCAGCATCTGGACTCAGTGTGCCCCATACCTCTTCCTAAATGGCTCGAAGTCTGACACTAGTGGCAGCTAGGCTCAGTTCACAGCTTAGCTTCTCCCAGGCACCTCCTAGCCCAGCACAAGTAGCAATCATCTGCAGATCACTTTGTAACTTGTATCGGGTGGCCCCAGACCAGGCATAGGCAAAGGCTGACCTTGGCTTGCATCACAGGCCCTCCCAAGAAGCCCCAGAACCAACACACCTGGTGCTTCAGACCACACCAGAGCACCACCTCCAGAAATGACATATCCAAAGGGCAGGCTAGGAAAGCACCAGAGCCTCACTAGAGCAAATCCTGCTCTGTGGGGTGAGCTCCCGCACAACAGCTTCTCTGCTACAATCACAGCCATTCCTCACAGCCAATCAGTCTTAGGGTCATCCCAAACCACTGATTAACAAACAACAACCAAGGCTCAACCACAACAGGAAGGCACACACAATTCACACAAGGGACACTCTTGGAACACCTGACTCAGGTGACCAGGGAATACTGTGCCACTGGGCCACACAGGACACCTATTACATAAGGCCACTCTACTGAGACCAAGAGACATAGCAGATCTCCCTAATATATAGAAACAAACACAGGGAGGTAGCCAAAATGAGGAGACAAATATGTCCCAAATGAAAGAATACAACAAAACTCCAGAAAAAGAACTATACAAAATGGAGACAAGCAATCTACCAGATGCAGAGTTCAAAACACTGGTTATAAGGATGCTCAGTGAACTTAGGGGAAGATTCGATGAACTCAATTAACAATTAACAAAGAGATAGGAAACATAAAAATGGAGATAGAAAACAAAAAAGAACCAGTCAGAAATGAACACTACAATAACTGAAATGAAGAATACATTACAAGGAATCCACAGTAGGTTAGATGAAGCAGACAATAAAATCAGCTATTTGGAAGACAACATCAGCTAGTGGAAAACACCCAATCAAGACAGCAAAAAAGAATACAAAAAAAAAAAAAAAAAAAAAAAAGGATAATTTAAGGGGCTTCTGGGACAATATCAAGCATATCAACATTCGCATCATAGGGGTACTAGAAGGAGAAAGAAGAGGGATTGAAAAGCCATTTAAAGAAATAATAACTGGAGAAAAAAATAATGATGGAAAACTTCCCTAACCTCGTAAAGGAAATAGACATACATGTCCAGGAAGTGCAGAGAGTCCCAAACAAGATGAACCCAAAGAGGCCCACACCAAGATACATTAAAATTAAAATGGCAAAGGTAAAGATAAAGAGAGACTCTTAAAAGCAGCAAGAGAAAAGCAGTTAGTTACCTATAAGAGAGCTCATAAGACTATCAGCTGATTTCTCAACAGAAACTTTGCAGGCCAGAAGGGATTGGCATGAAATATTCAAAGTGGTGAAAAGCGAGGACCTACAATCAAAATTACTCTACTCAGCAAAGCTATCATTTAGAACTGAAGGAGAAATAAAGAGCTTCCCAGACAAGAAAAAGCTAAAGGAATTCATCACCACCAAACCAGTATTACAAGAAATGTTAGAGGGACTTCTCTAAGACAAAAATTAATAAATAAATAAATAAATAAATAAATATTAAAAATATGAATAATAAAATCTTATCAATAATTACTTTAAATGTAAATGGATTAAATGCTCCAATCAAAAGATGTAGAGGGGTTGAATGGATAAGAAAAGAAGACTCATGCATATGTTGTCTCTACACAAGATCTACTTCAGATATTAAGACACACACAGACTGAAAGTAAAGATTGGAAAAAGCTATTTCATGCAAATGAAAACAAACAAAAAAACCTGAAGTAGCAATACTTATATCAGACAAAATAGACTTTAAAACAAAAGCTATAAGAAGAGACAAAGGAGGACTCAGCGATTCTACTTCTGGGTATTTATCCAAAGAAAACCAAAGCACTAGTTTGAAAAGACATATGCACCCCCTATGTTCACTGCAGCATTATTTACAATAGCCAAGATATGGAAGCAACCTGAGTGTCCACTGATACAAATGGATAAAGAAGAGTTACATACATACAATAGAGTATTACTCAGCCATAAAAAAGAATGAAATTTTGCCATTGGCGACATCATGGACCTAGAGGGTGTTATGCTGAGTGAAACAGGTCAGACAAAGAAAAGACAAACACCATATAATTTCACTCAAATGTGGAGTTTAATAAACAAAACAAAAGTAAACAAAACAGAAACAAACTCATAGATACAGGGAACGTTTTGATGGTTGCCAGATGAGAGGGGGGGCTGAAAGGGGGGAAGGGATTAAGATGTGCAAATTGTTAGTTATAAAAACTCATGAGGATGTAAAGTACAGCATCAGAAATATAGTCAATAATATTGTGATAATTGTATGAGGTCAGATGTGAACTAGATTTATCCTAAGTTCTGTAAATGTCTAATCACTATGTTGTATACCTGAAAATAATATAATATTGTATTCCAACTGTAATTCAAAAATAACAAAATTATTTTTAAAAACACAGTAACTATGGACAGCACTTTATCTGGATTTTATAGTCAGAATAAAACAGACAGAATTTAACACATACATTTACCTCAAATCAACCATTAGGTGTCACTGTTTAAATATATTGGCAACACTTCCTGCAGTTCTTCAGAAAGTCCTATAGAAAATTTCAAACAATTTTGAATAACTTAACGACTAGTTCAAACCTAGAATAAGAATGCTTATAAATCCACACTCTTAATTTATAATTCAAAGTAGTGATTTAATTTCTCATTGTTAAAATAATCATTGGAAAATCATTCTAAGCTTAGTGGTGGTATACCTACAAATGATTCAAATTTAAATACAAAATATTTTAAGAATTTTGAAAAATAAAGAGTCTAATATAATAAGCCTACTTTTCAAAGGAAAGTAAAGATTCTGATACATTTTAGGACAGGATTTCAATTTTGAAGAACTGATATCGTCTGGCTCTATATACATATATAAAATTTTGAGTGAAAAAAAGCATTACTTTTTAAATTTATTAAGAAAAATTGTGTCGAATTCTGCCTACCACCTACGTGCAGTGGGTCTGGGTGTATAATCCTGTCTGTCAATGGAGATTGTGAATGTAAAAGTATTTTGAAAACTGCCAAGTTGGTCTACACATGCAAGGTAAGGTTTCTTTCTACTCATGCAGCATTGTTCTCCTGTAGTTCCCACAAAAGATGGCTCTAGAAAAGGGAAGTGAACTCAGTTACAAAACACCTACTTTTTTGAGAAGAATGTTACAGCCTCATAACCACTTTATGGAGGTAAATGTTATTTTCCGATTTGCAAAAGACTGGTAACCTGGGAAAGTTGGTTATTCTGTCGGACCTCAAAGCCTGAGTTCTTTCTACTGAGTCACCCTTGTGGTTTAAACTTTTATAAACTGAATCATATTCTTAAATTTTGCTGCATTAAATTCAATTCACTTAGAGAATCCTACTTATCAGAGGAAATTGATAATAAAATATTTTGCAGAGGGTATAATAAAGCAAAAGATCCCATCTAAATTAGCTTCTTAAGACTGTAGTTAAGTAGGCCATGTATGTTGATCAATACAAAACCTGTGATGCAATGCCCTAGGATCTATCTACTAGATTCTCTTGTTTCTACACCAGCGTCATTTCACCCCTCTTTGTGGCATCTCAGTGATCTGTTGGCCAGTTTCAGCAAGCTCAAGAAGAATACTAACTAGTCTTTTACCATCTGTGCTATAGCATAGTCACTGGTTACTACTGACTAGAAGCTTGATCTACAATATAGTTTCAAAGGAACAAAGTAAAAATCCACACTAGTCTTTGCCTATTCTTGGTAGTATCATTCCACATCTGCACCTGAACATATTAATACAAACACATAAATTAGCATGAGCTGGAAAGGCTTCCCATCAGTATCGTTCCTTCCTTTGCTCAGGTTTTAAGAAGGAAAAGAGAGAGATAGACTGAGCTGAGTCTAACTGGCTATTGACTGAATTAAACAAATTCCTGTCCCCCCCAAAAATATTTCTTGCCAATTCAACATGCCCTCTCTCCCAAGCCTATGTAGACTGATCAAGAGTTTCTACATCAATAGACATAGCTGCTTCCAAACGCAACACTAATCAGATTGCTTCTTGCTTCGAATCCTTCAGTGGACTCCAGACACCAAACTTAGCATGGTTTCCAGATGGCTTTCCCCACCTGTGTCTCTCCCTTTCCTCCCTGCTCCTCCCAGAACCCCGCTCTTCTTCCTTCAGTTCTCAACTAAAGCTGACTCTCTGGAAAGAATTAGGGCTTCCCACACTGCTCCTTTGGCACCTTGGGCATAATTCATATTTTCTCATTATAAATGTGGTTCATTAAAATCTCTCTCTCTCTCTCTCTCTCTCTCTCTCTCTCTCTCTCTCTCTCTCTCTCTCTTTCTCTCTCTTCCTAGAGGTACAATTCAATTTAAAACTATTAGATGGGCCCAAACATGGTAGATGTTACACTTGGGATGGGGTAGGGAATTACAAATATGGATAGAAAAATTAAATAAAATCTGCAGTGTTTAATCAGACTTGGAAGTATTGGTATGAACTCCTAGATATAAATTAGATAGGCAGGTAGGTAGGTGGGAAGGTAGATATACAGACAGACACATATTCTCTAATTCTGTGCACGGAGAGGGGCTGGGACCAGAAACCCATCAAAAGCAATAAGCACACCTAGCACTGAGATCTTGGTTTCTAAATACCATCTTCCACTAAAGGGAACCAGAGATCTTTTGAAAATGGCTGGTTCTAGGGCTGGGTCAGGGAAAATACAAGGTAAGCAAGGGATATGTTGAACTAGGAAGTAAGGAAGTGCTAAAGTATGAGGGAGACATCAAAAGGCAATTTGAATGGACTGCCACCGGCCAAATCTGGGACACTTTGCGCATCAAGACAAATAATTGTAGAATGGATGGTAACCCTTAATTAAAATAGGACACCATGCGTACATACTTACATTACTTACGATTCCATAACTACTTGAAGAAAATGGGAAGTTTGATGAGTAATTGGATAATTACATAGTTTTAAAGCACTTTTCCTCGAAATATGTATTAATCCCAAGGGGGAAAAGCACAACTTTACAGTGGAGAAGCCTGGCAGAGAAGCTTAATTAAGTGAATTAAGATCAGGAACAGGCCACATTAAAACCATGCCACCTCAGAGGACGCCATGAGAACACAGCACCATCTCTGCACAGTCCTGCTGAAGAAGCAGAACCTGAATCTAATCATGAGGAAACAGACAAACCCAAACCGGCCAAGGGATGTGCTACGTAGGATTGGCCTGTCATCCTCAGGAGGGTCAAGCTCGCAAAAGTCAGGTGGGACTGAGGAGGTTACTGATTGAAGAAGCCTAAGGGGATGCGACAAGTAAAGGCAATGCGTTATTCTGCACAGGAGCCTTTTACTATAAAAGACAACTGGCGATGAAATGGGGTCTGGGGTTAGATGATAATGAAGCATCAAGGTGAATGTCCTCATTTTAATGGTTGTAGTGCGGCATCTAGTGTAGCTTACTCTCACATGTTTTTAAATAAAGGGCTCTTTGCACTGTACTTGCAACTTTTTTCCCCTCTAGGTTTTTCATTCCTTTCATGTAAAAAACAAACCAACAAAAAACTATGATACAAAACGACACCATGCATTTGTATTTTTTAAACGTAAGCCAAACGCAAGTTAGGATCCATTTTAGAACTATGATACGTACTGTCTCAGGCTACGAGGAGTTCATGGAAGAACTGTGTGCAGATAATTAATTTTAGCGAAAAGAAAGAAAAAAGGTAGAGATTATCCTTGACTTTCTGCAGGGGCAGTTTTCTAACCACGCTACCCCGTCACCAGCGCCCTCCCCGCGCCGCCGGCTCCCGAACCTGGGGAGCAGAACCCGGCAGCGCTGGCGGCCGCCTGAGTCCCGGCCCCGCCTCGGCCCCGCGAGCGTTGCAGGCGGCGCAGCCGGGGCCTATTGAGGCGCCGCCGGAAACGCGGCCGCCGCCCGTGCCCCACGCCCAACCTGCCCGCTGCCTGGTCTCGGGCACAGGGAACGCGGGATTCTTGAGTCCAAGGCGTGGTGTGTTCAGTGAAATTGATATTTTAAAAATATATAAAATATTTTAACGTGAGAGGGAAAAAGCTTCTACCAGGAGTGGGGTTCGAACCCACGCGGACATATGTCCATTGGATCTTAAGTCCAACGCCTTAACCACTCGGCCATCCTGGTGCAGGCGAAGGGTGTCTCTCTCGCTCTTCCTACAAGGCCTGTTCCACCGTCCTCCTCGCTCCCTCCTTCTGAAATCCTTCGATTTTTCGCCGTGGCCTTTCCAGTTCTCCCGACCGGAGCGGCAGTAGCCTTCTCGCCAGAGCCCCCGCTGCCCGCCGCCTCAGCTCACTGTTGCCCCCGGGCCGCCACGGCTGCGAGGGCAACTGCACTGGCGCTCCGCGCGCTTTGGACGACCGGCGGCACGCCCAGGTCCCAGCCAATTCTGCTTTCGGTTTCGAGGTGCGCGGGCGCGGGAAACAAATTCCAGTCAACCTCTGGATTCCTAGCAGCAAGTTTTGGAGGCGCCCGAGACTCGCGGTGGTGCGGGGACCGAGCCCAGAGCGCGGTGTTTGGTTTGTTTTACTCTCAACAGCATAAACGTCAAGAAATGAGTTGCACGGGCAGCAGGAGAGTTCTTGGACCCTTGTACCAGTGGGTCGCTTTTCTTCGCAGCATGTGTCACAGATCACCGGGGAAGAAAGCTGTGTAGAAACCTGTGTCTATACTGTACCACGGCAAATGCAGGGCGGTGTGTGTGGCACTGTTTGCCCTTCCTGCCGGCTGCAGGCACCACAGCCACTGCACCGCCTCACTGGGAGTTCCGTGGCCTCCTCCCTGTTCCCACGACTCAGCCGTGCACTTGGACACTTACGTTCCTTGATCTTCACTGTTCAGCAACGCTTTCCTTGCTGTGCTGAAAAGATTTAGTTTGCTCTGTCAACTCCTTTTCCAGGATTTCCGCTCCATTTCCCACTATCCAGTGCTTCACTTTTGTGGGCAGAATTAAAATGTTATTGTTTTGTGCCACTAAGTTATTATTTTTGTTAATAAAGCCATACATTAAAATTCTGAGACTGATCAACGAGGATATTGTAACGGAGCCCTGGGAGCACTGCACAGAGAGACAGGCTATCTGAGAATGAAGCTACGGCAGGGAAAGCAGAGTTCTCAGGTGAAGAGTCCAAGGTCTGGTTCCATCATTGACTGGAGTCCTCGCCTTCATTCTTACCGGAGTCTGGGTCATGCTGCTCTTTTCCAAATTCACATCTTACATCAGATGGTCTGGGAAGTAGACCACAAGTTCTATCCCTAGGTCCTAGCTGCAAGGGAAGCTAGGAAGCCAAGTTCTGGCTCTACCTTAGGAAGCAGGCCTCAAAAATGGAGGAAATTCCCTAAACATAGGAAGAGTATTCAAAAGATTCTGGCAACTGCAAGACATGACAAATATCCACTTGAGTGTTGGAACAAAATGTGAAAAGTACTGCATAGTGACATTTGTTACAACTGACAATATTAGAAAATGACAATATTAAGACAGATTTTGTAACACTGAAATGGTTCATGTTCAGGAAGTGCATTTGACATACTTCTTAAGAGAAATGTTTCACTCTGTTTAAATTATTCTGTGTGTGTGTGTGTGTGTGTGTGTGTGTGTGTGTGTGTAAGCCATGATGTTCTTTATGCATTCTATGGTGGTTTAAAAAATATGTCCATAAATTCTATGATACACCTCCCTTCAAGAGATAGAGCCTAATTCCCTTCCCCTTCCATGTGGGCTGGACCTAGTTACTCATTTCTAGTGAACAATATAAAACAAAAGACACCAGGTCATCAGGGGCACTGCTGCCATCATCTGGGTTGCTCTCTCTCAGATCATGCCCTCCGGAGGAAACCAGCTGTTATGTCATGAGCAGCCCTTTGAGAGCCCCATGTAGTGAAGAACAGCCAACAAGCAACTGAGGTTCCCACATGAGTCAGCTTGGGAACAGATCTTCCAATGCAGTCAAGCCTTTGGATGACTAACCCTGAGCAACATCTTGACTACCACCTCATGAGAGACCCTGAACCAGAACGACCCGTTGTCATGCAGGGACGCAGCTCCCGCTCCCCGCACAAGAACGCAGGATATGGTGAGGCCAAAAAGGAACAATAATGGAGCCATAGATAGGGGAGTCATACCACTATTCTCGCTGGTGGCTGGTCGAGACACAGGAAGTAGGATCCACACGATCTGCAATGTAATCTGCTTGCTAACGGCACTTGCTAGCTGCAATCCGTGGTGCGCTTCTCTGTCAATCAACCAACCTACCAGCGTAGCCACGGCAGTTATATCAGTGGCCAATGGCTAACTGGTAACAGCTGATGGCCAAATAGTCACAGCTGATGACCATCTACTACTTGAGCCAGCACCTTTCCATGTGAGGCCGAGAGCCTGGAAACTGCCCTCTGGGACTCTGTCCCCACAAATAAAATAAACATTTATTGTTTTAACCTGAAAAGTTTTGTGCTACTTTTATGTAGCACAGAAAATAAACTAGCCTTTTTGTCCATAATAAAGGCTTGCCATAACTAATGCACATACTGACTAGAGTTAGTTTCTCTAGCTTTGATGATATGTTCACAGGGATGTGCTTTGTTTCCACACATATATTTTAAAAGGATAATCTTGCTGACCCCTTTGCTAACTTTCCTTCTTCCATTGTTTTTAAACCCTTGTTTTCAAACCCATACTTTCCAAATCCAGTCACTTACTTTCAGTATTCCCCAGAATCCTTTGATATGTGGCTTCTACACTTACTTTTCTCTCTTTATCTTTTCAGAATGAAAATATCTTTACTAAAACAGGTTCAAGTTGCATACAGTGCAAACAATATAGAAGTGAATAAACAAGAATGTGAAACTCCATCATTTGGGACCTGTGTCCCGTAAAGATGCTAAGCCATTTTCTATCCCTTTCCTGCTTTTTCCCATGCGGCTTTTCTTCACCTAACTCTCCTCCAAAGCCCAGCATAAATCCTACCTTCCCATCACACATGTAATTGTAAAGTGAAACGAGTAAGTATAAGTTACACTTACCTGCAGATATGTGTACAAAACTTGGGAAGTTCCAGATTAGACTTTAGAAGTGTCTTTCTTACTCTGCCTGATCTCATTTATTATAATACAAATTAAAGCATGTGATATTATAAGAAAACATTATTCTTGGTGACAGAATTCTTTTTGTTTAAAGTACTTACAGAATTTAAATTTTTGTATTAAATCTCATAAAATACAGTACACATATATCCTATATAGTAAGCAGAAAATAAACTAGTCTTTTTGCCCATAATTAAGGCTTGCCATCATGATAGCATCAATTTTTCTGAACTATAGGTAAAACAAGAGGCAGCAAGAAAGACATCACAGTGTAAAGTATAGTCATACCTCATTTTATTGTGCTTCACTTTAGTGTGTCTCCCAGGTGTTGAATTCTTTTTACGAATTGAAGGCAAGACCCTCCACCAGCAAAAGATTACGACTCACTGTATTGCAATACTCTCTTTATTGAGGTGGCCTGGAACAGAAACCGTGCTATCTTGGAGGTATGCCCGTGTTGTTTAGACTGTAGAGTCAATAAACCTAGTTCAAATTGTCATTTTTTTCCCCTAGCTGTGTAGGCAATATACTCTTCAAGTCTCAGTTTCCTCATCTGTAAAGTGGGAATAATAATACCTATCTACCTCAGAGAAATGTTGTGAGAATTAAATGATGTATATAAAATATGTAGCAGGGTGCCTTGTCTCAAGGTAAGTCCCTGTGGTAGCCAGTATTTTTTGCTTTTCCAACAGCCGTAGATGCCTCCCTTTTCCCCAAGGGTTTAATCATTTGTTTAAACCAGACATTTTCATATTATCTTTTCTGCCAGTAATTGGTCTGGGGTGGGGATAAGGAGAGTGGGCATGTATGTGATCCAGTTCTGGCCCAGAAAAATAAGGGAAGGTAGGCAGGGGGTTCTGGAAAAAATTTTCTTTCTGAATTAAAAACCAGCCTCAGGAAGTCAAAGCTTGTGCTATCTCTTCCCTGTTTCTTCCTGCCTTCCGTGAGGCGGTGGGAAAATGTAATTCGTGGGGCTGTTAGCCATCCTGTGACCACGAGGGAACAAGCCTTTGGATAAGAAGTAACACCCAAAGATTTCAGGACAGTAAATTAGAAAGTGACCCTCAAAGACCTTAGTGAGCCACAGGCAACTGGAAACCATTGCCCACCAATCTGCTTGTTTCATGAGATAATTAACATGCCTTTAAATGTAAGCCAGTGGTTCTCAAAGCATCAGAATCACCTGGGGACTTGTTGGAAATGCAAATTCTTGAGCCCCACCCCAGCTTCTTGAATTCTCACCTCAGAGTTGATGATTCTGAGCCATGCTCAAGTGTTAGTTCCTGTTATCACAGTAGGGTTTCTGCATTCCTTAGCGAGTGCTCATACAGTATGTCCAGAGCAGATGAAGGGTTCCATGGTATTCCCTCCAAGTTGCTTCCTCAGTTGAACCCCCATTATTGGCATGAGTTCTTATCATTTACCTCTTTCTCCTAAGCACGCCTATCTCCTGAAGGTGCACTTGCTGTTTTTCTGTGTATGAATAGGTACATTAATTATTATGGGGAAGCTGCGTTTTCCTAAGGTGTGTCTTATCCTTGATAGAATCTTCACTTCCCCTTTACCAGAAAGCTCTCACTTCCTAGCATCATGCTAACACCCTTTTATTTCAACATCAGCTAAATGATTCAACCTCCAGGTGATTTTGAAACCCATTCTTTATCTCAATTACATTATGAAGAAACATGGCCGCGGCATAGATTTTCAAAATCTTATCCCTAGATACCATCATCACCAGGACATATTTCCTCATCCAGCAGTGAGAAGGGGACGCCATCTGCTTACTTACACTAGGGATTACCAGACACTTTCCAGGTACTCAGACACACCTGTGCACACTATTCTTCTGGATTCCAAAACACAGCGTTGGAGGCTGAGTACGTGTGAGGTGGACCAACCCCAACTCTCTAACACAATTGTTTGTAATAAGGCTCTTTCCAACAGTTCTGGGCCATAGAGACCACAAAAAGGTGTAAGGTTGCTGCGGCAGCGGTGAGGGAGATTTGTGTTGCCCTGTACCTCTTCTCTCCCGGCAATCCAGGACTCAGCTACAGAGAAGTCTGAGTGGGAATTTTCTAAGGATTCTTAGACTGCTTTCGCCAAGTCTCTTTGTCCCCTCCTCTTTTTGCCCCCTCATCTTTCATTTTCCAACTTTTATTAGAAACAAATTTTGTTTTACGGAGCAGTGTCTCAGCATCACTTTACGACAAGAAGAACTTTACCTGTATTATTTCACTTAGTTCATTGAACTACTGTTCCCCACTTCTGTTTCAGTTCTTGATTCTTTAAGTGTTCTGCTTCTATCTTGTTTTGCTTACTTTGTCTTTATTTTTCTTAAAAATATTACTTTTACATCTTATTAAACTTATGCTTATTCCTAGTTTAATTTAGAATGGTTTTGTAAATCTATGTTCATGTTTTTATTTTACATATTGTGGCTTTAATTTTATAGTTAAATATAATTATTTTACCTTGTTGTAATAGTTCACTTTTCATTACATTCCTATTTTAAACCTTATTTTTAATTTCAACATTTTAGTTTTTCTTATTTTCTCCCTTCCTTGTGTTTACTTTAAATTTCTCATTTTTCCTTAAGAATATTGATTTTACTTTGTGTTTTTGGCAAATAATAAATATGATTGGGGAAATGGCAGTGAAGAAAGAAAGGCCACATGCTCTGTCCCCACAGGCATCACACCAAGGAGAGGGACAATCTAACAAAAGGCAGGGTCTTCCTGCAGCCACTCAGGATGGGGTCTCAGCCTAAATTGGTTAAGTATTAAAAGGCAGGGTTAACTTAAAAAATGTCAAACTAGGGCACACTCAGATTGTATATCATGTATATGTTAGGTGACCAGATAATTTACATCCATTCCCAGACCCTTGTGAAAGTGAAAGAAAGAGCTATTCAAAATTGTGCTGGGACAACAGGCTGCAAGAACCTGGTCTCGGGCAACTTACATATATAAAATGAATGTGTATGCAAGTTTAAACTAAAATTAATATCAGCTCTGTGCTTAATAGACATTTATTGAATGAACAATCACATTAAGGATTATGTAAATATAAACGTAAATCAAAGCACAATTCCTGATGTGTGAAATACTTTCTTGTTGGGCCCATTAGGACAAATCCAAACAGGAAATTGTAGCTGCCTTCCCAGCTCAAGAATCTGGTATGCATTTTGGATAACATTAACCACACAATAGCTCACAACTACTCATTTTGTTTTAGTAAGTACCGACAGCAATTCTTTAATATCACTGAGTTGTGGACAGAGAGGATAGAACTGAATGAAGGTCCTTCTGGCATCTTGCCTCTAGATCTGGGAGGAAAATGATTCCATTGACTGAAGGAGGGCCACAGCAGAAAGAACAGAATCTGCGTTTGAGGAACCTGTGGGACCTTCACGAAGAGAGGTCAAATAGACAGAATATAAAAATCTGGAGTTCAGGTGAGAAATCTATGCTAAACAGAAAGAGTGTTGAGTAAATGGCTCAGGCAAATGCCACCACTGTCACAGGGTACAGGCCAGAACCATAGGGTGGGGGGCTGCCTCAGGACGATGCCTATGGAATCTCTTGTCATCCCATGGTATTCTCGGGCAAGACCCAGCTGGATACATGATTGAGCTGACACTTACTACTCAAAAACTATAGTTTTCAAAGGTGAAAAGAACAGTGTTGCAAACAGAAGAAAAAGAGTCTAGCTTGGGTGCCAGCGGCTCAGAGAGGTTGTCCATTCATGCCAACAGCAGCTGGGTACCTTGTGTAAAGTTGAGACTGTGTGTTTGCTTCTTGTCAGGCAAACTAAAGAGAGCTGCCGGTGTCATCATCGGTCAGTCTTCTCCACAGAGGTTTGGAAGTTATCACTGGCAGGTAGGAAGCCATGGGATGGATGAGGTCACCTACAAAGAATGTACGGAGAAGGAAGAGTCCAGGGCAAAATCCTTGGCCATTTCACATGTCAGAGTGTGGGCTAATTTATTTGACCCAAGAACCTGAAGAATATTTGAGATGACACTGTGTTTTTATGCTACCAAACACTAGGGAGCAGTAATTTCCCTCCCCCTTTTTCTTAGTTGCCTTAACCACACCTGGTGATTTATTACAACTATGTGGTGTGCAAGTATAGCTATGGAGAAGGCAAATACTGCCAACCAAGCCTACACCAGGTATGTGGTCTTCGGCAAATTCAGCCTCTTTCTTCTGTCAAATAAATCAGAGGAGTTGGTAATATAAATCATGGAAGTTTCCTTTCATTTTGTTTTGTTTTGTTTTTGCAGTATACTTTAAGGAGGGAATTCAGTTGTCCAGTTGCAACGTGGTACACCTTTAATTACAGAAGTTTTTATTTGAGGTGTAAACTGTAGTATCTACTATTTTTAAGACCCTGTGAAAAATTTAAAAATGGAAATATCTATATCTATATCTATATCTATATCTATCTATATCTATCTACACACAGAGGGTGCCAAAAGATGTATACACATTTTAAGAAAGGAAAAAACTGTATTAAAATTGTAATACTCAATACATACCAATAACAAAAGATGAATACAAGTCATGTTTGACTTCTGCAATTGCAAGAGGTGCTCAAAGTGGTTACCATGTGTAATTTTAGTGAGAAGAGATGCAACTTTGGCTACTAAAGCTGTGATTTCCTTTTGGACATGAGAACTTTCTGCAAAGTTACTTCAGATATTGATAATGGCTCATGCAGGTACCAAACACAAGAAGCTACCCTGTGGATGAGGTCCAGCATTAAAAGAACAGGTATTTTTTTTTCAGTTTCCCAGAAGCTTTACTTTCTCCTGGGTAAGTGCATGTTTTAATATCTTACCACTTAGTAACATTTCTTGTTTGACAGGTTTCTTCCATGAACCAGATGACAACGTGCAGTTGAAGATTATGAAGAGAATCCATGTTACCTCATCTATGACCTTTTAAAGCAGCACTAGACCAGGGTAAACCACAGGGCAGGGCAAATGAATAAACTAGTTCAACATTCCTAGCCATCAGAGAAATTCCTGACTTTGTCACGTAGAGACTAATTTATTTATTTTTTTTATCAAGGGGTAACATTCCATGTATATCCTCTCTGCCCACTGCAGACTCTTTTCTTGATTTGGTCCACAGCCATGTTTCGAGAGTTGGAGCCCCAGCTGCTGGCAGCTAGCTGGGAGGCACCTGGGGCCACGCAGCAGTACATCTGCAGGTCAGCTTCAGCTGGGAGAGAGAGAGCTGGGGCCTTGCAGCCCAGCTGAGCTCCCAGCTCAAAGAAACACCAGTTTAGGGTCCTCCATTTTCTCCTTGGTCTTCAACTCCTACAGGGGAAGAAATGGCCTTGCAGTTATTTCTCTGCACAATACACATGCAATTGAATATTTTGGTATTGAATAAGCATTACGATCCCTAAGGAGTTTGTACTGTGTGTGGAAGGGGAGGGGTAGCCCGACAGACTTGGGAGAATGGACTGAGGCATCTCATTTCATCCTCCTATATAGAGACCTCAGTGTTTGAGGACAATTTAGGACGGATGCCCAAAGTCACCGCCCTGAAACACAGCCTTTATGATGAGGAGCAGGGAGCTAGGTACTTTACACAAACAACCCTCCTAGATGCCGTCATATATATATATATATATATATATATATATATATATATATATATATATATATCCTAAGGATATATATATATATCCTAAGCCAATGAGTTTTTTCCAAAATTTAAAAAATAATCTTTATTTTACATGGCTGGAAGAATAAAAAAGAATAAAAAAGAAAGAAAATCCTCCCTAGCTAAAACTTAGTGTTACGACTTTCTTTGTATCCAAGAGGAGTAAAAAGGTAGAGAGTGGTCTTACAGGCCAGTCTTGCTGGCTTCAGATCCTGTGACTCAGAACTTCCTTCTCTCACTGTGAGGCCCTTTCAGATTGATGATTCTCTTGGATGATCTGCTTCTCCCCAAGCAGCTTTTTCTCCAATCCCATCTCTCTTCCTCTCACCAAGTCCCACCCCTGGGTCAGGCTTCCAAGACACTGTCCCCACTCTGGGCCCAGCACCCAGCCCAGACCCTCGACTGTGAGGGGAGACTAGATATTGGGCTTGATGCTGTAAAACAAACACATTAAACAAAGGTATACAAAAAGTCACTCTGAACAGAAAACAACTTCTGAATATCTCTATTTCTGCATTTAAACCACAAACATTTGAATACCCTTGAAATAAAAGATATTATGCAAAATGTTAACATCAAAAACCAAATAAGAGGGGTTACCCTTAAAAATCAAAAAGCAATCTAGCAGAGGAAGCACAGGTTGCTTAGTGAAGCAGAGAGGGACGATGCTAGCCAGGAGAATGAAGCTCACCACGGCGCCAGCATGATTGCTGCACTCTGAAACCCGTGCATGCCCTTGGAGACCACACTTCCCATGGCTTTCCCCACCAAACACTGCACACAGCAGGCTTATGCCTAGGAAGCAATGGAGCCTCTGAAGGCTGACTTTGCCTCAAGGACTTCCCCACGGCTTTGCAAAATCCTTTTAAATTGCACAGCAGTCTAGAAGGCTTCCATTCTTCCTCCTCTTTCACCGACACTGATGTCAGCCTTGCCCAGATCAGAATGCTCTCAGCCTGATCAGGCTCCCTCCCCATTTTCTATCATAGGCATTTACCGTAATAAAACCGTCACACAGTTTAGTCTCTTTCTAGTTGGCTTCTCAGAGGACCCAGACTAACAAGGGGACAAGGCCCAGGTAGAGAAAGTGGCCCAGGTAGAGAAACAGCCTGAAGGAAAGGCCAGATCTGAACAAGAAAGAGAACACAATGAAAAGTAGGAGGGATGAGGCAGAAGCAGCAGGTGAGGCCTTGGTCAGGCTCACTGAGGAGCTGGCATTTTATCCCAGCAGCAATGGGTAACCAGAAAAAGGTTTTTCGCAGATGAATGGATGAATGGATAAACAAAATGTAGTATATACATAAACAACGTAAGACTATTTAGCCTTCAAAAAGGAAATCCTGTCACAAGCTACAACATGGATTACTGTGAGGACATGATGCTGAGTGAAATAAGCCAGTGACAAAAAGACCAACACTGTATGATTCCACTTGTATGAGGTATGTAGTCAAATTCTCAGAGACGGAAAGTAGAATGATGGTTGCCAGGGGCTGAGGGGAGGGGGGAATGGGGAGTTGTTTAATGAGTACAGAGTTTCAGTTTTGCACGATGGAAAGAGATCGGTTGCACAACAATGCGAATGTACTTAACACGACCGAACTGTGTACTTTAAAATGGTTAAGATGGTAACTTTAATGTTATGTGTACTTAACCACAATTTAAAAAAACAAACTGTAATGACAAAGAGAGAGAGAGAGAGAGAGAAGGAAAGAAAGAGTATAGAGATTGGACTTAAGGGGCATGACTGGAGGACAGAGACCAGTTGAAAGCTGCTGAAATAATGCAGGCAAGAGAGGACGATCCAAGCTGGGGAAGTGGCAGTGGGGTGAGAGAAGTGCACCAATTCCAGGAGAGACAATGTGGGAGAGAGACAGGAGGCAGCAGCAAGGGTGTTGGTTTGGTCAGTGGGGTGGAAAGTGGTGGATGATGCCATTTGCAAGACACGGTAAACAGGAGCTACTCAGTGGGCGGAGATGGTGGGTTCCATAGCATCAGAAGCACTGGGGCCTCAGCCTGTGAACTTTAGTCTATGCCGATAATACTCATTCCTTCTTGCCTTCTTTCCCTGCCTCGCTCCATCATAGATTTATGGTGGCTTAGAACAACTCCCCAAGTGTGGGTAACCTAGGATCTGCAGGAGGTAACAGGCAACAGGGGCATGTAACCACATTGATGGAAAAATACAAAGATCCTGGCATAGAAACAGAAACACACACACTACATGTGATTTTCTGTTTGGGATACCTAGACTGGGCACATGAAAATAGCTGGGCCTATTTGGAAAAGAAAAAAAAAATATATATAGATATATATGTATATGTATATCTATATATATATATACACATATATACATATATATCTTCTTATCTCATATATATACATCTTATACACACAAACATATATGCATATATGTGTGTGTATATATATATATACTTTTTTTTTTTAATATGCTCTGCTATTTTTACCCGCTAAAATATGGGATTCTGGGATACAGAGGGAGGAATACGTCTAAAGAGTCAGCTATAGGACCATGAAAATGTAGAGATATAGATTAGGAAAAATGGAAGAGGTCCAAGAAGTAGCTAAGGATGCTTGCAATCAAAATGGGGTATAAAGAATAATTTTAAACATCAAGAATTTAAAAATGATAGTGTTGGAACTTGTCTCTCACTCATCTGTCAGGGTATCACTGGTTTTAAAGCATCCTATGTAGTCTTACCCAGATGATCATGTCGGAAAGCCTTCTTTCTTACAGTAAATACATAATCTTTACAACAAAAGCTTCCAGTGTATAAAGACACCTTGTCTATTCTTTATTATAACACATGTTGGTAATAAAGATATTCAATAGTCATATGATGGTGAAGTTGCATTCTAGCTTGTATTCATTTTCCATTTCTAAAGCCCCATTTTATTAACTGCAATGATTTCCAATTTTGCTATCGAAAGCAAATCAACTGTTCCTCTGATTACAACTGGAATTTTCAAACTATCATCTTGATTACAAATAAGTGAATTGCATGCTGCAGATACAGATACCTTGCTTATTTCAAAGAGAAGCGTAGAAATATGTCTGATAGTAAAAAATAGAATGATAGGATTTATACATAAAACTTAAGACTATAGTTACCCTACTTTATTATTTTTAAGCTATACACAATCTTCAATAGTTCCTGTCAAGACAGGAACTTTATATTGTAGATCATGAAAAATATTTGCGTATGACATTTAACTGACTTTTAACTATGAAGCATTAGAATAGTTTTTTAATAAATACAAAGCACTGGCACAAGAAGAACGCTGTTCTTTTTCTAAGTCATTGTCTTGAAAGGACAGATACTCCCATGATGTCACAGTTCAAACATTTTTAAATTATTGATCGGCTTTTTAAAAATTGTAATTCAGATTATCCTGGAAACAGATGCCTCCAAGGTGAGCATCTTTCCTACTCTGGTATTTCTGGAGTTGTCACCATCTATCCGCTGTGGTTTTGGCTGTAAGCGTTGCCATTTGGCTAGCTGGAAGAAGTCACTGTGTAGGTTGAAACAGGTTTAAAAGATTTCTACCTTCAGCTCCTGAAGACTCTATTGTTTTTTGTGGTGGGTTCTTGCATTTCATACACTAAATGACATTAATGTATGAATTTTGCATATGTGCCGCCAAGTCTTCTTCTTGCCCAAAATTACTCTCCAGAGTTTGCCAAGAGAGCATTATGGGGCCGGGTACAGCAAACTCGACAGCATCTTTTGGTGGCGCTGGAGAACTCTTTCCTAAAGAAAAAGCCAGCGTGTCACCCACAGCTTGGTGTGGCAGTCAGAGCCAAGAAGGGCTTTGGGGAAACAGGGCAGGATATGGGAAAAGCCAACTGATCCCTTCCCTTGGGTCTCCTGTGACCCGGCCTCCACAGCTGACCTACTTCTGGGGCTTCCTGGCTCACAGCTTGGGAAGAATCAGGGGAAAGCACTTGCCAAATTGAGCAGAACAGCTGCTTCTGGCTTAACTGTTCTTGGAATGGAACATCTCCTTTTTTTTTTTTTTTTCAGACTATGTTTGGCTATAAGAAGGAATAGAAATGCCATGATGAAAATAGGTTTTTCATTATAGGGGGAAAAAACACCCTAATAGTCAAAGAAGATAGGGTCTTGATTTCTTTATTCCACATATTAAAGACTATTAACAGAAGAGTAAGCATTTATTTTTCCTCAGAAGTTAATAACTATTCATTTACTTCAGTAACAGCTCTCTCAGTCTACAAGAAAGTTGCATAATAACAATAAGGATCATTGTGCTTCGCATGTGCCAGGGGCTGTTCTAAGTTCTTCTACATATTTAGTCATTTCCTTCTTAAAACAACTCTGTGAGGTAGGTCCTATTGTATCCATTTTACAGATGAGGAAACTGAGGCACAGATAGTCAAGTTAAGTAGTGTGCCAAGTCATATGGCTAGCATGAGGCAGAGTCAGCATTTAAACCAGGAAACTCGGGTCCTGAATCTGTGCTCTCAGCCACTATAACACACCTAGATGTTCACTAAAAAGCAGGAAAAATTCTTGCCTTTTTATAGGCAAAAATTCACTAATCTCTAAGTATATCAAAGGACAGTTTTTACCTAATTCTCCAATGGAAATATGGGGAATTTTAAAAATATTATACACAGAGCCTGCAAATTCCTTTACTTTCATGAATGGTTCTAAGCAAAGAAAATGTTTTATGGGTTTAAACAAGTCAAATGCATGAACTATTCTCTCTTGTGGAAACTAGCTGGCGGTCTCTATGTACAATATCTCTTCTCTTCAGGAAGACATAGCAATGGAGCTATGTGAAGACTTTTTTTTTTTTTTTTTTAGGAGAAAGGAATTAGGTCAAATTAGATCAAAGGTGAAACATCCCTGGAGTTAGCTGAGAAAGAAATTGGGAGAAATATGAGAAGAATCCAACGGGACTTGGTTTCCACAATTCTCATATTTAACCATGAAATTAAAATTAGGTGCAGGGCTAGATTATCACGGTCATAAGAAAATTAGTCACTGAGTTCCAAACAGTTCACACACTCTTCTTTCTACTCCCTTTAATATTTCACTGTCTGCAGGAACTGAAAATTCACTCATTTATTAAATAATGGATAGAAAGAGTTCAGCGTTGACTCAGAAGACAGGAAACATGGTAAACGTGGGTAAGGGCATTACAAAGTTTGCAAATGAAACCAAATCTCCAAAACATGATGATTTTACTAAACTACTGTAACTTAGAAGAGAAAGGAAGACACCCCCATGTGATTTTTTTCATTTTTTCCTTCTCTATTCAGAATTCCATCCAGATGTTTTGCAGCCTTAAGCAGCCAGTAGAAGAATTTTTTAAAACAACAGCTGAAAAAGTAAACTGACCAAGATTTAAATGGTCAAGACACAAATACATAAAAGGGATATTTATAATGTAACATTTATTAAACTAACTTGAAAAACAGGATTATTTTATTTTAAATTACTCCATTTCAATACATGAAAGGAATGGTCCACAGTGAAACAAAAGTAATATTTCCAAGAATGTTATTTTGTTATCGCTAGCTCTGTATGCATTTTCAGCCTTTGACATCTGTCATTATCAGTACAACCAACAGAGTTGTTCAAAATAAAGTTTTGACTCAAACTGGACTGGAGATACAGATGAGAGTAAGATAAACTCAAAACTAGAAAACCAACACTAATAACCAGTAAAAGTGTTTTGCTTTATTTACAAAAGTAAAGCTAAAACCAGTTAGTCATTATGTACACTATTAGTTAATATTAGTACTTCACAGTTACATATATATGTGCATTCATAATAATCAGGTAAAAAAGGTAAATTTTAAATTATTTTTATTTATGAAAAAAATATAAAAATGTGACTGATACATCCTTCGAGTGCTCATTCAATATTCAGTGCTTAAAAATATTTGGAAAAAAATTCCAAAATATGTTTTCATAGAAGATAGTATAAGTGAAGACGTAAGGAAAAAATGAGTGTTAAATGTGATTTAGTAAGTAGGGGAGATGAGCAGAAAGAAGTTATACATCTAGGCAGGAATCACACAGCACAAACCAGATGAAGAATCAGAAATGAAAGATGTACAATTTTTCCCAAGGCCAATTTCACGTGAAACCGAACACAACCAAGGCACTTTCAGGACAGCGCAAATGAATTGAAGTTTTGCTAATGAGTGCACACTACTGGCCAATGCGGAACTGACTTCCTCCCAGAATGTCATGAGCAAACATGTCTTGGACATTTATACTACAACCCGCTGTATAACATCAGTTCTTTATTTGTCTCCCATTAAGGGCGCCAGGGCACAACGTGCCGCTTCATGACCTCACACAACTTCAGTCGGTATCTGCCCTTACTGAAGAGACATCCTACAGCATCACCCATCTTCCCAAGCATGGGCTGGGTTGAAATTCGTGGACCTGGAGTTTATTCTTTCTCTAAAGACTGAGGTCCACAGGGATTGGGACAACTCACCCCAATGAAGAGGGCCCCCAAGTCTTTCCCAGTGCGCTCCCCCCCCCCATTCCCCTTGGGACGGCGCGTGACGGCCCAGGCCAGCCTGTTAGTTGAGGCAGGGGCAGCAGAAGCAGCAGATGGTCCGGCAGGGGTTCTTCTTCTTGTACTCCAGAGTCTTCTTCACGTGCGCCTTGGCCTGGCCGGTGTAGTCGAGGGTCTTCTCCACGTTGAACTCGATGACGTTCAGGGTTTCGGCCTGCTCCTCCACCAGCATGGCCATCTGCAGGAAGAGGTCGTGAATGTCGCGGATGCGGGTCTCGAGCCGCAGCAACTCGCGGTGACGACTCTCGATCTCGTTGAGGGCCGCCCGCGCACCCTTCACATCCGCCAGGAGGTTCTCGGAGAACACGTCCCACTTGCCCTGCTCGAACATGTCCTCTATCTGGTCGCCTGAGACGTCCTTGCCCATGATCTCCAGCTGGCGCTGAATGCGGATCTTGCAGTTGTCGCGTTGCTTCATCTCCGCCTGGTTGTACTCGTGCATGGCGCGCTGGAAGTTGCGGGTGAGCGCGCTGTACTGTGCGCGCGCGATGCGCGCCACCGCCGAGTGCGGGCCATGCTGGGCCTCCGCCTCCTCGCTCAGAACCTTCATGGCGCACAGCTTGCGGTGGATGCTCTCCCCGCGAGCCTTGATGTCCTTGGCAATTGAGTTGGTGTCTCGCTTGATGCTGCTGAGACGCCGCATGGATGTGAGGAAGCGGACGTTCTGCTTTCCCAGCCGCTTCACATCAACCATCAACTGCTGGTTTTCATACTGAAGGTCCTGGATATCTCGGTACAAGGACTCCAGGAGGTGGTCCGTCTCAAACTCGATGTCCTCGTGGGGAGAGTCAAGTTCAATATCCCCATCTGGGAAGTGCTGGTCATACTGCTTGGATAACTCCAGAAGGTCTGACAGCCGGTCCTTCATTTTGCCTGCAAGCAGAGATACTGAGGTTAAACTCCTCTGGTGAGAGTCAAATATTTGCACTGAGAGAACTGAAGCTTAAAATAAAGAAACATTCTGCTCACCACTCCCAATTCTTTAGTCCTGGCTGTAGGTAAAAAATGCACTAAAAGAGCTAAATGTTCTATGGCATTTTGCTTACAAGTAAAGGAATAATGTGATTCAGGCATGAACACAGTTGTATTTTATAGCCTGTAGGCCTCTGCAATTCAATATTATAGGTGCCCAGAACTCAATCAGCAATTAAAAGCTTTAGAATGCACTGGGAACCAATCTCTTTTTCTTGCTTTAAGTTCTCCAATAATTACAAATCAATACAGACAGAAAAATGAAAAAGAATAGTTAGAAAAGACTTGCAAAGATAAAGATTTTTAATAAAGAGAGTCAACTTTCAAGGCTTTCAGGCCAACTCTAACTGTTGTCTATTTTATGATGTGTGATCAAACAATACGGTGAATGTTGAAATAAAAAAAATGTATTACAGTAAAAGACACATTGTCATTAATCCCCCTCAAAATATTCCCTCTCACTTCGGATGCACTTATCCCATTGTTCTTGCCACTTTCTGAAGCAGTTCGGGAAGTCTTCTTTTGTGAATGTCTTTAGTGGTGTGTCATAGCTGCCTCAATGTCCTGAATCATTTTGACTTTGGGGAAGAGCCAGAAGTCACACGGTGCCAGATCCAGTGAATAAGGTGGATGAGGACACAGTGTAATGTTTTTATTTCACAGAAGTTGCCATATACCAGAAACGATGTATGACACGGAGCGTTGTCATGATGGAGGATGGTTTACGGCACACTTTAAAACACACCTTCTCTCAATGATAGCTCACACCCAACTGACTGCACCGAACAAGCTGAAACTTGTCACATGCTGTTACTAAGGTTTGATGCACCGCTTCCAGTATTGAAGATCTCTGCCTTTTCAGTGGATGACACTCGGCAGCAGCATTCACCATATTTTGTGATCACAACAGAAAGTGTCCAGGTCACACATTGCTTCTGATACGGCAATTTCTGTCAAACAAAATATTATGGGGTGTCCTTCTCCACCTTATTCACTGGATCTGGCACCGTGCAACTTCTGGCTCTTCCCCAAAGTCAAAATGACCATGAAAGGTAAATGATTTTAATCAATTCAGGACATCGAGGCAGCCACGACAGTGCAACTAAAGACATTCACGAAAGAGGATTTCCAGAACTGCTTCAGAATGTGGCAAGCCTCTCAGTCCTGTACATTAAACAGTTCTTAAAATAGTAGCATATAAATAATGGTTTAGTTTGTTTTTTTTCTCTTAAAAATGTTATAAAAATAAAACATTTTTGAAGTAAAACAACAACAAAATACACAAAGACAAAAATCTAGTAAGGAAGTATAAAATCTGGAAGTTGAAATTTCCTTGCTCCTCTGCCCAGTATCACTGATACATACCTACTTCAGTACTTACAAACGTTTGAGGGGGAAAAAGCAAGATATATTCTAATAGAAGATATTAAAGGTGAAAGGGATAAAGAAACAGTTAAGTGTTTAATGTCATTTTAGTAAGTAGGAGAGACGAGCAGAAAGAATACATACACCTAGGCAGCCATCACATAGCATAGCACAGATAAAGAATCAGAAATGAAAAACAGTTTTCCCCAAGGTACCAGTGGTAAGCATCCTTAACAAAGCTGCTTTAAAAAAAAATTTTTTTTATATGGAAAATTTCAATCATACACAAGCCTAATAGCAATAATATAACACACTGCCATTTATCCATCACACAGCACCAATATTTACCCACTTTTAATGGCTTTTTGAAATAAGTTGGCAGCTCAAGTAGAATTTCCATGTTTTTATAAGGGTGGTTGTAATTTCCCTGCCTAGCAAGGCAAAATAATGTTCTCTATGCCCGTATTTTTTTCCATAAGAGTAGCTAATATGTATCAGGTGCTTACTTTAATGCCAGTAACCAATTTCTAGGCACTTTTCATGTGATACCCTCTTTAATCTTCATACAGACTCCATGAAGTGGGCATTGGCATTATCAGAGTTAGCGAGCATAGGAAGATTAAGGAATTTACCCAAGGTCACCAGTAAGTGAACATTTGGGCTCCAGAGCACCCCACTAATCACTCAACTATCTTCAGCAAATGTATAAAAGTGAGTCATGAAGGACTCCACCATTAAACAAGGAAATACAAATGACACCACTGAGAACATTTTTTTTTTTTTTTGCCCTCCAAGTTGGCAGGAATTTCTTTTTAATTTAGTTTTTTAATTATAGCTGACATACAATATTATATTATTTTCAGGTGTACAAAATAGTGATTCAACATTTATGTATCTTACATATTGATCACTATAAGTCTAGTAACCATCTGTCACCATAGCTATTATGATATTATTTACTGTATTTCCTATGCTGTACATTACACCCCCATGACTTGTTTCATAAGTCCCAGTTTGTATTTCTTAATCCCCTTCACATTTTTTGCCCAACCTCCTACCACCTTGCCATCTGGCAATCATCAGTCTGTTCTCTATATTTATGAATTTGTTTTATTTTGTTTGTTCATTTGTTGTTTTTTAGACTCCGTATAAGTAAAATCATATAGTATTTGTCATTCTCTACCTGACTTATTTCACTTAGCATAATACCTCCAACCATGATCCAACCATGTTGTCATAAATGGCAAGATTTCATTTTCTTTACAGCTAAGTAAATATTTCATTGTATATATACCACATCTTCTTTATCCATTCATCTATCAATTGCCACCTAGGTTGCCTCCATATCTTGGCTATTGTAAATAAAGCTGCAGTTAACATATGTATATATATGTGTATATATATATATATATACACACACATATGTGTGTGTGTGTGTGTGTATATATATATATATATATACACATATATATATGTACATATATATATATATTTTTTTTTGAATTAATGTTTTTGATTTCTTTGGATGAATACCCAGAAGTGGAATTGCTGGGTCATATGGTAGTTCTATTTTTAATATTTTGAGGAATCTCCATACTGTTTTCCATAGTGGCTGTACCAGTGTACAATTCCAACAGTACATGAGGGTTCCCTTCCTCCACATCCTCACCAACACTTATTTTTTGTTGTCTTTTTTATAATAGCAGTTCTGACAGGTGTGAGGTGATATCTCATTGTAGTTTTGATTTGCATTACCCTGATTAGTGACGTTGAACATCTTTTCATGTGTTTATTGGCCATTTGTATGTCTTCTTTGGAGAAATGTCTATTCAGGTCCTCTGCCAACTTTTAAAATTGGATTGTTTTTGTGATGTTGAGTTGTATGAGTTTTTTATATGTCTTGATATTAAACCCTTATCGGATATATCGTTTGCAAATATCTTCTCCCATTCAGTAAGTTGCCTTTTTGTTTTGTTGATGGTTTCCTTCACAGTGCAAAAACTTTGTAGTTTGATGTCATCTCATTTGTTTATTTTTGGTTTTGTTGCCTTTGTCCTAGGAGACATATCCAAAAAACTATTGCTAAGACCAATGTCAAAGAGTTTACTGCCCATGTTTTGTTCTAAGAGTTTTATGGTATTAGGTCTTACATTTAACTCTTTAATCCGTTTTGAGTTTATTTTTGTATACAACAGTGTAAGAAAGTAGTCTAATTTCATTCTTTTCTGTATGGTTGTCCACTTTTCCCAACACCATTTATTGAAGACACTGTCTTTACCCAATTGCATATTCTTGCCTGCTTTGTCATAGATTAATTGACCATATAAGCATAGGTTTATTTCTGGGTTCTCTATTTTTGTGCCCATGCCATACTTGTTTGATTACCGTAATTTTATAGTATAGTTTGAAACCAGGGAGCATGATACCTTCCACTTTGTTCTCTCTCAATATTGCTTTAGCTATTCAGGGTCTTTTGTAATTCCAAACAAATTTTACAATTATTTGTTTTAATTCCGTGAAAAATACTGTTGCAATTTTGATAGGAATCGCACTGAATCTGTACATTGCTTTGGGCAATATGGACTTTTTAACAATATTGATTCTTCCAATCCACACACAAAATGTCTTTCCATTTATTGGTGAGATGTTTTTTCTTTTCTCTATTTTATTTTTACTTCTGGATTTTTCTTTCCTGCTTAAAGAAGTCCCTTTAATATTTTTCATAGTGCAGGCTTAGTGGTGATGAACTTCTTTAGCTTTTGCTTGTCTGGGAAACTATTTCTCCTTCAGTTCTGAATAATGATCTATTTTCAGTTGGCTTTTTTCCTTTCATCACTTTGAATATATTATGCCATTTGTTTCTGGCCTGCAGTTTCTGTTGAAAAATCAGCTGATAATGTTATGGGGGAATCCGTTGTCTATAACTACCATTTTCCCCCGAAAATAAGACCTAGCCGGACTATCAGCTCTAACGCGTCTTTTGGAGCAAAGATTAATGTAAGACCTGGTCTTATTTTAATATAAGACCAGTTCTATATAATATAATATAATATAATATAATATAATATAATATAATATAATATAATATAATATAATATATAATACAATACAATACAATATAATGTAATACAATACTGGGTCTTATATTTATTGCTTCAAAAGACGCATGAGAGCTGATGGTCCAGCTAGGTCTTAGTTTCGGGGAAACATGGTAGCTGCTTTTCTCTGCCTCTTCTAAGATTATCTTTTTATATTTAACTTTTGGAATTTGAATTATGATGTTTCCTGGTGTGGGCCTCTTTGGGTTCATCTTTTTGGGACTCTCTGTTCAGCTAGTCTTCAGGCAGTTATCAATGATGGTTGTTCTGTAGTTTAGTTGTAATTTTGAGGTGGTCATGGGAGAAGGGAAGCATAGTGTTTACCTTCTCTGCCATCTTCACCAGATGACCAGGTACTGTGTTTAACAGCACATTAAGATGTTAAATCCAGCTAGTAAACTGACTTTTCTTTTCTTTTTAACCATTAATGATAAATCTGCCATTGAAAAGAATCCCAAATCACTGACACAACTTGCATGAGCTATTATTTTAATTGTTTGAATAGGATCTTCATCACATTATAATCATCATCTTTGTTTGTTTCTTGTTTTTTTTCAAGCTCCAAAGCTGACTATGGAGTTGAAAAATAATTGAAATTTGGATTAGCCATCAGCTTTACAACACAGAAGTCATATCCAGTTTGAGAAATCCTGAACAAGTAGCTTTTTTTTGGTCCTTAGTAGCAAGTTCAAATTTGGAGATCTTAATTATTCCCTTTGTTTTACTTTTTGCTTTTAGATACAATTGCAGCTACTTGGTGAACAACTTGAATGCACATTATACATTTGTTAATTGTTCAAATGATAATGCCCCATGTGTAAATGAGTCTGTTCAGTTACAAAGATGCCATATATAAGAGTCAGCGACCATGATTCCAGGTTCCTCATATCTACTCTATTGTTGCATAGCGGGCCATTGTATACCACCTGGTTAATTGGGAACCACCAGGCAAGGCTGCCTGTTGGGTGTGTCAGTTGTGGAGCTGCTTGGGTGGGGCTCTGGTGTGGGCTGAGACTGGCTACCAGGTGTGTCAGATCTGGAGCCTCTTGGGAGGGGATCCAGTACAGGCAGAGGCTGGCTGCTGCTTGTGCTGAGCTTAGGACCGCTTGGTAGGAGCTATGGAGCAAGCCAAGGTCAGCTGTCACTTGTGCCAGGCTGATGGCTTATTGGGAAAGGCTGCAATGCAAGCTGAGGCCAGTTGCCACTTGTGCTGGCCTTGGAGTTGCTTGGTAGGAGCTATAATATGAGCCAAGTTGGCCACAGTTTTTATGGAGGGTTTGTATGCTTGGGATTAAATCTAGCCAGGGAAAGTGGGTTGGGCAGGGCAAAATCTCAGAAGAACGCTGAGGCATGGCCAACGGTGTTAGCCAGGTTAATGGAGAGTGACAGATTTGGCGCCTGCCTGCGCTGGGCGAGCCAGATGGAAGGACAGTGCAACAATGGAAGAATGGCCCTTTCCAACACTTCTATCCCCAGAGTTATCACTGACCCCTGTCCCTCCAGCCCTAACCCGAAAGTTAGTCAATTAAATTCCTCCCTGTAGGACCCAGTGGCTTCTTGAACTGCTGCCTCTACACTGGAGCTTGGAGTGAGTTTGTGGGTGAGCCCTTAAGAACAGTGTATTGGTCTTCTACAGCCCTTCGTCTCTCTCAGATGTAATCCTCCCTGGTTTTCAAAGCCAGAGGTTATGGGGACGCCTCTCCCAGCACAGGTTCCCTGGGCTGGGGAACCTGGTGCGGGGCTGGTAGGCATTTCAGCCAGGTTACCATCTTACATAACCTGGGGAAAGTACCTTAGTTAGCTAGTATGGAGTTGAGCTGTATCTATATGCTTAACTTAGTATACAATTTATTCTACCATGCAACCAGTAGATGGGACAGAGAATGGATAAATATTGATGAACAAGGGAAGAAGAGGTGATACATGCTTTCCTTGCATCTTGGCCAAGACTTAGGAGGCACTACAGTGGAAAGTAATGGGTGGTTAAGGGCCAGCACCACACACCAGAACATTCGGGATCTCCTTGTTGGCTTCCCACTCATCCTAGACAGGTGCCATACTCTGTGTTGCTCTCCTAAAGCCATGAAAAAGCTATTTTGGGGGAATCATCTCATTCACAGTATGAAGAGAAAAGTCACACTTCAATAATACAGAAAGTGGCCTTGGAAGCAGATGTTCAGAGATGGTCATTCTTTCTCAAGCCCTGATAACCATAAAGTCATGGGTCCTAAATTAGGTGAAGGCCTAAGCTCATGTGAAGGCTCATGTCTGTAATCTGGTGAGGAGAAAGAAAGGAACAGCGTGTGGAATTGAAGATTCTCTATGGAGCTGTAGACAAGAAGGTGGCTTTACCTCACCTTCCTGCCCACCTGTCCCGGCCGAGGCCATCCCCAGAGCAGTTGGTCCCAATGACCCAGAAAGTCTCCTGGTTGCCAAGAGCACGCATCAGGAAGACTACCACAGAAAGTCAGCCAAGAGGCTCTGCTATTTCTAAGAATGTCCCCCAAAAGTTTAAGATGTATTCCTTGCTGCAGTTAATATCAAAATATAGAAGCAGGCACAGAAAGAACATCAAATTAATCTACACATCCAGAAGCTTGATTCTGAACTGTGAGGTTCTAGAAAGGGAACTATGGTGAATGAAAAAGAAAAAGCAAACAAGTCTATTGACCTTCCTGTGTCACTGTGATAAAGAATAATGTAATAAACTTGAGTAAATTGTACTCATAAAGTTGCTAAAATAAATCCCCCTTTGACTCACACATAGATGAAAACTTCCAAAGAAAATTTACAACCAACTACCAGAAATCTGCTTCTGCTTTTGAATTTTCTTTTTAGGCACGCACATCATCTGTCCTGAGAACTAGATCCCACTGGGAAGGAAGTAGAAATTGTGCAAGCCTTGCCTTCTTTCATTGGGCAATAAGATTTTATGGAAGAGAAAATAAAGGGACAGGCAGTTGATGGTAGCTCAGTGGCTCTCAGACTTTAGGAGGCACCAGAATCTTCTAGAGAGCTGCCTGGGCCCCTAGAGTTTCTAATTCAGGAAGTCTAGGATGATCTCCACGTGATTCTAATGCATGCTCAAATTTATGACCCATTCCATAGATACTTATTGTGGCAGCTTTTATTCATAAACATCATGCAGTTCCGAAACATACAATAGTTCCCAGGTTGGGGCAGGCTTGATGAGCAAATAGTTGATAGGGTAAGATTCAGAAATATAGGGAAAGAAAGTTTTGAAAAGCAGGTTTGTACCTATCTCAAAAGATCACTGAGTGGGGTTCATTACATAAACACCTCATACCCTGGGTTCGCCAAAGAACAACCATGAAAGTTGTCGTTCCCTACTTGCTTCTAAGGGAACTAGTTATAAACACAATGCACAGTCATATTTCTGATCATAAAAGAGAGGCTTTGTGCCTACTTAATGAAAGGGGAACAAGAACAAAATTGTTCATACAGAGTTATGGGCTAAATCGTACCCCTCCCCAAATTCATATGTTGAAGCCGTAACCTCAGTATCTCAGAATGTAATCATATTTGGAGATATGGTCTTTAAAGAGAGAATTCAGTTAAAAGGAGGTCTTTATATAATCCATACATTGTTCTACATTAAGCAAATTTTGCCTACTACCAAGAAACAGAACCGTTCCCTGTCTCACAGCAAAATGTGAAAGTACTTTTACAAGTCAGGAGAAACTTCAGACATGGAGATACACAGTGCAGAGCAGGGCGATGTGCAAACCATGTGAGGTTGGTAAGATGATGACCCTGTGGATCATAGGAAGGGAAGTAACCCAAAGGTATGGAAGCGCTTCTTCCTGTATTTATGACAGAGAAATACTGTAGAGACTATTCCTCTGTAATGCGAGTGCAGAAAGTTTAGTACTCTTGTTTCAATAGGAAATAAAGTACACATTTGGATACACACACACTCCGCTATTAGTGAAACTAAAAAGATCTTGCCCCGAGATATATGTTCCAAATGAGGACACGCAAGCGTGACTCCCCTATCTCAGGAATGACGTACCCATGTTTTGATTTTCAGATTTTATCATCTCTATCTCCCACATCCTGATTATTTTTTAATTAAGTTTATTGGGGTGACCATGGTTAGTAAAGTTACATAGATTTCAGGTGTACAATTCTGTATTACATCATCTATATCTCACATTGTGTGTTCACCACCCAGGGTCAGTTCTCCTGCCATCACCATATATTAGACCCCCCTTTACCCTCATTTACCACCCCCCTCCCCCCTTACCCTCTGGTAACCACTAAACTATTGTCTGTGTCTATGAGTTTTTGTTTCTTCATTTATTTGTCTTGTTCCTTTGTTGCTTTCAGTTTTATATCCCACATATGAGTGAAGTCAGATGGTTCTCGACTATTTCTGTCTGACTTATTTTGCTTAGCATAATAATCTCATACTCCATCCATGTTGCCTGATTTTATACTAATTTTTTAAGTCTTCTTAAAAGAAAATGATGATCACAAATCTGAACGTGTCTTTATGCCTAGCTCCACAACAGGTCCATATGGCAATTTCATGAGCCTTAGTAGGGACCATATGACATCTTCGTGAAAGCTAGAAGAGTGCCCCTTCCTCTGGGTGGATGAACCCCAGGATGCAGAGCCTGGTGAACTGGGCATAGACAGATTTCCAGCCCCTTTCCTCCTTGTGACCAGGTACCCTTGTGCTGGGTACAACCAGCAAAGCCCTGTGTGGTCACCGTGAATACACCTTTCCCAACCATCTCGTCCACGTCCTCCTGCCAAGCATCACCACAGACGTCTGGAAGGGGCCAGGAAACCACACAGGTCCTGTGTCACAGTAGTTTGGCAGTTACTTTCTAGGACAGGCCATAGTAACAAAACCCGTTAAGAGTAATGAGTGTACACACTTTCCTAAATAGATTGATTCAGACCCATAAATAATAATTTCATTCAACTGAGTGAAACCTGGTGTTCTGCTCCATTTCTGGATTTTAAAAAATAACATACCGAAGAGTGGGAAGGCATTCTTTGAATTTCTAAAAATTATAGGCTGAAAAAAATGGTGTTCTCTTCTTGCTGCTCTCAAGTTAATTAAAAAACAAAATTAAAACTTGTTTTGGCTCTAAAATACATTGGCAAGAGCACATGTAACAGTTCAATTTCTTGAGGTTCACTCAAAGCACAATTGAGAATCTGAAGAGTATTAATAGAGATGGATTATAATTATAAAAATCTGAGGCTAGAAGAAATAATAATAAATGTCTCTTGTTTCCTCTTGCTTCTAAAACAAAGCAGGAAGGAGCTTTTCCAAAGCATTTGGGGGGTTAGGGAGCGGGAGACCTCTAACCTAAAAGAGCAGTCTCCACTTTTCAATCACTCTTCTTATTTGTTGCTCTGGACACTTTCATTTTTCAGTTCCCTCAATCAGAATTTTCTGCCAGTATCTGAAGAGAAGAAGGCAGTCCAATATATATAGTCAATAAACAGCCAGTGGGCAGCTGGGATTTTACTTAGAGCAACATGCTTTTGGGCGCTTTCTGCAGAAACCCACTGTAAGTCAAAGCAGTTACTCCTATATTAGATCCACACTTTCTGTTCTGCAGCTAACATTTACTAGGCATGTGCAACGCGCCAAGCACTGTGCAGCCCCCTATAAGGTGAATTAGCCTCATCCCCATTTGATAGGTGAGGAAACTTGACACCTAAAGAGTTTAAGCCACTGCCTAAAGTCACACAGTTAATAAATGCGGAGCTGAGATCTGAATCCAGAAATTGTGATTTGAGAGCCCATCTGTGACCCACAAAGCTACACTGGCTTGCTTTTCCTGAGACCCCCCCAAAAGGTTTCTGAAATCTTTACTCTTACGGGGAACTTATTCCCATCTAAGTCCATTTGAGCTGCTAAAACAACATACCGCAGATTGGGTAGTTTATAAATAACAGAAATTTATTTCTCACATTACTGGAGACTGGAAGTCGGAGAGGAGGGTACCCACATGGCCAGGTTCTGTGTCTAGTGAGGGCCCACTTCCTGGTTCGTAAATGTCCATCTTCTTGCTGTAACCTCACATGGCAGAGGGAGCAAGCAAGCTCTCTGGGGTCTCTTCTAAGGGCACTAACCCCACTCATGAGGGCTCCACCCTCGTGACCTAATCATCTCCCAAAGACCCTACCTCCAGATACCATCACCTTGGGGATTAGGTTTTCAACGTATGAAACTTGGGGGACGAACACAGACCACAGCATTCCCTAATCGAGGTCTTATATTTGGGACAATTATTAGCATCTAATAACCTAGATCTGGATAAACACATGGAAATCTTTTCACCATTTAAGACCATTACCTTCTTTCCCAGAATAATTTCTTCATGTTAGAGTTATGCCAACACTGTGATATTTCAATTATTAGGGCACTAAATCAAGCAGTCACTCATCACAACTTTCCAAAAGGCCACAGAATTATTAAAGCTCACAGATAATTCTCTTATAATAAAGATTCACTGTGATTATGACTTACCCAAGAGTGCTGAAATATCACAGCAGTGATATTTGGAGGTAGAAGTTTTACAGTCAGGGGCAGAGAAGTGATAACTGAGGAAATGCTAGCAGGTGAGCTTGCTAAGGGAGAATGTAAAGAGAAGGGGCGCTCCAGGGCCAAGAGTCAAATCATCTAGTCACGGTTTTCCACTCTTTATCTGCATTAGCATTTACAAACAAAAACAGTTGTTGCTGTATGTTACATCTGATTTGGCTTTGGTCCTGGAATATGAAGCAAGCTTTTGGCTGGAAAATATAGAAGAAATGCATGTAAAAAGGGAGAATGACAAAGAATTAATTTGGGGTCCGGTTTTAAAACATGTATCTTTTATCAAATTTTACATTTCATAACGGTTCCATGGAGTTGTTTTCAAAGAGAAATCAATAGAGTTTCCAGACTCATTAGTGAGTTTTTCTTTTCCAACTCGTAAGACCAGTTACGGACAATCTCACAGAACTTTAACATGCATTTTTCTGTTCCTGTTTTTCTTAGACAAAGTCCTTTGAGCCACCGATTCTAATCCTGTTGGCTGGCTACTCCTCTTCAATTCTTCAAGGGAAAAAATATTATTTTTGGCTGCAGAAAAACCTAAGTTATCCTACGTCATGAACACATGAGGTTTTTCCATGTCAGGGACTTTTACCTAACTGAAGTTTCTCCCTTCAGATGTGAAAGGTGTTCACTCATGTTTTGTTGGAAATCCTGCTCTAAAATGCAGTGATATACGAGTACTTCACTGCTTCCTTCAACAGAGGACCTTGCACATAATTCATTGATGACTCACATTGTCATTATTGACATCTATGAACTGTGTGACTGATGATACTTTTGTTTTACAATGTTTTTCTTCCCTCAGGGTTAAAATGTCAAACTGTACGTCAGTTATCTCCATATACTGCTCCTGAGTGTACTCCATACACCCATTCTTCTCACAGGTTGTGGCAGACTAAGAAATTAGATAAAAACCAAGCATTTAATAATGGTGAGCTATATGTGGGTCGGCACCTTCTAGAATCAGACCTCCTAAGTGAAGCCAGGGAGGCAAAACTAATTTCAATGACAAACTGAGTGTCCAGTATGAGCCAGTCTTTATACTGGACATTCGATAGACACACTTGTACAAAGCATCAACAGTGTTCACAGTAACTCTGTGAGGAGGGGAAGGTAATTTTCAATTGACTAAAAACTGGATCCCAGAAAAGTTAAGTTCTTATCCAATCCATCCCATTAGTAAGACGGGCGGCTGGGAACCAAGGTCACATCGGTCCAGATCCTATATTGATGTCCTGCCCCCTCAGTCCTCCACTGAAGCTGTGTGAAGCGCTGAGGGGATGTGATGGAGTGTTGTGAAGAAGAAACAGTCTTTCCCACTCTGACGTTTCCTTCCTGTAGGTGCCTTTTCCCACCTCCTCCTGCCAGTGGGCATGGATTCCTTATCTGACTGGTAATTCTGGAAAGAAAAATTGTCCATGGTAGCTCAGCCTCTTCTGTCTTTCTCTTAGAAGTGGGCTCGCCAGAGAAAACCCGTGTCCTCCTCTGCTCTGCTCCCGGGAGGGAATGGGAGAGGTCAGGTACTGGGGAGGGGATGCCCATCTAATTCTGATTCAGGAAGATAAAGCACAGCTCGCCACCGATGAGGCCACGTCCTGTAACCTTGTCTTTATTGGTAACAAAAGTAACACTTTGGCCTCTGATTGCTTTTTCCTTCTTATATCTCAACTGGGATGGAAATGAGGTGGGTAAAGGGAAGCTACTCATTGTGTTCCCTCCTCAATCAATCCAATAATTACATTGAGTAAAATCAGAGAAGCGGAAAAAGACTTTAATGGTTATCTTGCACAGTGGCTTAATTTTAAAGATGAGGAAAGAGAAGTTCCCTGTACTTAAGTAACCTACACTTAATGACGGAAAGAGGGTTATTAGAAAGAGGGGAAAAAAACCTCTTATGGAATAGACATTTCCATTTATACCGATAACATTCTAATATGTGTAAGGCATTTCATGAGCCTGGAATATATTAGAACCTCAATAAATGATTGCTATTAATTTTACCATTTTAGTACCAGATAGTATCAGAACTGTAAAAGCATCAAATTGTTAGATTGTTTCCACGATGTGACAACCATCAATTCACATCCCACATTCCTGACCTGACCTCCTAAGTGCTCCTTTCTTTCCCCCTAAATTTGTATATAACCTTTGTGGAAGGTTGGAAAAAGATTTACTACACATTCTTTGCAGCTTCCCCAATCAAGAGGTATAGACTATTTCTTAACTCCTTTTGAGTGTGGCCGTGAGACTGGGACTTGCATTGGTCAAAGGGACATTAGTAAACGTGCTGCAGGCAGAGGCTTGAAAGGCACTGTGCACAAGGGCTTGCTACTGGCAACCCTGCTACCACTTCATGTAGAAGCCTGGGCTTCCTGCGGGAGGATGAGGCTGGCAGTCAGTAATCCCAGCTGCTTCCAGCCCCCACCCAGCCCATCAAGTAAATGTAGGTACGTGAGCCCACGAGGTACCAACAGAAGACAGCTTAGCCAATCAGCAGAATGGTGAGAAATAACAAATCACTGTTGTTTAAGCCACTAAGATTTGTAGCAGTGTCTTAGGCAGCAAAAACTAACTGATACAGAAATTGGTACCTAGAGGTAGCACACTGCTGTAATGAAATCCCAAAACATGCAGTATTAGCTTTGGGACCAGGCAGCAGGTGAAAAGCAGGGAGAAAACTATTAACAAAAACTGGGGACATGGTGTGCAAACTGCTAGGGGAGGCTGGAAAAAGTGATGAGGAAACTGTACAGAAGTCAGGAAAAAGGGCAACCCTTGTTATGCAGAAGCAAAACAATTGGTAAAACTGCTGCCCGGGGCAGCATGAAAGATTGAAGTGTACACAGGAGTTTTGGATCTAGCTGCAAAGGTCTCCAGACAGAATGTTGAGAGTGTTCACTGAGTGCTTCTAGCTGCATATAAGGTTCTGCAAGAGAGACACGAGCTGAAAAATGAATTACCTAATTAATAAGCATTATTTAGAGAAAATAGAGAAGAATCGGAACTCATGGGATTCTAAAATAAAACGTTTTACCTCTCCTGTCTCTTCAGCTGGAAGAAAAGCTTCGGATAGTAAGAAATGACCTCAGAGTGAAGAAAACTTACTGTGGTGCCCCGTAGACCTTCTCACCTGGTCAAAAGGGGCTCTGAGACACCTGAACGTGTTGTCTCATAGCAGCCTGACCCTCAGCCCAAACGAGAGAGAGATCTGTTTGACTTGGAAAAAACATTGCTGTGGATGTGGGTTGTAGGGATATGGATCCTCTAGAATTCTTAGGAAATCCAGAGTTTTTAAGAATTTTACTGACAAGCACAAGAGCATGACTTAAAAGAGACAGAGACCATTCAAAGGAGAAAGAGGCCGTTGGGTACTTGACTTTCTCTGAGCAGGAACTAGGCCAAGGAAGCTATTTAGAAGCAAAAAGAAGCCATTCCTTACGGGAAAGGAGAATGTTTCAGAGGATGGAGCCAGGAGCAGCGGGAACTATAAAGCAGTGAGCCACTCCTGGGGAGCAGAACCGGGCCCCCACCAAGGAACATCCCCCAGCCCAGGAGTCGGGGGACCTACCCGTGTGGACTTGGATAGAGCTGCTGTGGACCTGTCGTTGCTGTTTGCATCCTGCTCGTGCATCTTGGGTTTGTTTTGTTTTTTAATGGGTTACGTATTTTGGTTATCATTTGCCTATTTCAGCATTTATGTTGGGTGTGTCTGGGGACATAATTTGTCTTTTTACTTGGTCTCAGGACCAAGACGATCCACAGCTGAAGAGCTGTATCTGAGATGTCTTATCTGGATCCAGAAGGGATGAAAGTCATGAAGAAGCCTCTGGACTTAGAGGCTGGTGCTGTAATGGGATGAGACTTCTGGGAACCCTAGTGTGAGGGTGAGCATATTTTTCTTGTAAGAGAAATGTGAATACATTTTGCCAGAGGCCGACTATACTTGACTGCAAAAAAATGGCCACAAATTCTTAGCAGTACCTCCGATTGAGAAGTTGCATCAATTTCTCTACCCTTTGAATCTGGGTTGGCCACGAGACATGCTTTGACCAACAAGACAGTAGAAAACATGATGCCAGCAGAGGCTCAAATCGCACTAGCACATCAGGGCGTGCCCTCTCTTCATAGTAGGAACACTGAAACCGCTATGTGAGGGAGCTCGGGCTAGTCTCCTGGACGATGAGGAGCACATGGGGAGAAAGGCCAACCCCCAGGTGACCCACCACTACAGCTGCATGACTGAGCCCAGGGGAGCCCAGTGAGAGAACCACCTAGTACTTACTTGCTGCCACATATTGTTGCAGAAGCTTTATGTGGATTATCTCATTTAATCTTCACAACCATAAGAAATAACAATGCGATTTGGTGGTGGTTTGTTATACTGACAAAGTTAACTGTCACATTCCTCCTTAGGTTTCTCTAGTCCCCATAATGTGTATTCTTCTTGAAAGAGAACCTAGGAGACTGCCATGAATCATGGATAAATCATAATTTTTGGAAAGTAAATGCTCGTGCATGTAAAACAAAAGCTTATGGCTACAATTTTAAAACACAACTATAAGCAGCGCATACCAAATAACTGCCCTGATCATGTACATCAGCCACGTGGTGAGCACTGCCTAATTACATACCTTGATTTTGATGCAGTAGGAGTTTACAATATGCTACTCACATTATATGCCAATGTTACCACAAACCATACACATAAAAGGAGCAAGTGTTTCTCCACATGTCTGAGGATAGACAGCCTTCCTCTCCTTTTGAGGACTGTGGTCATAACCATACTGAGGAGAAGACACCAAAGACAACCTAGGGAAAGGTTATCTCACAGGCAAGAAGGCTCTGCAGACACTGTGCTATAACGCAAGGCGCTAATGCTGAATAGGAACCCGGGAGCAGTGTGGGCCGGACAGCACACAGACACCGGGCAGTTTTAACCTTGGCTGAGTTTCAGTCTGATAAAAGGTGCTGAAAACTTGAAGAGCCAGTTTTGAAATGGAGGTAGATAGTTCTAAGTGTATCACAAGTCTATTGTTCAGATCACCAAAATAAAGAACAGTGGGCAGGCAAAATGCAACTTCCAAACATGACTCCACTGCCATAGTCCAAACTTTCCTTTGTCATCCCAAACTGGACAACAGTCATTTCTTGCTATTACACTAAAAAGCATAAAAATTGGTGGGATGTGAACTAGGTTTCTCAGGAACCTCAGAAGTTGATTATGGCCCTCTTAATCTTTCGGAGTGGGAAAGGCAGTCAGGACACTTCTTTCAGAGTTGCAGAATCTGCTAAGAATTCCACATCTACATACAGAATTTTAAGAGAGTGGTCAAGTGTTGAGCCTGGGAAGATATTCAAATCCCAGCTCTGTCACCACAGGGCCTAGCCTGGGTTACCTTACTGATTTCAGGGCTCCCATCAGTAAGGGAGGGCAATTCCTAATAGATGAGTGCTTTTCAAATCTCTGCTTATATCACATTTCTTTGTAGTCACCTTCTTCATACCTTATCCTTCCCATGTGTAATACCTGCTGCATAGGATAGTAGAGAGAATTAAATGAGATAATCCATGTAAAGCTCTTAGAACGGTGCCTGGCAGAGTAAGCACTCTGTGTATGTTACCGACTATTGTCCGTCCTGTGATTTTAATTCACTCCAAAAACGAATGTAGATTTGGTAAACATTGTATAAATAGTGTATTTGCTAATGTCCTATTATCAGTTTATTACCAATCTCATCTATAATCATAAGTGAACACTAACAATGGTACGTTACTATATTATTTGGGGTTTTAAATCACTTTTGTTCCAGTTCTTTTATTGTAATCTCTTTTTTCGGAGTATGACAGCAACCTATGCTCTTTGGTGAAAAAAAGAGAGGGAGAAGAAGAAATCAAATGCTACAGAACTGTTTCACATTCAAAGTAAAAATTTCACACCATCTACTACCACTATATAGAATAACTATATCAAGCAACCAATGACCAGTCTAATACATATTCTTGCAGACTCTTTCCTAGCCTAGAAGGTTGTCAGTATTTCAGAGAACATGTTGTTCAGAAGAACTTATCTTGGCACTGTGAAATGTAGAACATTTCCTTGGTAAACCACAGGAATTCATTGGGGCTTCTCCCTGTCAGGGCATATCTCGGGATGCAGGGACATAGGGCTGGCCCCACTGTACTTTAAACCACCAACGTCTGGTGTAGGTGAATTCAGGTAAAAAGGAACACCAACAGCAATCTGGAAAGGGAAAGGGAATTCTAAACTGGAAGAGAATCTCCGTGTTTAAGATCTCAAGGTGGTCACCCCAATTCCACACACGCCGGAGACTGTGAAAGAGTCTGGGAGTGACTAAGCCGGCCTGAGGACTACCATCTTTAAGACTCAATGTTTAAAAGTCAGTGGCTAGGTTTTCTTTTGGGAGCAGATGAACAATTTTAATTCAATAAACATCCATCAAACATCACCCTCATAAGTGTCTCACAAAGGTAAGACACCTTCCCCACACCCACCCCAGCAGTTCGGTTTGGTTGTCAATGATGGTGGGGTTTGTTTTATTTTCTCATCAGATACAGGAACACATACGGAAGAACTCTTGCTCCTCAGTTAAGTGACATGATTCCTGAAAGCAAATGGGGTGTAGGAGCAGGTGCTAGTACCCCTTAAGAAACAGGTGCAGACCACGTGATCTAAAATGATCCTGAAAACCACACAACCATTCTATTATCAGTTTCTCTATTATTCATATAACTCAAGGGACAGAATATCAATGCCCTATATTCACTCAGAACCTCAGGCAAGTATGAGTTACATGCTTTGCATTTACTGTATAAAAAAAGGGCCAAGGAAACAAACTCACTTAACATAATGAAAATTTTTATTTCAAAGTGGATATGTCATGAAGATGGTTCAAGATGCGGGCGTAGGAAGACCCTAAATTAACCTCCTTCCACGTACACACAACTACATATGGACCTATTCCCTCTGAAAAATACCGGAAAATTAGCTCCACCACAACAAAGAATAAAAGGACCACATCGACATGTGTAGGTGGGGTAGAGACGTGGGCTGGCCAAAAACCCCACGCCTGGTGTGGTGACTCACAATCAGGAGGGATTTCACAAAACAGAACATCTCCCCAAGGAGCAAAAGAGTCATGCCCTGCGTCGTGCCTTATGACAAAGGAGCCAAGAATATACAATGGGGATAGGACAATCCCTCAATAAATGGTATTGGGAAAACTAGACAACAACTTGCAAAAGAATGATACTAGATTATTTTATACTATACAGAAAAATTAACTAAAAATGGATTAAAGACTGGAATGCAAGACCTGAAACCATAAAACCCTAGAAGAAAACATAAGCAGTAAGCTCCTTGACATTGATCTTGGCGTTGAATTTTTGAATCTGACTCCAAAAGCAAAAGCAACAAAAGCGAAAATAAACAAGTGGGACTACATCAAACTCAAAAGCTTCTGCACAGTAAAGGAAACCATCAACAAGATGAAGAGGCAACCTACTAAATACAAGAAAATATTTGAAACATCATATACCTGATAAGGTTTACTATCCAAAACATATAAAGAATTAAAAGAACTCAATAGCAAAAGAAAAAGTAATCCAATTGAAAAATGGGTAGAGGATCTAAATAGACATTTCTCCAAAGAAGACATACAGATGGCCAACAGGTACATGAAAAGATGTCCAACATCACTGTTATCAGGGAAATGCAAATCAAAACCACAATGAGATATCGTCACACATGTTAAGATGATTATTATAAAAAAAAAACACACCAAGAAATAACAAGTGTGGTAAGCATGTACAGAAAAAGGAACCCTCATATACTTGGTAGAAACATAAAATGGGGTAGCCACTATGGAAAACAGTATGGAGGGTCCTCAAAATTTAAAAACACAACTACCATATGATCTAGCTATTCTACTTCAGAGTATTTATTTGAAGAAAACAAAAACACTTATTTGAAAAGGTATACACACCCCTGTGTTCAATGCAGCTTTTATTACAAGAGCCAAAATATGGAAACAACCTAAGTGGCCATTGATAAATTAATGGATAAGCATATATGGTACATATATATGATGGAGTATTACTCAGCCATAAAAAGAATGAGATCTTACCATTTGCAAAAACATGATGGAACTTGAGGGCATTACGCTAGGTGAAATAAGTCAGAGAAAGACAACTACCCTATAACATCACTTAATATGTGGAATCTACAAGAACAAAAACAAATGAACACATAAAACAAAACTCATAGATACAGAGACCAGATTGGTGGCTATCAGAGGGGGAAGAGGATGGTGTTGAGTGAAATGGGTGAAAGGAGTCAATTGCATGGTAATGGAAACTAGACTTATTGAAGTGATCGCCGTGTAGTGTATGCAAAGATCAAATTATGTTGTACACCTGAAACTGACATAATGTTATATACCAGTTTTACCTCAATTAAAAAAGTGAATACCTTACATTATACCTATCAGTGTGCAACTTCCTATTGGATCAAAATTACAGAAAATTCTATACCGAAAGAATAACTTTATTCATCCTTTTATGCACAGATTATCACTATCCATGTACAATAATTCCCAGAAACCATGAAATGCATACAATTTTAAATATCCTAACTTTCAATTCTACTTTCTGCTGAGCATTCATCATAATTAAATTTTAACATTATATTAAAATATCTCAATTCTGTAGCCAAAATATATACCACAGCATAGAAATGATGGCAGCTGTCAGGTTTATTTCATTTTTACAAACCAACTTGGGTACCCTGTTAACTAGCTTTAAGTAATATTCATCAAATAGACTGTGGGATTGATGTTCTTCTCCACATCTCTCAGGACACATGTGTTTGCATGGGCTACTATGACAGAGACTTTCATGTGTTCATCCAACTAGTATTTAGTGAGCATCTACTATGTGCCAGGCAATATGAGAGGATGAAGTTAGCTCAGTAAGCAAAACAGACATGGTCTCAGTCTCTTAAACATGCTTAGATAAGCAAAATATTAGGTGGGTGCAAAAGTAATTGTGGTTTAAAAAGGTTAAAAACAATTGCAAACACCACAGTTACTTTTGCACCAACCTAATAAAAAGCTTATGTAAGGCATTTTTAAAGAAACAAATGAATATCAGAAATGTGAAACAGATTTCTGAAATATTTAAAAGACAGACATAGCTGAAACCAAAACTGACTTACACAACTTCCTGATCTCAACACAGTTAAGGACAGAACTATGAAGATAATAAGGGAAATCTTATAATAAGGGAAAACTTCTATAGTTTTCTGTGTAATTACAAACATTTTCTTAATTTCAATAACTGGGGTCAAGTAGGACACAAAGATAGAATAGTTTAGTATTTAAAAGGAGGCTGCAAAATCGACTAAACCTGCATTGGACTCCCAGCTCTGAGCAAATTGGAATATCACCATCAACCTCACGGCGTACAAAGGAAGGTGCCTGACACACAGTGAGTGAATTCTCACCAAATGCAATCCTGATGGCTGTACCCGTGTTGGTAAACACGTACACTCTTTATGAACATCAACAAGAAAATCTGTAGGTGACAGTTGAGTTAGTTTTTACTTACTGCCTTCAATCTGTCCTGACCTAAAGAAACGCCTCTACAGCTACAAACTGCCTTCCTTCTAGACATGCCCTCCAACCAGAGATATCGCACCCTTCCCCCTCTCCTACCAAATTCAAACTTGCCCACTTAACCATCCCAGTCCTATGTTCCATCCTCTGCTTTTTAAGGCAATAAAGAGCTTAAAAATAGATATATTTTGGTGACTATATCTGCTCTTACATGCTAGTAACTTAAAATACTACTCAATCCAGAAAACAGATCTGTATTTTAAAAGAGGACTTCTATTAGGTTGGTGCAAAAGTAATTGCGTAAAATATTCTGGGTAAAATAGCAAATTGACCATTACTTTTGCTCCCTTTCAACATCCTACCAAAGGAACTTTCAAAAAGGCATTCACTAATTAGGATAAAGAGTAGGAGACAAGAGGGCAGCAACAAAATTTTAGAAGTTGTACAGCAAATGGACAAATGATAATTAGCTTAGCAGATATAAGAAAGTTGAATCTTAAGCTAACAACGGAGAAGGCCAAGGAACAACTTAAGTTACACCATACAATAAACACGCAAAGGCTCTGGAAACAGAAGTAAAGGCTGAATACCTATGGAAAAAGAGGTGATGGTGGGCTAACAAGAAATAGCATTTGGTTAGAAGCCTTTTGAAGAAGTGAGAATATCCACTATCCCATGTGCTTCCTTCCCCACTAGGACAGAAGACAGGCTAGACTGTGAATGGAGACTGGGTTAGAGATCCCAACTGTAACGAGGAGGATTAAGTGAATGTTTTTAAGGAATGAGGAACCTCCGAACCCTCTTCCGTCACCTACTGTTTGGAACACTGACTTATATCCTATATCCTACAAGCTAGAGAATGGAAGATCCTTTTCCATAAGAAAGGAAGGGAAGGGATGGACGGAGAGAGGGCGAGAAGAAGGGAGGGGGGAGGGAGGGAAGAGGAGATGAAAAATGACAGAGAAAAGATGAGGAACTTAGAGGTCCAGTCCTTTAAGTTCAAATTCCAAATAACAGAATTCCAGAGAGAGGCCATCATGTAAGCTTGGAGAGACAAAGAGAGACAGACAGAGAAAGACAGAGAGAAAAAGATCACCTACAAAGCAGAGTCAAAAATGCCTTGGACTTCTAAATAGCAACAAGAGAAACCAAAAATAGTGGAATGCTATCTTTAAACTTTTGAGGAAAATGTACTTTCAACCCAGAATTCTATACGCAGCAATTCTGCACTCATCAATCACATGTGAAAGTAAAATAAAGATGTTTTTAGATATACAAAGTCTCAAATTTTTTTCTCTCATGTTCTCTTTCTTAGGAAGAGACTGGGGAATGCATTCTAACAAAACAAGGAAGCAAAAAAAAAAGGTACAGAATAGAAAATCCTAACATGAGATCAAACACAGGAGAGAGGCAAGGGGCATCTTGGCATGATGACAAAGGGAAACTCCAAGATGATAGCTGTAAACTTGAATAAAAAGATCATCTGTCTAGATAAGGTGAGTACGCTGCAAGCGAGATTTCTCCAGAAAGATAAAACTGATAGAATTCCTGATAGGTCGAATTTCTTTAGAAAAGATTTAGACAATTTGGGGTTATGTATGTTGTCATGTATAAATAAAACTAATCTAAGAACAAAAACCAGACAATTAACTTCCAGGAATGCAAAAAAATTGTATGTAGTTATGGGAAAGTAATCATGATATATGTTTCAGTTGTGATTAGTGTTTTCATAACTATAAAAATATAACCACTGAATATTCATCTAACTCAAATTATGATATAGCTGTATTGGGAAGATGGGTAGGGAAACAGGACGGGTGCATGTCTGGCGGGGAAAGGGGTGAAAATGAGCCAAAACATCATCTTCCCTACAGAAAAGTCAATAGATAATGCCTAAAATGGAAAAATCAAGAAAATAACACACTAAAAGAAGTGTATTATAAAGAGATGAATATAAATACCAACAGAATCAGCAAAAGGAGTTGAAAATGGATACCGTTGTGGAGAAATGAAATAGAAGAGGACATTTTTCCATTAGACTTTCACTTCTCATTAGTTTTATAGAACTAGTTTACCCTTTAATTATATATGTATGTTTGATAAAATTAACAACTAGAAGGAGGGAGGGAGGGAGGGAGGGAGGGAGGGAGGGAGGGAGGGAGGGAGGAAAAGCTTTCTGAAAACCCAAAGCAGTAATGAAAAGTGCAATGCTGTGAATTTTGACTTGGGAGTACCAGGAATTTTAGGAATTCTCTCTCGAGCCTGCTTACTTTTTTCTCTCTTTCTCACATAAACACCTCTTTGCAGATTCCACTTTAGAATTAACACTTACACACACTTATAAGTGGAATCTGAAATTCTCCCCAAGTTAGTTTTTTGACTACACTAACTCCAAAATTCCCACCAGGGTTAAAAAAAATTTTTTGAAAAAGAAAATGATCCTAAAATAAAGCTCAAATAAATGATTAAAATTTTTTATAAATTGAGACGAACACAGCACAGGTGATGTGGGAACTCTAGCAGACATTACCACCTATCATAAGATAAAAATTAAAAGCATAATATTTTTGCAAACCTAATAATTAGATAAATGGAAGTGAATAAAATGTTGAGAAACAGACCAGTTATATATAAAATGTAATATGAAAAAGCCATCAAAAAATAATAGAAGAGGAAAATATTTAAGCAACCAGGCTAGTATAACTGAACAGCAAGAATTCATTTCTCTCTAATCCTTAACATTAGACGCCATAATATGCCTCTGGAACATCAAAAAATGAAAAATGCAAAATCAATAACAGAAACACTAATAGAAAGTAAAGCTGAATATCTGTATGCTGGGATAATTATAACTTTCTATGAGATTTGAGACTATGGAAGAAATTTCAGAGAAAAAGATAACCAAATTTGACTAAATAAAATTTGAAATTTCTGTGCAACAAAAAAGACTAACAAATATTAAGAATTAAAGCAAGAAACTGGAAGAAAATATTTGCTCACAACATAATAGACCTTATGTAGTTACTCAATATTATATGAAGAGACAACCCCAACTGATAAGAAAATAAAATGTAAATAAATTGCTAAGCAAAATATATAGAAAGACAATTCACAGGAGATAAAATATTCTCAATAAAAATATGAAACAATATTCATTGTCTGGTATTTAGCAAAAATTACAAATTTAAAATAAAATACTAGGTTAGACTTCTTAACTTAGCCAAAATGGGGTGGTGTGGGGGGGATCAGATTTATCTATCTCTCAGTTACCAGACTAAATGGAAAGAATAAAAGTGAAAATACTTGTCTGTTTATGCTGCTATCAGTGGTAGGTGTAGTTACCAAGGTATCAACAGAAAGGAGAAAATATGTCTAGTACACTGTTTCAGCAAAGGGCAATTAATAACGACAAATTTTCAATCAAATAACAGCAAAAATATGCTGATTAAATGGATTTTCCTCTACCAATTATTAATCTTATCAGATGAGTTGACACTACTATAATTTTGATTCTTTAAGGAAGAACCTTCGTCTTCTAAAGCAAAAGGATAAACTATTTCATTTCACCACCATAGGCTTTTATTTAAAAATTCCAATTCTTAATGAAAATGTAAAAGTCCAACTTACTTGCAATTAACAAGCATTCAACTGGACTCACAGTGACTAAACTCACCACCTACACTGCAGCAATAAACCACGTTTGAAAAAATAGAAAGGGGAAGAAAAAATGTCCAGAATTATTTCACTTACCAGTCATATAACCATAATATACAATATTTACAGTAGAAGGAAGACAAGACATTAGAAAATAAAATTAAGTTACGATTGAAATAAACCAAGGAATACACCAAAGCACGGGAAGAAAGATGTGAGAAAACATGGCGTATGGTCGTCAGAAGGCATTACATGTCCATTCACTTAAAGTCACACGTCAAGCCTGAGTTATATTCTCTCTTGCACTATAATTTTTAATTCCATATTTTTAGTATCAGTGTTGCTTTAAGCGGTTGGCTGGTGTTGACGTGTTTTGATTTAAATGACACAGCAGAATAGTCCGTATCTCCATCTATAATATAACTGGTCTGTGCTGCTCTATGATGACTAACCCTCCCCTCCCGGCAGTCAGTCAAATGGGTGATATTATTAACTAAAGGAGACATTCACAGGTTAAATATGCACATGCCAGCACTTGGCATACTTGCTTTGTGATGTCAGCTTAAACAAGAAATAGGTTCCCAGTAGAGAACCTTAACAAATAGGTTCTCACTTTCTCAATCCAAGAATCGCCTCTGAATTCAGTTACTATGTTTAAGGTTATATTTATTTAATGTAACCAATGTAATTAAATTGCAGTAGAAGAGCTGTAGGAGACTCAAAGATTAAAAACCAAGAAATCACAATAGCTGCCCTCAGCTAAGCCTACAATTTATATATAGGGAGAGCTCAGCAGGTATAGAAATAATAAAAGGGCAAGAACTGGCCAGAAAAGGAAAGGATGCAGCATGAACGTCTAAACTGGATGAAGATTACAAACTGGAAGACAGTGCTGCATCCTCTCTCACCAGGGCCACGAAAACGAAATGGAAAGATGGGAGGTGCAGACATTGACCTCTGAGCAAATGTGCTTCAACCTGGGTCTATAATAGAACGCAAAGGTGAATGTGTCAAGCCTCCTCCTAGGCTAGCATCATCAGCTTCTCAAAATTCACTTTTCAAGAGCTGTGGTACAAGCTCATGCTTGTCAGAGCTCGAGGTTCATTTTCTTTTACTGTATATTACATATTAAAATATTAACAAATTAACTCTAGCAATTGCACATTGAATGAGATGCACAGAAACCTCCTTCTCTGTTCTTGCTACTTATTTTACTCAATAAATGAAGAAGTCATTTTCTTGTTCTCTCTTTGCCAATGCACGTGCCCACAAATGGACAGACACACACACACACACACACACACACACACACACACACACACAGGATTGGTCAGTGTTGAAATAGATAGACCAAAAGATCTTCCTTTGTTAAAAAGAGGACCCACGTCTTATAACCAACGCCAGTCTTACAGCTTCTATTTTTATATTAATTATGTGTCTTAAGAATGGCAAGTTTCTCTGACCTTAGATGAAGCCTGGCTACTGGCTCTATGATCTCACACTTTCCAGTGCTTTCTCTTTCTGAGTACTCACCATATTCAATTATGGCCTTACTGACTATCTTGCCCACAAGCTCCCTGTGGTCAGCGGCTGTCCTTGCTTGCCGTGTCCCAGAGCAGCCAGCATGTAGGACAGCCTTCACAAATACTTGTTGAATAACTATGCTTGCCAGAATGATGATTCCTTTCAATCATTTTCAGTAAGACTAGGTCTCTTGTACACAAACATGAAAAAGATGGTCCTGGCCCTCAAGGCACTCACAGGCTGGTAGGAAGAATAATGGTAATCAAAGAAGGATACATGCGAGTACTTTCTGAGCTGAATGGAGGGCGGCGAACTCAGTCTGGGGAGGGGAATGGCAGACTTCCTAGAGAAGTTGCTATGTAAGCTGATTCTAAAGGGTTCAACAGGAGTTAGATGAGTCAGAGAAGCGGAAGGGAAGCACACAGAGACAATCTGAGCCAAGGCATGAAGCACTGAAATTATAGGAACTACAGCAATCTTGTAGGAGTGAACAAAACCTATCAGAATATCTTAGGAGTTTATTAGATTATCCATTAGGTGACTAATATTTCCTGCAACGACCTGACTCAAAATTGGTAGATTTAAAAGTGCTTTTCCTGGAGGTGGCTGATTAGCTCAGTTGGTTAGTGTGTGGTGCTAATAACACCAAGGTTGCCGGTTCGATCCCCACATGGGCCACTGTGAGCTGCGCCCTCCTAAAAAAAAAAAAAAAAAAAAGTGCTTTTCCCTTTGAAGAAAAAGAAATGTTCACTGTTTCAATGAATCAGATATTGTATTTTCCTGTCAGAGTTCTCTCTCTCATCCTATTAGATGGTCATTTAAGGTTTTAATACAGCACCTCAAAGCTTCAGCTAGCATAGGATTTCCTGGAACCTTCTTATGTCTCCTAGAAAGTGTACTGGTTCCTATAAATTCACTGACCCTATCCCAATCCACAACTATTCAAGGAATTTGGCATCTCTCACCCACCTATCTAAGATACAGAGTGAACAAGTATTTCTGTTACAGTTTCAGGATTGTAACGATGCACGTCTCACCCGGTTTTAGTTCTAATTTTCTATTACATGCGTGGGTGTGCTGATTAGTAAAAGGCCCAGCCAGAGGCAGCTCTCTCTCCAGCAACTTTGGTCAGAAGCCAGCCAAGGAATTCCGGCCAGGCTATCTGCTGGCTACACCAGAAATGTGCTACGAAAGACAAGGGGTGAATGTTACTGTGTCTAGCCCACTAGGATTGAGGCTGAGGTGTTTCTCTGTTGTCCCATGGTTCCCATGGCTTCTTGCTAATTTCAAAAAGCCCAACAGGCTTGGTCACCATCAAGGGCATTCGGGTAATGGTTCTGAAACTATAACGTGTCTCAAAATCATCTGGGGAATATTTGTTTAAAAATGTCAATTCATGGGCTTCACTCCTAAAGATTATGTTCCGGTAGATCTTGAAGGTGAGCCAGGATTTTCTGTTTTCTTTTGTTGTTCTTGTACTTGATGTTTGGAGGCGGTGGGAGGGGGGGGATGAGAGGGGGTCAGGGGGGAGAGTCAATATCCCAGGGAATAATACTGATGCTTAAAATACACAGGCTACACATTGAGATTCACTGGACTGGTTTGGGGCCTTTCAAAGGCTTAGAAAGAAGAGAAAGGGGAGGATGGAGAGAAAAGGGACGATGTAGCCTAATATCACAAAACTGTTTACCATTTAACAATATTAGAGCCTAGAATTATAGCAAAGACCAGTATGCATTACATTTTTGTTCTGGGTCTGGACAGCCCAGGTTTTTCTGTTAGTTGTCTCTATTATGCACCACTACTCCACTGGTCCTCGCTTACCCTCTTCTGGCTCTTCTCCTGCTCCTAATCTTCCTGGCATTAAGGCTACTTGCTGTCTGGTCAGCTATTCTAAATTCTTAAGGGCCTTGGACAAAATGCCAACTTTCAGGCTCCACTCAGCAGGGTGATGGTCTGGGTCAGAAAGACACAAGCAAGTCCATGCAGAGGAGAACGCTCTCTTCCACACCACCGCTGTGGATGATGGCTTCTCAGATCGCTTCAGGAACACGGTCCTCGTTCCCCCAGTTGTCAGTAGTGTTGGTGGCCAAGGGCTCACAGCTCCAGGAATTGCCCTTGACTGAAGGAAGCTGTTTAGCCCAAGATGACACTTCTGCCTCAGTGCAGCCCACATCCAGTGACTCGTTAATGGGAAGGATACAATGACCAGCTCCCTTGCTTCGAGGTGGCAGAAAATTTGGAAGGGACATCCCACAGTTGCCCTCTGCTGAGGCCACCATTGTACATGCCCTGTGATTCCATTTTTCCCTGTATGTAAACCCGCTGACCTCTCTCCCTGTCAAGTGTTGTTCCCATTGCTCCTCCCAAGAAACCTCCTGTATGCAAATCTGAGTCTATTTCTAGGGAACTTGACCTAAGGTACTCAACTTGCCTCTTTCAGTCAAGCACAGTGTGTGGTGGGCCTCTGTACCTTACTTCCTGGGTCATTGTGGGTGGTCACTTAATCTGTCCAAATGTCTCCTTCATCTATAGAATTCAGATACAGGGAACAACAATAATACTACTTATTATTTCTATTTTGCCAGGCTTTTATGAGAATTAAAAGAGACAATAGTTCTTTGTAAATAATGAAGAGCTATATATCACTATATTTTGGTTTATCATGCAGTAATTAGGGAAGAGGGGAGGAAGAAGTAGGATGTCTACTAATACTAGACAATTCGGCTTACACACTGTGTCCCACTTTACCTCAAATCACCAGATTTGTGTCCCTGATCAATAACACACCCACACACATAACAGAAAACTAGAAATAAAACCACGAGGTTAGACGTGCATTGCTACAATCTGGAAACTGAAACAGAAGACAGAATGCTATTTATTCATTGTTTCCTTCTGAAGACAGCAACAGAGCACTTTCCACTATTCTGTAAAGTTGGAATTTACAGTATTACCCAATAAGTTATGAAATGAGTAATGGAATGTCATTTTACATCTCTGAACACAGAAACAAGTAAAACAGTTGGGTATATAAAATGAGGACTACTTTTCTAGGCAATTTAGTATTTTTTGGATTACCCTGATAATGTATCCAGTGAAAAGAAAAAAACAGTACACAAATTAAGCTGAAAACATTTAATTAGGTCAAGAAGGATAATTGGAAATTACCAATTCCAAATTACCAAAACTCTGCTTCATATTAAAATTACCAAACTGTTAAGCCTTGCAAAGAACTTGAATGAGATGCACGAGTCACGTCTGGGATCCACAGACCCAGAAGGAGTGATAAACAAATTACTTACTCTGACAGATGGTTTCCTTATCAGCGAAAGTCACAGAATGGTTACAACTGGGAGGGCCTTAGACACCTGCCAGAGCCCCCAACTCTAGTGGTTCTCTGCTCTCAGGGAAACCACAGTCGAATTGAAGAACAAAACAAATCCACATGAATCATTAACCAAAATCCTTCCCTTTCTTGTTAGCTGCGCACTGAACGAATTACAGACAGGGATGTAGAGATTCAGCCCAGGCATCAATACACGGTACGGATCATCCCAGAAGGCCTCACATCAGTCTCCAACAGAGGGAAACTATAAATAAATATCTTGATTTCCTGGTAAATCTGAAGAAATGCTGAATGAAACGTTTTCTTCGTGTGTAGAGAAAACAAGTTTTAAACAGTTGACCATTGTAAAATTTCACCCGATGAGTTTGCTAACTCAGTTTAGGTACAACATGAGTTCAGTGCTTATAATCCTTAAACGATCCAAAGTAGAGGCCTCTGAGGAAAAGATAATTAGTCCTTGCTTGTTGAACAAAAATCAGAGTATTAATCCAAGTCAGGGTAGGTGGAGTCATAAAACAATGAGAATAGTAAAGAGTTGGGGCCAGTTTTGGGAGGGAAAAGGGGCGGGGTTGTCAGTCAAAACCACCTTTATCAGCACCAAAGGACTCTTCCTGGATGCTGCAAACAGGGAGCAGGGCTCGAACCCAGGACACTGGGGCCATTTTGCCAGGCCAAAATCAAGAGGACGGGATACAGCAGGCTAGCTTCATTTAGTAAGATTATGGAAGTTAAAGGCTGGAGGGGGCAGGTAAGCACCTGCTTCAGGGTAAAACCAGAACAAAACTGTCCCCAGAAGGCAGATCACCAACCAGGAGTGTGAGATCTGGTGTTGTTAGACCTGCCTGCATTTGTTAGTGATTCTTCCTCCATTGGACCCTGCACTGAAGATTAATAGCCCCGGCCAGGCTTTCTGTTTCCCCACGGGGGGATATCACAGGTCTTAGCAACAAAACAGAGTGCATCTAAAAAATACACAGCTCAACGCTCAGTGCTTGGGAAGCGAGGTAACCAAGGCTGCTCTAAGGTCTGGGAACCTTCAGTCACTGTGAATCTCCATTAAAATGTTTAGAATTTCTAATTATTCTAGGTTTATTCCTAGGTCAACCAGGTATGTCTTGTGGTGGAGCTAGGGGCAGGGGTGCCATGCAACACCATAGTGCCATTGGGGGCCCCTCTTAAGTATTGGGCTACTCCTGGATGAGGGAGAATTGTTGGGGTCAGGACAATGACTCCAATTTCAGTATGCCACCATGTCCAAGACTTCATTCATTCATTCATTCATTCATTCATTCATACAGCATCCCATAATAGTGTGGTTCAGAATGCAAGCTCTGAAGCAAAGTGCTTGGGATTAATTCTTGGTTCTATCCATTACTAACATTGCACTTTCTTCACCTGTCAAAAGCAGTCAATTATAGTGCCTATCTCACAGGATTGCAAGTGAGTAGTAAACGACTGAATTCACATAATGAGCTTAGACTAGTGCCTTGCACTAATAAGCTCTCAATAAATTTTACTTATTATTATTATTATTCATTCATTCATTCAAAAATTTTTAATGAATGCTAATTATGCGTCAAGCACCGTATGAGGTCCTCCTTATCCTTTATCAAAAACATTCCCATCAATTTAGATTCCTGTCGTAGTTATCAACTAGGAATGTGCACAGCGTCCTAAACTCCTCCCTCTCCCTCACTGCCCACTTCTACAGAGGACCAGGTTCTGCCTGTTAACCATCTGTCGGCTCCTTCCATCTTTTTCCGTTCCTCACTATCAATGTGTCTTCTTTAATTTCTCTTTTCAAAGATGACAGTAATCTCTTCTGTGTTTCCCTAAGGTGTGTCACTCTCATCCAACGGATTTTCCATCTTGATTCTAAATGGTCTTTCTGACAATATCATTCACTGGCTTAAAGGATAAACTCACAGCTCCCACACGGCACACAGGCCTGTGTCGTCTGGCCCAGCCCATCTCTCCAGCTGTCACCCCAGGCCTCACCCCCACTACACAGGCTGGAGTTCCCTGACTATATCACACTGATCCTGCTGCTGAGCCGCTATTTCTCCATCTTCCTGACAACTCCTCTTACATTAAGGTTCATTATTTAATCAGTCACCACTTCCTAACACTTATCAGGAGTAAAGCCGGTGCCAAATTCAGGGAGTACGATGATCACATACTCAATCCGTTCTTCCTCATAAACAACGTGACTTTGAGGCTCTAGAGGGAGACATGACGTATGGAAATTCAGGTAAAATTGTCTTAAATTTACCACTGTTTCCCTCACTAGTTGGCTATCGTGTAGAATTAGAGACATTGAGTATATTTTGGCATCAAGTCCAAAAGCACCTCAGCAGATTTCAATCCCAACAGTAAACCGACCTAGTAGATCTAGTCGTTTTGACTCACACAGCTACAATGTGTTAGAAGAGATTTCAACTATAAAAACAATGATCAGGAAGTTGCTTCAAAAGGTTGCTATAAAGTTACAAGCCATTAATTATTCATTCTTTTTTAAAAGGTAACTGAAAGTTCCTGCAATTGTCTAGGGGTAGTAACAGGCTGGGTTTATTTTTACATGGTTATTTTACATGAAGTAAGGTTAATTCAAACAATTTTTACATCATGCCTTTCTAATTAATATATTTTCACACCACTTATTGAATGAGATGCTTACTGAATAAGCACAACAGGCTGCCTACACAGACAAGTAGATGACAAAATGCCAAGCCTTCCTCATTCTTCCAGCAATGACAACCCAGACCTGCAGAAATGTTGGTCATATTGGGACAGAAGCCCTGCTCTGGGCATAGATGTGTCACAGCACTCTTCTCTGTCTTTTGGATTTTCCAGTGGTTTCTGGCCTTCCACACTAGTCTGTAGGGCCCTGGTGGGCAGGTTCCTGTCTTATTCGTGGTGAAACACACAGAGCTCAGTGAGGAATATGGCAGAGAGAATGTGCTAGATAACTGTATGCTGGACTGACCCCAGCTCAGCTCAGCTGCAATAAACTGCCACTGCCCTTCACAATAGTGTCTTTTGAGATAACTTACAGTGTGTTTCTAGGAGCTACTTACTATCCAGCTGCAAGAAGGCCTACCGGCTTAAACATTTTAATTTTTCAGCTCCAACTGGTATACACCGTCTTCAAAAATTTTCATGAGGTTTTAGCACTAATTTACTAAAGGCAAACCATCCAAAATCTTTTCATTCAGAGAGGGACACACAAGCACTGTGTAAAACGAATTTCTGCCATACCATGCCAGTGAAACTAATAACAAACTGGTTCTTGAATAATGAAATTAATTTTCTCTTGGGCCGCTGTGGCAAAGCACGTGATTTTAATGGTTATCTTACTTCAATCAGCCTAGTGACCCTAGCTGGTATGTTGTACCATCAGGCCCTTTCGAAAACTGAAAATTTAACTGTTACTTCCTATATACCACCTGCCCCAGTTTAGCAGTGTACCCATTTCATAACTTAGTGGTATTTTAAATACAGTCAGAGTAAACTTCACTTTTCAAAAGTTCATTAACAAAGTTGCACCGTTAAGAGCAGCCCTGTGACTCATTTTCAGATACCCATGTGGAAACAACTCCTCCCTTTGCTGAGAAACGCTTCAAGTGCGTGAGAACCACAGGAAGTAATAACACAGATCTCAGAGGAGTCTAGAATTCCCTCTCGAACAATGTGGTTCTCACAGACGCTGCCAGTACTTCTTGACTCCATTCTTCTACAAATAAGTTTCATGTGGGCTTGGAAGGCGCTGTCTGAAAGCTGTATCAATTTCTCCGTGTTTCCTGGCTCCTGAGTCATACTGTCAAGTCAAGAAGTCCCCAGTCTGATATTTTTGAGAAAGTGCAACCTAATAGGAAGTGAAGAGGTGACCAAGCCGAACTAATGCCCCCACTAAATCAAAGAAGAAAAAAAAACCCAAAACCCTCCAGGCTTTCGACTTAAAGCAAAAGTAGTCTTAGGCGGAATGTTATGGGAAGCCTACCAACAGGTATCTTTGAAATAATTTCTAGAAGCTCTGAATGCGCAATCCCTTGCCCAGTAGGAGAAAAAAGAATCACCCCGGGCGTATGACAAATCCGTATGACAAACCCAATGCCGTGTTCCCTGAGGTGGCAAGGGGCGGCGTGAGCCCTGGGGACAGACCCGAAATCCCACCAGAGGCATCCCTCGTGTCCCCGAGCCAGCCAGTCCCCTCACACGAGACGCCCATCCCCACAGTTTCCGCGCAGTCTCGCGGGGCGCGTCCTCGCTCCTGGGGCGATTAAGGAGAGAAAAAGAGACAGAAGGAGAGAAAAACGAACCAGGAACGGGCCGGAGCGCGCGAGCCGAGAAGCCCTGTCCCACGCGGGCGCGGGTCCCGCGCTGGGCGCCGGGGGGAGGAGGAAACCTGCTGCGTGACTCCCGGCGTGTCGGATGGCCACTCCACCGCGGCCTGAGCTCCGCGCGGCCGCCGCCGCATCTAGGCGCCGCCGGCCCAGCCCTCTCGGCGTCGGAAGCGCCCACGGCAGGGGACCAGGCCCCGCCCCGGGAAGACAGCACCGGGTCCCCGCGCGCGTCCCCGCCCCGCCTGGATTCGGTGCGCTCCTGACCGCGGGGAGCCCGGCGGACCCGCTCGGGCCTCTTCCTCTCCCCCTCCCGCCCCCAGACGCGCTCGGTGTGGCGCGTCCAGCCGCGGGTGAGGGCTGCCCCGAAGGCACGTTACGCCCCATTCCCATCTCTCTCTCCTTCGCGCCCCCAGCGCGGGGAGGTGTCCGGGAGGCGCCGGACTTTCCCCGGGAATCTCCCCTGCGCTGGTGACGGTGGCTAGTGCCCGAGTTCCCCGCGGCGGGGACGCTCAGCCGGGTCTGAGTGTGGGTGTGATCGCGAGAGGCGGCACCTGCAATGCCCCTCGAGCGGAGTCCGGAAGGCTGCGAGTCACCCTGGGGCTGAGCGCCCTGAGCCTTCCCGGAACTCACGGCGACTCACCCCCCTCGAGTGGACCTGACACCAGCTGGATTCATTCATTCGTGCAGCGCCCATTGCGTGTACTCAAGTGCCGAGGAGACACCCGTGGTCAAAAATACCGCAAGCCCCTGCCCGCAAGGACCGGGCATTCAGGGGCAACGATAAACAGATAAAGTGTGTATTATACGTGAGGTCTGGCATGTGGTAAGTATCTTGAATAACAAGGCTGAGGCTTAAAAGTTAGGAAGCGCTCAGAAAAGAAACAAGCCCTGCACTGGCGGGGAAAGTCAGTGAAACGCAGGAGCCAACGGAAGAGCTCCTGATGGACGAAGCTGGAGCAATTTGAGCTGCAAAATAAAGTAGTGTTGGATTACCACCCAAAGTAAATAAAGAAACCCATGAGTTCATAATGATATAAATAAATGGTTGGATAAATAAACAAGTGGTGGAGAAGAGATAAATCTCCCCTGCAGAAGAATTCCTAATAATTTAAGTAATAATCTAATAATTGTATACAACCCACCCTCAAGGAGGAGAAGCAGAACTTCCCTCTCCTTAATTACAGGCTGCTCATAGCGACTCTCTCCCCAAACGTCCGGTCCGGAATGGGGGAGAGAGTAACAGTACAATGGAGACACCTGAGAAACACGACCTCAGCCAGGAGATCAAGGTCAGCATTCCTAGTCATGAATCGTATTGATAGTATGTATCTTAAATAGGACATAGTGAAAATGGCACGTGACCTCTGTGGTCTTCCTCCCCAAAACCCATAACCCCAGTCTTATGAGAAAAATGTCAAACAAATTCCAATAGTTGTACAAAAACACTGTACAAAACACCTGACCAATATTCCTCAAAGCTGCCGATGTCATTAACAACAAAAGAAGCCTGAAAAACTGCCAGAGCCTAGAGGAGTCTAAGGAGACATGAAAACTAAATGTAATGTAGTATCTTGGGTGGGGTCCTGGGATAGAAAAATGTTATTTGGTAAAAACTAAGGAAATTTGAATAAAGTGTGGACTTCCATTAGTACTAAAGTATTAATATAGGTTCATTAAGGGTTATGATGGAAGGGTACAGGGAAGGATGAGGGCTGATAATGAACAAGTGTGTGTGTGTGTGTGTGTGTGTGTGTGTGTGTGTGTGTGTGTTGCAAAGGCTTCTAAGATGAGAAAACACTTGAAGGAGGAAACAATGTGGACATTTGGATTAAGACCATTTCAAGCTGGAGGGTACCGCAAACGTAAAGGCCCTGAGGCAGAAGCATGCTTGACTTCTTGGAGTAATATCAGTGTAGGTGGAACAGACTGAGTTGGGAAGAATGAGAGGTGGTGGGGAACGGAATATGTAGGGCCTTGGTGGTCATGATAATTTTTAAATTTTACTTTGGGAAGAGAAGACGTTGAAGAATTTTTAGCAGAAGAATGACGTGGGTTTTTTTTGTTTTGTTTTTCAGTTCACTGTTGTGTTGAGGATAGATTAGTGGATAAGGATGGGAGCAGGCCAACCAGTTAGGGAGCTATGATGGTTAACTTTATGTGTCAGCTTGACTGGGTCACAAGGTTCTCAGGTAGCTTGTTAAATATTATTTTGAGCGTGTCTGGATGAGATTCAGTTTGAATCGATAGATTGAGTAAAACAGATTGCACTTCTCAATGTGGGTGGGCCTCATCAACCTGGTGAAAGCCTGACCAGAACAAAACGCAGGGTAAGGGAGCATTTTTCTCTCTCTTGTCCTGACTGTCTTTAATGTGGGACATCAGTTCTCTCCTGCCTTCGACTGCCTTCAGACTTGAACTTAACACCATTTGTTCTCCTGCTTCTCAGACCTTCAGACTCAGACTGGAATTAGATCACCACCTTTCCTGGGTCTCCATCTTGACAACTGCAAATCTTGGGACTTCCCAGTCTCCATAATCACGGGAGCCAATTCCTTATAACAAATCTCTCTCTCTCTCTCTCTCTCTCTCTCTCTCTCTCTCTCTCTGTCTCTCTCTCTCTCTGTCCATATCTATCTATCAATCAATTGATAGAGATATCTCCTATTGGTTCTGTTTCTCTGGAGACCCCTGACTGATGCAAAGACATAGCAGTGGAGATGGTAAGAAGTGGGCAGGTTCTAGATATGTCACAAAGAGGGGCTGACAGGACTGGCTGATGCATTGGATGTAGAAAGAGGAGTCAAGGATAAGTCAAAGTTTTTATTTGGAGCCGAAAAGAGGCTCCTTATGCTGAAATGGGGAAGCCTGCCTGAGAAGCAAGTTTGGGGTGTGGGGGACAGGGAGGATGGCGGGTATTAAGAGTTCAATTTTGGACACTTAAAGTTTGGAGTTGTCAAATTGTCAAAAAAGCAGTTGGAATGATGAAACTGGGATGATGACATCAATTTGAAAGTCTTCAGCACGCAGCTGGTTTGCAGATGGCATTTAGATGTCTGAAGTCTGAGGCTGGGGGCACTGCAAAGTTCAGAGATCAGAAAGATGGAGAATCAAGAAAGGAGAATGAGAAGGAATAATCAGAGATAGGAGGTAAACTAACAAAGAATGGTGTTCCAAAAGACAGATGAAAAATATTTCAAGAATGAGCAACTTTATCAAATGCTTCTAAAATGGATAAAATTCGGACTGAAAGTTAAGCAATGGTCTTGGTCATGTAGAAGTCAATGGCAAACTTGATAAGGAGAGTTTTGGTATTGTGTGGTGATCACAGACTATTTGGAGTGGGCCCAGAGAGAGAAAAAAAAGAGTAAATAGAGACAGAAAAATGGGGCCATAGCTGAAAGGAAAGGTATGGTCAAGGGAGAGATTTTTTTTAAATTAGAAGATGTACATATTTATTTGCTTATGGGACTGCCAAAGAGGGAAGAAAAAGTGATGAGGAGGGAGAGAAAAGGAATAATGGCTGGTGTAATGTTCTTGAGTAGATGAGCAGGGATGAGATCCAATGTACAAATAGAAAGTTGGGGTACATAGAAAATAGACTTCTTCCCTTGTAACAGGAGGGGAGGCACAATGTCTGGGCACAGACGCTGGTGAATGTAGAGGCAGGGACACGGGTTATTAGTAAAGAAGCAAGGTCACCAGCTGAGAGTGAGAAGTAGAGAGGAAGTTTGAGAGGAGAGGAGAAAGTATGAAACAGCATCAAGAGAACAATGAGAGATTAAATGGATTTTGAAAAGATAGTCAAATTTTTGGGTAGTACTAAGGGTTCATTTGAATTCAGGGATCATGACTATAAAGGGAGGCCAGTCTGTACAGTTAGTTGTATGTTCTCACCAGCCTCCTTTGCCTACTTGGGTGCAAATCAAACTAGGTGGGGGTCCAGATAGAACCAGAGTTTGGAGTTGCCGGTGAATATGCTGGAGGAGAGAGGGACAAGAGTGTTCGGATTCTATGCAAGGGAATGGATATAATGAAGGACCATGGCCTCTGAATCAAGTAAGGAAAGAAGAGAGGACACGCATGATGGTGTTGAGGCCAAGTAAAGGTGTTAGGTAAATGGATTGGAGGTTCCAGGGCTCTGAGAAATTGTTGCAGTTGAGGGGTTAGAGATTCAACTGGAAAAATACAGGTTAGTTATCAGAGAATGGGATCTTGGAGACTTGGATTATGAAAGGATACAGACATTGATAATGACAAGATCTAGACTAACCTGGGTTCTCTGCAATTGATCTGCCCAACTTTGGCTAACCTCCCAGGTAAGTTCCATATTTTATACATTTTTCTGGAGACATTGGCTTTCACCTCCAGTCTGAGCCATGAGGACCGATGAGGAGGTTACGGTAAAGTCCAGATAAAGTAGGGCAAGCATTTGGAGATGGGCATGGCCGCCACGTAAAGACATGTCCCCTGTATACATCATCTGGTATACTGCTGCCTTCCCAATTCTGAAGGGCTCACAAACCCATTGAATCTCAGGGTTGGGAGGTCGTCTAGCCCAGTCAACCCCTCAGGTGCAACACCCCCATAGCGCTCAGCTAAACAGTCATTTTATATCCCCACACAGCACAGTAATCACCACCCACCATTTCTCTTTTCCATGCTGGTTTGTGAACTCCTTGAGGATGTGTATTTAACCTATTTTTTTCTTTATTGTGATAAAATATATGTGACATAAAATTTACCACTGTAACTATTCTAAAGTGTACAGTTCAGTTGCATTAAGTACATTGTTTTGCACCATCACCGTCATTTCCAGAACTTTTTCATCTGACAACTCTGTTCCCATTTAACACTAACTCCCCATTCCTCCTTTCTCCAGCCCCTGGCAACCACGGTTCTACTTTCTGACTTTTTGAATTTGACTACTCTAGATAACTCATACAAGTGGTATCATACAATATTTGTCCTTTTGTAACTGGCTTATTCCACTCAGTATAATGGCTTCAAGGTTTACCCATGTTATAGTATATATCAAAATCTCCTTCATTTTTAAGGCTGAAAAATAATCCTCTTTCAGTCTCTGCTTTTATTTTTCTGGAGTATATACCCAGAAGTGGAATTGCTGGATCATATCATAATCGCATATACATAATTTTTTGTGGTGTCATCATACTGTTTCCACAGCGGCTGCACGATTTTATATCCATACCAGCAATGCGCAAGGGTTCCAATTTCTCCACCTCCTTGCTAACACTTGTTATTTTCATATAACCTGTCTTTGATTTCCTCTCTATTTGACACCCTGCTGGGCACATGATGTTGTTGTATGAGGAAATGAATAGCTGCTATTAACCCTCTCGAAAAGGGAAATGAGGTTAAATGAATGAAGTTGTACTCAGCAAGCCCCACCTCACACATCTTGTCCTAGATCTGCACTGCTTCTTACTGTAGCCACAGGTGGCTATTTAAATTTAAATTAATTAAAATTAAACAAAATTTGCAATGCAGTTCCTCAGTCTCAGTGACATTGCAAGTGTGTAACAGCCACCATAACTAATGGTTATTAGTGCCAATATGGTGGACAGTGCAGAATGGGACATTTCCATTATTGCAGACAGTTCTTTTGTTACTACATTGGACAGCACTTTCTAGATCCTGAGAGGCACCTCTGCTTTGTCTCACAAATCATATTTTGCTAAGCTTTTCCAGAAGCGGACAGCTTAAAATTTAAGACAAAGATCCTTCTTTTAGGAGAGAGGAAATATGCTGCCTAGAAACTCTGTGGCTCTTTAGCACAAAAATGGCTGCTCTGTGAGTTCTCAGATTTTTATGTTTAAATATTGTATTTGCCCCCTGTAGTGATTGTGTGGTTCTGCTGCTCTTGGTGATTACCTCTAGGACACAGACTTCTTTTCCTGTGGGAGCCACCGGGATGAGAGGAGCGTGGCTATCTCCTCTCCCCGCCATGGTGTGTGCTCATCCACTGATAGCAGTATACTCCGCAAAGGGGGAATCATCTGGCAAAAATGTCACCTTGCCTGCTGTGTTCAAGACTCCCGTTTGACCAGCTAGTGTGGACTTTGTTCACACCAATTTCTGTAAAAACAATAGAGAGCCCTATGCTGTCAGTGAATCAGCAGATCAACAAACCAGTGCTGGGGGGTAGGGGGGTACAGGCAGAGGTGTGGCTCAAATTCCCCAAGTTCAGGCGTTGGGACTCATCATTCTGGCCAGGGTGCTTTTGGCAATGTGTATTGTTTGCACCAACCACAACATGGAACCATTGGCACCGCAGAGTGAACACAACACAGAAGCGATATGCCGTCTGCTCTGCTTTGGCTACTTTGGCCTTACCAGCGCTGGTCGTGTCTAAAGTCATCGTACTGAAGAAGTTCCTGAACTTCTTTGGTGGTTGAAGGTAAAGTTGGAGGCTACAGGAACACCAAGGAGGCCATTTTGCTTCTTAAGAAACTTAAGGCCTGGGATGATAGCGGAAAGGTCTATACCTCTCAGCAAATGAGAGCTGACAAGGGCAAAATGAGAAACCGCCATTGTATCCAGCACAGGGGACCTTGCATCATCTATAATGAGGACAACGGCATTATCAGAGCCTTCAGAAGCATCCCTGGAACGACTGTGCTTAACATAAGCAAACTGAACACTTGGAAACTTGCTCCTGGTGGACATGTGGGCCGTTTCTGCATTTGGACTGACAGCGCTTTCCACAAGTTAGATGGTGTGTGTGGTGCTTGGCGTAACGCTGCCTCCCCTCGTGAGTAACTACAACCTTCCCACACACAAGATGCTCAATACAGACCTGAGCAGAGTCTTGAAAAGCCCAGAGACCCACAGAGGCTTCCGAGCAGCACAAAAGAAGATTCATCGCAGTCCTGAAGAAAAATCCACTGAAAAACCTGAGAATCATGTTGAAACTAAACCCACATGCAAACACCATTCTTCACCGGGGCGAGAACCACAGCTCCAGGGAATAAAGCAGCAGCAACGCTAGAAGCCAAACCACAGGAGAAGGGATTTCCAGGCGAGAAGCCTGTGGTGGGGAAGAAAGAAAGGCTGGTGGCATTAGGAAGCAGAAGAAGCCTCTGGTGGGGAAAAAGCCTGCAGCTACCAAGAAACCAGCAGCTTAGAAAGAAAGACCAGAGAAAAGAAAACAGGCACAGAAGAAAAGCATACACTGAAATTTGTTAGTTCCATAAAGGTTAAATCACTTTGGACAGCTCATTTTGAATAAAAATCTGATCAAAGAGGCAGTGAGAAACATGGGGGGGAAAAACACAAACTTACTGAACTATTAGGTTGGTGCAAAAGTAATTGCAGTTTTTGCGATTATTTTTAACTTAAAACCGCAATTACTTTTGCACCAACCTAATATTTATATGTTTCTCTACATCATTCAAAATACTTATCTACCAAACCATAAGTTTCAAAAAATAGTCCCAGATTCACAGGGAAAATGATGTCTATTTCACTTACTACTTTTTACCCAAAGCTTAGCAAAATACCTAGGCCACTGGAGGCTCTCGGGAAATGTTTGTGGAATGGTGAGAGAGTGAGTGAGTGAATGACCAAAGCAAGCACTGATCTGAACTTGGGGGAGCTCAGGGCACTGAGATAGCATTTTTAGAGGGTGACACCCAGGTGAAATGAAATATAGGAATATGTATCTAGCACTAATACAGTTTTAAAGGATTTTTCTTTTTTACAGAACATGGATTTCAAGCTATTGTTTGAGCAGTAACTTAAAACTTAATTCCTATTTGGAGCTTGTCTGGTGCATGTTTATAAAGCTACAACTCTGTTTTATAAACAGTTGCCACCAGTAATTGTCATAACCAGAAAATTTAAGTTCTAGATTTTTATACTGCCAGCATATGTGCAGATCTCTTCTGTTTGCCTCTTTAGATCCACTTTCTGTTTTGCTCCATCCTACTCTCAACCCTGGGAGGTTGCAAACAGGCTCCTAGGCCTTTAGACTTCTTCCAGGCTTGACCAATAGGGAACTCGAGCAGGAGAGCAAAAGCAGGGGATGAGGTCAAGGCATTTATTCCAAACAGAAAGCCTGTCTGTGTCCCTCTTCTTTAAGGTGGTCTGTTCTACACGATTCTTCTCCTTCCTGGTTCCAAATACCTCTCCCCACTCATGAGTCTTAGGCCTGGGGTATGCCAGGCCAGCCTTATGGTTCCCACCCTGCTTGCATCTTTATAATAGTACCCTTATTTATAAACCTTCCTTGAGTTGTTCTAATTTGAATGTGCCATCAGTTTTAGGTTGAGATCCTAACTGATACAGTATCCTTAATTAGTAGGTAAAGCAGTGTCCAAATCCTGTTCTGAAAATTTTATACCTACAGTCTTTACAAAAGTGTTCCTTGATGATAATATCATCTCCTGAATTCAATCCTCTAGTTGGCTGTATGAAGAATTCATGTTATATGTCATCTGATATAAATTTTTTTCAGGTATACTCGGGCTAGAAAAAATATTCTCAAATTCACAGGCAAATCTTCTTGCATATAGCTTCTCGACATAACATGTAATCTTTGGAGATATAAAACTAAGACTCTATAAAGTATATAGGTTAACTTTTAAGGGTTTAAATAGTTTAATATCTAATAATATTTAAATTTCCTCTAAATGTGTGAGGAAATCTGTACCTCAGTACTGCACACAAGCCATCATTACTCAATCCACACAGCTTACCGGAGAACAGTTTCTAACCCTTTGCTGTAGACTGCAAGATTGTGCCCCCTCAAATTTACGTTTGAAAACCTGTTCCCTGGTGTGATGATATTAGGAAGTGGCGCCTCAGGGGTGATTAAGTAATGAGGGTGGAGCCCTGAAGAATGGGATGAGTGTCTCTGTAAAAGAGACCCTAGACAGCTCCCTCCCCCCTTCTGAGCTGTGAGGGCAGTGAGAAGACGGCCAATGACCAGGAAGTGGGCCCCCCCCCACCCCACGGAGTCGGCCAGTGCCTTCATCTTGGTCTTCCCAACCTCTAGAACTGTGAGAAGTAAATTTCTGTAGATTATAAGATGCTCAGTTAGATATTTTTGTTACAGCATAGCCCAAATGAACTAAGACACCCTTGAAGCTCAAGATTTAAATGTACAATTATTAGCAAACATCAGATCATTAAGAAATATAAACCCCAGAAAGCTAATACCAATATTAAAGATAACCAATACTTATTGTTTGGTTATAATGTACTAAGCACTGTTTTCACGTTTTCATATATTATTTCATTTAATTCTCGTCAGAAATGTATGAGGTGTTCATAATTCAGCCCCATATGACAGAGGAGGAAATTCTTCCTGTCCACTCCCCCAACCCCAGCAAGCAAAGGACCCTGGATTCAAATCCTAGTGTCTGACACAAAAGCCCAAGTTCTTAAACACCAATAAAGATTCCAAGAACAACATCAAAGACCACAGAAGAACCAAAAAATAAGAACTTTTCAAAGCAAATGATTTCTTCTATCCTGTTACCTACACTCAAAGAGCAATGTCAAAATCTAGTTAAGCTTAGAAAAATTACTCTAAAAGAAAAAAGAATGCAACACATAACTCTCATAGAAAAACAATTTTTTTGTTGTTCAATAAGCTTATTTTTCTGTGCATGGTATCCAAGGAGGGGTAGAAATCAAGTGGTGAAAATTGTATGATTTTGGTATTTAATTTTTTTCCTGCCTAAAATTCCTTTAATGATACTGTTGCATTCTTATTTTAACCCAAATGGCAATTAAGTGAAAACTTTCCTCTTACATATTGGCATATACTGGCCTGAAGTTTAGCGTGTACTGGGTAATTTATGCATACAAATAGATTACTTTCTGTAAAAGAAATTGGGCTAAAACAACCTGATCTAGAGATAGTAGAATTGATCTGCTTAATAGCTCTTAAGGGAAACCAATTTTTCTGCAACTGTGATTTTGCATAACAAGTTGCAAAAGTATTTTAAGATGAGACTGTTACTCAATACTCACTTCTCGTAAACTCATTTTTGCACCATGGCCCTGTCCTGCGGAACTGATAAAAGTGAAACAAAAGCATCAACAGAAGGTAACCCATAAGCCGTGCCCTTCACAGATAATAGTTTAGTCATAAGCCTTTAAATATTGGTTTTGAATTTGAATCATTAATTTAGTTCTCAGCAAGTGTAATTTTCACAAATAGGCTAAACAGTTTTACATCCATATGATTTGTGCTATCTGTTTAGAAACTATATATTTCTACTCCCAAAAGCCTTACTTTGGGGCTGAGACACGATTTTCTTCTCATTTTCCTCTTCTTCATCCATTTCATCCCCTTGCTGCAGCTCCATGTCTTTTCTTTATCTGTCTTCCTTTTCCTTTTAACACACTTTTCAAAGGGATGGATTTCTTCGTTAAATACAGTTTATAATTTCTGTGAGTTTGTGGACCACAGCCAGCCTCCCTCCGTGACCCTAAAGAAAACTTAAAAATACAATATTGGTACCACAAAAAACAAGCATGTTTCAAATGATGACTACGTTCTTTAAGATGAACTTACTAAAGGTAACCGTGAAAACAGATTGCAATCTGAGCAGTGAACTCACACATTCAATGCACACATTCAACAAAGTCTTTCCTTGAGCATACCTGCCTTTGGGATGATGATGTTGTTGAGAACTTCGAGAAGCTGACAGATGTTCCTCTCCTTTCGCAGCTCTTTGCTTGTGTCCCCTGAGCGTGAGGAGGAATCTTTGCCTGACACGGCCTTGCATCATTAGCTCTGGATGTTGAAAGCAGGCCACTCCAGCTGATTTCTTTAAATTATTTTCTATAAGTTGGTGATGCGCAAAGGTGAGTTATGAAACAGGAACTTTTGCCACAACAATACATCCCTAGTCGCAAGGAAACCTTTACAAAACAAATGCTCCTGCAAATCAGAATTGATTACAATGCAAATTTCAGTGGGGGACATAATTTATTCACACCTTATTTCTTTCATGGTCCTAGTACATCATCTCTCCAACTTCGGTAATGAACGGACCCCTCTTCAGGAAAAAGAATATATGGCACCCAGTATTGACAAATTATTTCTACTCTAATGTTACCTGAATATAATGTATATACAGTTATTTACATAGATGTGGTATAAATGTCTATGGCTACAGAATATAAAATCCAAACCAATGTACACATTAAAAATATAAAATTAATAATATTAAAATAAACATTGATTTGATGTTGTTTTGATGAAGTAAAATGAAAAATCTTTAGTGTTTTAAATAGAAAAGTGCATTGGGGTTTTTTGTATTTCATTTATTAGCTATATTATTCTCTTTATTTTGAGGATAACAGATACTCATTTGAATGATCCTCATCATAGTATGACTTTTTCTTTTAAATATACATTCATCTCGAATCATTAATCCTTGGATTGTTTTTTTCAGCTTTATTGAGGTATACTTGACAAATAAAATTGTAAGATGTTTAAAATGTGTAAAGTGTGCAATGATATATGTATACACTGTGAAAAGATTCCCACCATCTAATTAACAGATCCATCACCTCCCTTATTTAGCTTCTTTTGTGTGTGAGAACATTTAAGCTTTGCTCTATTAGCAAATTTCAATTATATTATACAGTGTTAACTCTAGTCAGTATGTTTACATTAGATCCTCAGACCTTATTCATCTCATAGCTGAACACTTGTATGTTTTTACCAACCTCTTCTTATTTCCCCCACCCCACCTCCTGGCAGTCAGTTTTCAACTGTTTCTATGAGTTTGACTTTTTCTTTCAAGTCCATATATAAGTGATACCATGCAGTATTTGTCTTTCTCTCTCGGGCTTTTTCTTTTAAATATACATTCATCTTGAATCATCAATCCTTGGATTGTTTTCTTCAGCTTTATTGAGGTATACTTGACAAATAAAATTGTAAGATGTTTAAAATGTGTAAAGTGTGCAATGATATATGTATACACTGTGAAAAGATTCCCACCATCTAATTAACATATCCATCACCTCCCTTATTTAGCTTCTTCATTTATTAGCTATATTATTCTCTTTATTTCACTTAGCATAATGTCCTCAGATTCCATCCATGTTGTTGCAAATGGTAGGATTTGCTTTTTTCTCATGGCTGAATATATATATATATATATATATATATATATATATATATATATATATATATATCCCAAAAAAATGTATACACATTTTAAGAAAGAAAAAATCTATTAAAATAGTATATACTGATAACAAAAGATGAATACAAGTCACGTTTGACTTCTGCAATTACAAGAGGTTCTCAAAGTGGTTACCATCAGCGTCCAGACACTTCTGATTACGACAAACTAGTTCTTGGGCAACATTGACCAAAGTGTCCATTTGTGTACATTTTTTTGGCACCCCTGTTATATATAGAGAGAGTGCCAAAAAATGTATACATGTTTTAGGAAAGGAAAAAACTATATTAAAATTACTCTGATATATATATACCGTGTTTTCCCAAAAATAAGAGCTAACTGGAAAATAAGCCCTAGCATGATTTTTCAGGATGACACCCCCTGAACATAGCCCTAATGTGTCATGGAGCAAAAATTTTTTTTTTTTTTTTTAATTAAATTTATTGGGGTGACAATTGTTAGTAAAATTACATAGATTTCAGGTGTACAATTCTGTATTACATCATCTATAAATCCCATTGTGTGTTCATCACCCAGAGTCAGTTCTCCTTCCATCACCATATATTCGATCTCAAAAATTAATATAAGATCCGGTCTTATTTTCGGGGAAGCATGATATATATATATAATATACGTATATATAATATATACGTATAATTTGTATACGTATATATGTATATACATATAATGTGTATATATTATATGGACATTTAGGTTGTTTCCATATCTTAGCTATAGTGAATAATGCTGCAATGAACATGGAAGAGCATATATCTTTTCAAGTTACTATTTTCATTTTCTTCAGATAAATAACTACCCACAAGTAGAACTTTTGGGTCATAAGGTAGTTCTAGTTTTAATTTTTTGAGGTACATCATACTGTTTTCCATAGTGACTGCAGCAATTTACATTCCCACCAACAGTGCACAAGGGTTCCCTTTTCTCCACATTCATGGCCAACACCTATTATCACTTGTCTTTTTGATGATGGCCATTCTAACAGGTGTGAGGTGATAACTCACTGAAGTTTTGTTTGTATTTCCATGATGATTAGCGATGTTGAGAGCACCTTTTCAGGTACCTGTTGGGCATTTGTACATCTTCTTAAATGTGAATGAAAAAGGGGCCACAGGCTAAACCTGACAAACTCAGGGGACGTCAGCATGGTGAGTCCTACAAACTCAGAGACTGAAATTAACTATATAAGATGGTCTGGACATAAAAATTCCTAACTAAAAGCAGGTCACGGCAGGTTGTCACAACCTTGGCCTGTCACTTCCTTGGCAGGTCAATCTTGACCTTAAGTGAGCCTGTCTGTTGTCTTTTTTGCATCTAAAATAACATACCCTTGGAATGTCAGAGTAATACCAGGACACAGCCTACTTCACCACAGCCTACTGGGCTCTAATAAACTCATTAAAATTCTCTACAGGTTTGGACGTTTCTTATGTCAACATTAGGAAATGTCTGTTCAGTTCCTCTGCCCATTTTTTAATCGGATTGGTTTTTTGTTGTTGTTTTGTTTTTTTGATTGTTTGTTTGTTTTACAATTGAGTTGTATGAGTTCTTCCTATATTTTGGATATTCACCCCCTATCAGATACAGAATTTGCAAATATTTTCTCCCATTCTATAGGTTGTCTTTATGTTTTGTTGATGGTTTTCTTTGAAGTGCTAAAATTTTTTAGTTCGATGTAGTCCCACTTGTTTGTTTTTTCTTTTGTTGTTTTTGCTTTTGGTGTCAAATCCAAAAAATTATTGTGAAGACCAATAGGAAGATTACCCCCTGTGTTTTCTTCTAGGAGTTTATGATTTCAGATTTTATGTTCAAGTATTTAACCCATTTAGAGTTGATTTTGGGGCATGGTGTAATATAGAGCTTCAGTTTCATTGTTTTGCATGTGGCTGTCCAGTTTTCCCAGCACCAGTTATTGCAGAGACTATCTTTTCCTCATTGTATATTCTTGGCTTTGTTCTAAATTATTTGATCATAGATGCATATGTATATTTCTCTGCTCTCTGTTCTGTTCCATTGATGTATGTGTCTGTTTTTATGCCAATACCGTATGTTTTGATTACTACAGTTGTGTGAAATAGTTTGAAATCAGGACATGTGATGCCTCCAGCTTTGTTCTATCTCAAGATTTCTTTAGCTGTTTGAGGTCTTTTGTGGTTTCATACACATTTTGGAATTATTTGTTCTATTTTTGTGTAATATGTTGTTTTCGCTTACTGCTTTTAAGATTCTCTCTGTCTTTAACTTTTGACAGTTTAATTATAATGTGTCTCAGTGTGGTTCTCTTTGGATTCAGCCTGGTCCTGTTACTGTAGGCAGAAAGAATTAGGCAGAAAGAGCAGTGTGTGGGGAGAAAAGGGTGAGACAAAGGAAGGAGGAGATGAGGTCATTCTTAAGAAAAGGTGCAGCTACAGCTAAAGGTAACAGATTACAATAACATTAGCATTCCAGGCCGGGAAAATTCTCCACCCCTGTGTCGCCATGAAAGTTCCCACAGGGGCCAAGTAAAAACAAGGGAATCCCACCTCCCAACTGGAAGGAGTGGTCAGCGAGGACAGCAGGGACCCACCCTGGGAATACCTGTGACACCACCCCTAAAACTTGAATAGCTCATGCTCTCATTCAAATACAACCCTAAGCCTCTTTGTTCTTTGGTGCAGTTGCCCTCCTCCTGGCCAGCGCACTCCCATTATTTTGGGGAGTGTACTCTTTTTCTTTACTTCAATAAATCCACTGCTTGCTTGGCTTTGTTCTCATGACTCATTGGATTCATCTTTGAATTCCTTTCTGGGATGATACAAGAACCCTTTTTTTGGTAACGTATGGTTATTATGAGTCAGTAATTTTAAAACTCTCCATATAATAAAATACCAACATATAAGTCTAATGTAATGAAACTGTCTTTAATGAATATTTATGATTATATTTAGTGCTAATGAATTGAAATACTGTATGTGATACTACATACACACATGAATGTGGTAGTAACTATGGAGGCACAGATGGAAAACACACAGGGTGAGCCCTGTTCGTCCCAGCTTATTGCTTTGAGAGAGTTTCCAGCACATGCTACGGGAAAGAAGAAACCAGGGAGATTCCCTGAGTTAAGGAGATGAAGATAAATGTCCAGGGAGACGAAGGTGATTAAAATTCATAGGAAAGAGAGAGAAAGAGAGACAGAGACAGAGAGAGAGATCCCAGGAGATCTGCTCCGAGTAGTCACAGAGATTTCTCAGTGCATGCATGTGAGAAAACTACCTGGAGCTGGAGCAAAAACACCTAAAAAGATTGGAGGGAGCAGTAACTTTAGCTCACACAGGCCATAAATAATACCTATTCCCACTAGCCAGACAGGAAAAGCCTCATAATTCACTGGGTAATGTGGTTGGAAGAGTTTTGCCTCAGCAGGATAAAACTTTTCAAATAATTTAACAGAACAAAGTTCAAGAATACTTACGGAAAAACAAAAATATTCAGCACCCAACAAGGTATAATACACAATCTATGGCATCCGCTCAAAAATTACCAGGCATGTTAAAGAGTAGGAAAATTCAATACATAATACAGAGAAAAACAACCAATCAGAACTGACAAAAATGTTAGGATTAGTAGGTAAGGATATTAAAACAGTTATTACAACTGAATTCATATGTTCAAAAAGTTGAGACATAGAAAATATGAAAAAGACCTAAATGAACTTCTGTAGATAAAAGATACAGTGTCTGAGATTAAAAATACACTAGTCGAATTAATGGCAGATTAGACATGCAGAAGGAAAGATTAGTGAGCTTGAAGGCAGAGCAATAAAACTAGCCAGAATCACGCACAGAAAGAAATAAAAAATTAATTAACAATACAGCAATGAGCTTTGATAAAACTTCAACTGACTATACTCGTATAACAGCCCTTGAAAGCAGACTGTAATAAGTTAATGAGGTATACTAGAAACCCAAAAGCAATTAAAATGACAAAACAGAGTTATAACTAACATACCAGCGAAGAAGGGAAGAAAATGAATCATTAAAATACTCAATGGATCCAAAAGAAGGCAGAAAAAGAGAATGCAGAATAGATGGAACAAATAGAAAACAAAAAGCAAGTGTTCGATTTCTACCTAACACATAATAATCACATTAACTGTAAGTAGTCTAACCACCCCCAGTGAAAGGCCAGAGATGGGCAGATTGGATAAAAAAGCAAAATACAGCTGGGGTGGCCGGTTAGCTCAGTTGGTTAGAGCGAAATGCTGGTAACACCAGGGTTGCCGGTTTGATCCCTGCTTGGGCCAGTGTGAGTTGCACCCTCCACAACTAGACTGAAACAAGTACTTGACGTGGAGCTGATGGGTCCTGGAAAAACACACTTAAAATAAATAAAAGTTAAAAAAACAAAAAGCAAAATGCAGCTATATGCTGCCTAAAAGAAAGGCATTGTTAAATATAAAGACATAAATAGGTTAAAAGCAGAAGGATGGAAAAAATACAGCATGCTAATACAAATCAAAAGAAAGCAAAAGTAGCTATATTAATGCCAGACAAACACATTTCAGAGCAGAAATATTCGTAAGGATAAAGAAAGTTGTTTCAGGGGCCGACCCTGTGGCTCAGGCGGTTAGAGTTCCATGCTCCTAACTCCGAAGGCTGCTGGTTCGATTCCCACATGGGCCAGTGGGCTCTCAACTACAAGGTTGCCAGTTCAATTCCTCAATTCCTCGAGTCTTGCAAGGGATGGTGGGCCCTGCCCCCTGCAACTAAGATTGAACACGGCACTTTGAGCTGAGCTGCCTCCTGGATGGCTCAGTTGGTTGGAGCATAGGCTCTCAACCACAAGGTTGCCAGTTTGACTTCCGCAAGGGATGGTGGGCTGCGCCCCCTGCAACTAGAAAACGGCAACTGGACCTGGAGCTGAGCTGCGCCCTCCACAACTAAGACTGAAAGGACAACAACTTGAAGCTGAACGGCACCCTCCACAACTAAGATTGAAAGGACAACAACTTGGAAAAAAGTCCTGGAAGTACACACTGTTCCCCAATAAAGTCCTGTTCCCCTTCCCCAATAAAATCTTTGAGAAAAAAAAAAAAGAAAGTTGTTTCATAATGATAAAGAGATAAATTAGGAAGAGAAAACATTCCTAAAAGGTTTTGCCCTTATATATTTATATTAGGATTCACTCTTTGTGGTCTATGTTCTCTGGTGTGTGTGTGTGTGTGTGTGTGTGTGTGTGTGTGTGAGAGAGAGAGAGAGAGAGAGAGAGAGAGAGAGAGAGAGAGAGAGATTTTTCTATAATTGGGTTTTGACAAATGTATCCACATGTATCCACTAGTACAGTATTATATGGAATAGTTTCACTGCTTTAAAAAATTCTTATGCTCCACCCCTTTATCCCACTGTCTCCTCCCTGAAGCCCTGGCGACCTCTGATCTATTTATTATATCCATAGTTTTGCTTTTTCCAAAATGTTACATAGTTGGAATCACATAGTAGGTAGCCTTTTCAGATTCTCTCCTTTCACTTTAGCAATATGCATTTAAAGTTCCTCCATATCTTTTGGTGGCTTGATAATTCATTTTTTTGTTGTTGAATATAATATTCCATCAATATTCCGTGAATATGCTCAGTTCATTTGTCCACTCACCTATAGAAGGGCGTGATTGCCAGATCAAATGATAAAAGTGTGTTTAGTTTTTAAGAAAATGCCAAAGTGTTTTCCAAAGTGGCAGTACCATTTTGCATTCCCACCAGCAATGTGTGTCCTCACCAGCATTTGGTGTTGTCAGTGTTTTGGATTTTAGCCATTCTAATAAGTATGTAGTGATAGCTCTTTGTTATTTTACTTGCTTTTTAGTTTTAATAGATAATTTTAAAAATATTGTTTAATATGTTGAGGTTTTTTTATATTTACATTCATTTACATTTTTGACATAAATTCAAAGTAAAATTTGAATATCACTGCTACCCTTTAGAAAATCATTTAGATCATTATTGTCAATAGAACAAAATTATATGAAATCTTAAGACAATGTTTTGCTAAAATGACGGCAAGAAAAACAAATTAGATGAAATAAATATGCTATAATGTATGAATTATAGTTTCTTTTCATCAAAACATTGATCAACCCTCAAAAAACATGATTGACAAAATTAAATTCAGTCATTTTGATATTTTGCCAACTTTTACTCACATACTTTTCAGTTTTGTTATTGTGAGGCTATGTTTGCCAAGATAGGATGAAAAACATATTTAACAGTTGAACTTCACTTATAATTTTAAAATATTTGGATATATGGCATACTGGCCTCTATTTGGACTGTTGCCATGGGGCAGTTTCCTTGGGAGGTAGGTGTGTCACAATTTTTGAGAATCATTGAGAAGGTGCAGTAGTCCCAGTAGAAATGTTCACATGCACAAATCCAGACGAAACCTGTGTGCATTTCAGGGATTCACAGACTCCCTAAGATTCATCCAGGGACTACAAGTGTTGGTTCACTATCGACCAGCAGCCCCTGCTCTAAATTTCCTGCACATTCCTGCCATGTTACTTTCCCTAAAGCACCGTCCTGAGGTTGTCGTCCTCTCACCTCTTCCTTCAAACCCCTCCCGAGGCCTCTAGTTCTTTATGCAGTAACTTTTTCAGCCTTCCATTTAAAACATTCAGCCAACTAGCCTCAACTTACCCGATCAGACTTCTTTCCCTGCGTTCCCTTCCTGGAGCCCAAGACTATGTCACTGCTAACGTCTGCAACTTCCTGTTCCCTTAATGTCTGTCCAGGCTTTCCCATTTCTGACCATATTTATCTAATTTTTCCACCTGAAGTTCCCTTTTCTTTAGCTCTGCTTTTAAAAATTGTACCGTTCCTCAAGACTCTTTGATATAACCTTTTCTTCCTATCCCGCCTATTCTAAAAGAATCTCTTCTTTTTCTGCCGTCTCAGAACACCTGTTTGTATATTCGTTCTTTTACTCATCCTTCTTTCCTTCATTCATCCCAGCAATAATTCTGTAAACGTTTTGAGTGTTTCTAGTACTATGCATTCTGCTGGTACCGTTGGCTCCTGCTCTGGAAGAAGGTGAGAGATGAATGAGAATACATCTAAATGGAACCTGATGAAGGCTCCGGGTCAGAGTAAGATGTACAGGTTAAGAGTCAGACTGCTGGGCTCAGAACCCGGCTCTGCCGATGCTGGGATCCTGGCTGGGTGACCTGGGCCAAGTTACCTCACCTCCCTCTGCCTGCTTGTTATCTGCAACTACCTCATAGGGTCCATAGGAGGATTAAGTGAGTTTACGATGTAAAGATCTGAGAAGAGTTGCTTGGCAAGTAGTAAGAACTCAGTAAATACTATTATTATTTTCACTGTGAATGGGGGTAAGTGGCAAGTGAGTGTAGACTTTCTTGAAAATACGTGTCCGAGAAAACCTTACACTCTACCCTGAATTCTACAATGCTTGTTGAAGGAGATTAAATACACACACACAGACTTTGGCAGGGCTCCTCTTTCAAGCTGATTTAAGGAGCTGATTATGTATGTTTCAGGTGCATTTTATGACTCCTGGACTGATAACCAATTTATTATCTCCTGACCTAAAGAGTGGTTTTGAAAGGTCACTACTCCCACTTGCGTTTTCTAAATTGCTGTGGAGCTGATAAGTTTACAAATAAGTTTTAAAAATAAAAATGGCTTTTCCGTAAGATAGTATTAACACATCTCATCCCTCTAGCGAGGCAGGGCATTCATAGGTATAAAGGCAGAAGACTGATTTTTAGGATGACAGGTCACAGAAAGTGTAGATTACAGAGTCAACAAGCAGGTAAAGGGCCTTTTAAATTACAAAGTATTTTATTAAAGTGGGGAGTGTTTGGAGGCAGGTTATATGCTTTTCATTTTGTGGGTTGTACCTTTCCTAGCTGGATAGAGTTCCCGGGCCTCAGTTTCATCGCCTGCATTATGGGGGTCATATCTCTATTCAGGATTAAATAAGACAGTGTACATGAAAGTGCTTGAAAATAAGGAAGGAAGGGTGAGCCCCAAATATAGTCCAAAGAAATAGCCAAAGATTTATGCTTGACTTTTTAAATTTATATTTAAGGTAAGAGTCCACTTGAGGAGTGTGTTCTCGTGGCATTGACTTGATGAGTTTAAATCCACTGACTTTTTGAATTAAGTGCATTGAGTGCTTTGGCTTTGTTGAGCTGCTTGCTTTCTTCTGTTATTACTTGAGTGGTATATTAACCCGTTACATCAACACTGTCACCTTTAGAATAGTTGAATTGCATTTCAGTGCCTGACCATGAGTTGTTGTGATTCAGGACACTTACGAAAGTTGACTACCAGCAGAAATTTTATGAGTACCAGAGTGAGAACATGGCAGATTTCTGTAAATCACTTTTATTAAGAGTTAAGTCACTCTTTGCTATGAAAGTAATTTATAGGGCAGTGTTCCATTTGAGGAAAAATGAAAATGAATGGCATTTGTCAAGATAGGTTTCAACACCAGTGGAAAAGAGCGAGTTTCACAGAAAATGTAAACTGTACACCAGATTATTTATGGTCATAACTATTTCAGGCTCTTTGGTAAAGTGTTAGGAAGTTTGGCTGAATTAGATATCATTCGCTGTGCCAGTCACTCATTGTGTGCCCTCCCATATTCAGCCATTCTGTGTGCTGCTCTGAGCTCCAGGAGGCTTTGGCAGGAGCCCCACAGGCAGGAAGAGACTGGGTCAGTATGTATCTTCTCTACCCCTTCCAGGTTCTGGCGGTAGCTGCTTCTCTGACCACGACAGCTGCCCTGGAGCTCCAGCCTGCGTGGGGCTGTGGGAAGGAAAGGCTTCCTGCCACTGCTTACGGTGGATGTGTCAGTTTTCCTTCTTGGTTCTCTTCACCCTGCCCTCACCTATGTTAATTTAATAGATTCTGGTCAAAATCCCACCCGAAAGGGACTTGTTTTCCACTGGGGCCTAGCCGATATATTCTCCATTAAGCAAAGTTTATGAAACTCTTCTGGGGTGTGGACTTCACAATAAACTAGATCTCAATCTACCAAATACGCATGCTGCTGTTTCCACATGATTTTCAGATATCTTTATCACCATGCCCACTTTATTAAAAATTCGATAAAATCTGAAATAACACACGTGTTTCCCAGAATTTGTCTTCCTGTATGTTTCTGATTAGGGCAGGCCATAGCAGAGAGTGTTGTGTGAGATTTAGAGGAAATTTTTGTAGCTCACACACATTGTTGTTTATGTGCTGGGTGACCTCTCTGGTTTGAGACAGTAGCTGGGCCTGTAATTACTTTACCTGCCCCAGAATCCCCCTTTTCCGACTCTTGAGCCAGACATGTGCAATTAGCTGTATCATGAGGGCCTCAGATTCTGTAGGACGCTCTTCCCATCAAGATCTGAGGCAATGGGAACGGATGGGGTTTCACTCTGTTCTTGCGAACTCCACATTGTTCTTGCTCTCCCCCACTTCGCATACATCTTCCTTTCCTGTTTGCCTGTCCACTTCCTGTCTGCCCATCCTCTTCCTATCTGCCTGTATTCTGGACTTCAAGCTCCAGTGCGAGCCTTACAGAGTCTGCTTAACCAGCAATCCAGTTGTGTAAGGTCAAACTCCCTTTGTGTGTGCGTGTGTGTGTGTGTAATGATACATGAAATAAAAATATTAGTTTTCCTTTTGTACCTTCCCTTTCAGTACTTTACAGTCTGTATTTAATATACTTTTTCTCTTAGCTCCTTTTAACATTTTTCTCTATATCATTGATTTTCAATAGATTGATGATGATGATGTGCCTCCTTTTTTTTTTTCTTTTTTTTTACTTTTTGTCTTTTTTGGGACAGAGCTAGGCAAGAAGTTCTTAGATATACAGCAAAATCATGCTCATTAAAAGAAGAAATTAGTAAATTACCAAAACTAAAAATAATGTTACTATAAAAAACCTTGCAATGAGAATGCAGGATTTGCAAGCCATGCATCTGACAAAGGCCTTATATCTCAAATATACAAAGAGCTCTCAAAACTCAATAGTAAACAATCAAGTTATAAAACAAGAAAAAGATATGAATAAATACTTCACCAAAAAGGAGAATTAGGATTTAATACATGAATTTGGGGTGGGGGACGGGGCAAACATTCAATCTATAGCACCATATTCTCACCATCAGAAAGGAAAAAATGATGACGAGGACACCTCTTCCTTTAATATCATGCCGCAGAAGTTGCACAGGCTGTTTCCACTTACACGCAGTTGACCAGATCTTAGACACGTGGTCCCATCTAATTGCATGGAGGCAGGGATTCATCTTTACTCAAAGGAAGAAGGGAAAATGGGTATTGGGAGACAACAAGCTGTCCTTCTCACGGGTGCCTACCATTTCAAGGCTCTCCAAAATTTGACCTCATTTTCCACCGAAATTATTATCATAGCCACCTAACTCGTCTATCTGTCTCTACTTTCAAATTCTCCTAGGTCACTGTCATTACTCATCAGTTCAAAGCACAGTTTTAATGAAATTACTCTCTTGTCCCATAGCCTTCAGTGGATCCACATTACTTGCAGATTAAGTCCAAACGCTTTTACTCAAAATGATATGAATTTCCTTTGTAACACCATTTCACCATGATCGCTTTCTTCTTTCCTACCCTCCTTTACTCCTCTCAACTGGCCATTCCCTGAATACACCATGAACTTTCGGTTCTCCCGGACTTTTCTCGTGATAGACCCTCCGCCAGAATGACCTTTCTAAAAGCCCGTCACCAACTGTTGAAACACAGCACACACTTTCAAGCCTATCCCCAATGATATTTCTTTAATAAACTCATTTTTTTTATCACTTCTATTAAAAATAACCTACCCATTCTCTGAATAGTCAGTTTTTATGCTGCCTTCCATTATAATAAATTACAAATTTTCATATTCACAACCATGATTATATTGTAACTTACATAGTATTCACTACAGATTATTTTACCTTTGTAGTCCTGGGATCATCTAGTCTCTGAATTTTTTCCTAACAGCTGCATAACACATATTTATTAAATGGAATTGGTATATAAGCACTGAATTTATTGAAGGAAAGAGAAAAACTTCAAGTCAGTTCTCTCTGGATAAAGCACTCATTTAAACTAGATTAAATGCTTTATCAACAATGTAGTATAACTCATTACATAATTCTGTCTAAGTATATATGTACTCATTTGAAATTGTTTTGAGTGATTTGTGTTAATATACAAAGCTTAATATGGATTTGTATCAGGAAGAACAACTTGTAAGTGCTATTTTTAGCTCTAAGAAGGAAGTGACAGTTTTTCAATTTTTAGCAGAAGTGTTATAACTTATCTTAGTCAAACACTTGCTAGGTCATTTAGTATGTCACGTATGTTAGTTTCTATTTCAACTCTCGGGCCTATTCAGAAATAATAAAAGAAAATTTTAGTTTTGATTGCTGCTAATTTTCTTATGACTAAAGGTAGAAATAAAAATAGTTTCAATATTGAATTGTCTGTCTGTTAAAATATGAGCACAAGACCTATTTCATATTAATCTTTTGTCCACATTGGCCAATTTGTTAGCTCTTTATTAGGTTGAGACAGGAAAAATATGGCTATAGAATTTTTAAAAAAACAATAAATTCCCAATTAAGGTTAATAAATTATTCGAAAAACAACCCCAGATTGCACTTATAAGGACACCTCTTCCTGAAAAATAGGATTTCATATTCACTCTTTTGTACTTCTATGTTATTTGTCCCTCTCTCTATTCCTCTTCTGTGCCATATCTGACCTCTTTTTGTGACCTCTTGTTTATAATCTGATTAAAACTATTTCACACACTCTGTGTTAACCCTGGTTGTATGGGAAACATTAGAACACTGATCAGAGCTCAGGACCATACATCACTCCAGCTGGATCTTAAACTAGAAAGAAGGCTTAGGGAAGTATGTGGACTGAAAATAAACTATAAGGCTAATATTTTTAGTTCTAACTCTATATCCAATATGGAGTCATTTTTTTTTTAGATCCAAGAAAAGTCAGTTAACTTTCTAGGGCAAGGAAAAACAAAACAAAAGAAAAATCATTCCGGCAGTGACTCATAGAATCATTCAGGTACAATTAACACTCCAGATTTCCCACGGGATCAGGCTGCAGTGCGTCTCTCACTGAGACCACATCCTTGCTTAGCCTTTTCCCTGCCCTATCCATCTTCCCACTCTCCTTCTGAGAGCACTCTTTCAATAAATCACTTGCACAAGAATCCTGGTCTCAAACCCTGCTACTAGGAATCTCAACCTAAGACAATTAATTGGTCATGGAATTAATCCTAACAAGATTCTAGAATGAGGTTCTGGAGTTGATTCAGTTGCTGGTCAGATGGCAACGGTATCCGTCCCCATCACTAGTAGTAGGTAGAGTACTGGTAGCTCCTGGAACACTGTAGAGATGAGATTGGTAAAGCGATTACCTGTGATGAATTTGATGGTTTATAAAAGGAAAGAGATACTCCAGCTGGAGGCACTGTCTCTGAAGTTTCAGAATGATGGGGGAAATAATAACTCTAATATAACTATGAACTAGAGAATTGGGAGCCTGTTGCTAAGTGCCACTGATATAATGAAGAGAGAAAAATAACAAGGTCTAATATATTAATCAGCAATTTAAAGCAAAGTGTGAGAGTCAGAGGACCTTCTTGGCAGCATTTAACGAGACCTTCATCTCCTGTAGCCAAGAGGAGATACAGCATATGATTTAAATGTTAGAGGGGCAAAACTTCAGAGAAAACTGAATTCACAGCCTGGTCAGTTCTCCTACTCCAGACTCAGGGCCCTCATAGGAAAGGAATTAGGACCTTAACACTCAGGATGGAGATTTCTTGGTGGACACACTGGAGTGCCTTTCTTGGTCTCCAGACTTGCCTGAACTCTCTGGATCTATAGAAGTGGGCAACTCTACTTTGTTGGAAAATAGAAGTCATCTCTTGAAGATTTTTCAAATGCTTCAGCTAAGGTACTTTATAAGACAATGCTTGCACTCCCTTAGGATCTGTACCCATCTGCCTTCCTGTTCACCAAACTGATAACTAGGGCCAAATTTCAGCATGACTTCACTGGAAAAGTGCAGATCCTGCTAAGGAAAGAGAGGGCTTACACACCAAAGTTACTGCAGAATCTTATTAACATTACTTCCAGGAGCAGGGGGAGGATGCCTGGAAATGAATCAGAGGGTGCTGGATCAAGGTGGGGGCAGAATATAAAGCTCATTAAGGGAGAGTTTATCAACTTGGAGCCTCTGTCCCACGATACAGGATTTAATATCCTCATGTGGGCTCCCAAAGATGGTTCCAATACATACCTGGGATGATCTTTGGATGATGTGAAAAGCAATGATCCATACTGAATCAAGTTAGAGATGCCAGAACTGTAAGACAGACTATGGAGGAAGGGATTGAAAGGCCGAGAGAAGTAGACATGCTAACAAGGGTCTACTGTATGAGACCGGAAAACTCATCAGCTAACTATGATTGTTGAAAGAGCATAGAGGACTCTGTGTATCAAGCAATAAGGAGACACCAGTGTCATTGAGAAACTTAGTGGTGGCTCTCCTCTGCAGGTGAGAGTTGATGACAGGAGATGCTGATACAGAGCCAGGCTCCCTAATAGTGAGGTTGATAGGGTCCCAGAGTAGCAGAGGCCGTGTGGTAGTACTTTACCACCAAAATCAACATGGGCATAATTTCCAGAATGGACAGCAAGTTTGGAATGGAGTGGGTTGGGGGCCAGGGACCTCCAGGGATCTGTGGAGATGTTTAAGGTGCTCTAAAGTGTAAGATAGATGTTCATCCACCAAGGATATTGCTTACTATGTATAATCAAAAGAGATCAGGAGTAGATGAGCAGAAGACTGTGGTCAGCTGACCCAGCAGAAAGTCATGATCCTTTGCACATTTTTCAAACCTGAGCCAGTTTTCAAACCCATCACAGAACAGCTCCATCAACTGAAAGAGAGGCCAGGTCCACATGAAAAGGGACCTTGCAACACCATATCAAGTGCACACAGTAGCAACTTTCCCAGTTCTTTCCCCCATTCACTGGAGACAGGGGAATACATGGCTCTTTTAAGGACAGTTAGGTACAGTGTCCGAGTTGATGATAATATTCAGAAACCCCAAACACCTTTTGACCCCTTTGTTAAAATAGGAGTATGTGAGGGTCAAGTCACTAACAGTGTCCTTGCCAGGTGTTTGTGTCCACAGATCCACAGGTCCACACAGAGATCATATCCCCAGTTTCTGAATGTAGACTTGGAACAGACATAGGATTTTACAAAACTTTCATTTTACTTCCTTGACTTGTAGAGTCAGAGTTATTGTAGCAGGAAAGGCCAGTAGAAGTCCCTGAAACTACATCCCCACCCCTCAGCCAAGACTGTATCTCAAAGCCAATGCTGTATCTCGGGAGTGAAATGGCAGAGGTTTAAATGATTTAAAGCAGGGGTGTCCAAACTTTTTTCAACATTTTTTACCAAGGGCCATATGCGGTAAAATACACAAACAACCGGGCCACTCACTCGAGGTGAAGTACGTATTGCCTCACCTGGTTTATTTAAATAAACTAAATATATTTTTGGAATTTGCTGTGGGCCAATTAACAATGGATTGCAGACCGCAGTTGGCCCGCGGGCTGCAGTTTTGACACCCCTGATTTAAAGGATGTAGAAGTTCTGGGTCTCGTTCTATCTCTCATCTAATTCACCATTCTGGCCTAATAAGACCTCTCCAAGTAGTCTCCTCATTTGCAACTGCTGTATTAGACACAGTATGTTTACTATAGCACATTTAACACAGCCTCTGGTTTGTGACTAATGTGATTTCCTTTCTTTTCAATGTGTCTCATAAGAAAGATTAGAAACAGTTTGCTATGACATGGGATGGATAATAGTATACATTTATGGTCTTGGCCCAACACTATGTTAATTCTCTGATTCTCTGCTGTGATGGTCCCAAGGGATCTGAGCCATCTGGACATTCCAGACTTTCCTTGGGTTCACTAAATGGATGACATATCATTTGGACCTTATGAACAAGAAGTGGCAATTACTCTGGATGTCTTGTTAAAACTTGCAATCCAAATGGTGGAAGATAAACTCTACAAAGATTGGGTGGCCCGACATTTCAATAAAGTTTTTAGGAGTCAACACCCTGGAATGCCGAGATATACCTTCCAGAGTATAGGACAAGGTGTTTCACGGCACCCCTTGCTTTATAGGCCACTTTGGGTTTGGGAGGCAGAGTACACTGCAGTTGGGAATGCTGTTCCAACCCACTCATTGAATAAGTTGGAAAACTGCTAGTTTTGATTTGGACCTAAAGCAAAAGGAAAGAAAAGAACTCTGGGGCTGCTTCCAGCTGTGTTACAAGAAGCTCTGTTGGTCGGGCTCATCAGTATAAACTCCTCAAAGCTGATCTGCCTACTGTTGCTGCTGAATGTCTGACCTTCCAGCAATAGAGCCTGATCCTGAGCCCCTTATGGTGTCATTCCTTGAGGTGGCCAACCAGAGGTTTAGTGGCATGTTACGTATACCAGCCCCCTTCTGAAAAAATGTTTTATCTTGAATGGGATTGACACTTATTCCGCATTAGATTTGCCTTTTCTGCCTCTGGTGCCTCAGCTATCACCACTATGTGATACCCTGACGTGGGATCACACCTGACATCGTCTGTGAACCAAGGGACCTCAAAAGAAGTATAGCGTTGGGCACGTGATTACAGGTCATGCATCAACCAGAAACTGCCAGACTGAAAGTGCAGTGCAGTAGCCTCTTGAAAGTACAGCTAAGGCACCAGCTGGAGATGATAGGACAGGGTACTATCCTTCAGGATGCAGAATAGACCTTAAAACATCAACCTCTATGTGATGCTGTGCCCCACTACGTAGACTATATGGGTCTGGAAACCAACCAGTGAAAGTTGCAATGGTTTCACCATCACTCTCGATGACCCATTTGGGGAAGTTATGCTTCTTATTTTCACAACTGTAGGCTCTGTGGGTCTAAAGGTCCTGGTTCTCAGAGGGAAAATGCTTCCACACAGTAAGAGAACCACTAAACTTAAAGCTATGGCTGCTGTAGACCAGCCAACAAAGAAAGGAGTTGCCATACTGTTAGGGTTAGTTAACCCTGATCATCATAAGGAGCTGGTATATTTGGCACTCGTATTAGCTACTAGAGTGTCCCTTAGTTTTCTTATACCAAGTTTGAACTATAAATGAGTCAGTACAGCAACCACAGCCCAAGAAGAACAAGGTAACCTATAGATAACCTCTACAAGATAAAAGTCTGCATCACCCTACCAGGCTGGCCACCTAGACCAATATATTGTGTTTCCCCCAAAATAAGACCTAGCCGGACCATCAGCTCTAATGTGTCTTTTGGAGCAAAAAATAAGACCTTATATACTATAACATAAGTCTGGGTCTTATGTTAACTTTTGCTCCAAAAGATGCATTAGAGCTGATGGTCTGGCTAGGTTTTATTTTCGGGGAAGCACAGTAGGTGCTCGCTGTGGGTAGATTCGGGACATGATAAACATCAGTTACAGCCTTGAGACCAACTGCAACATTGGGGAAGTGACATTTTGTTCCACTAACCCTTCTCTTTTTAGTTTTCCCAGAAATGGCCACCAACCAAAAACCCGGTGAGAAGAAAGTGGAGCTGAGTGGGGACAAAGGCGTGACCTGTAGTGGAGGCTATTGTTTCCCAGATATCCTTAAGGAGATCAGTGCACTAATTTCTTAGCTCTGAGTATTGATTGTTGAAGACCCACAGTTGCCTCCTTTCTTGGAGAATTGATCTTGGCCAAGCAGAAGTGCTCTTGCGTAGGAGATTGTCTCCCCCAGGGTGGAGAGGCCATTCCAGTAACTGACTGACTGACTCGGGGAATACTGAATGTGGACCTCCTGCCTCGAGGTGCAGTGAATTGTGTGGTGCAATCTAGTCCATCAGTGCCTGTGGGATCAATCAAAGCTGACCTTATTTCTCCTGCCATCCCCTGCCTCTTTCTCCCCTTCTCCTGAGGCTATTCCCTGAACAAATCACTGCTTCTAAGGACACCTGGCCTGAGAATTGCACATTTCCCTAGGTCAGACGGCTTATTCAGTTATACAACTGCTATTATTTAAACAAAATAAAAAGTCTGTTTCCAAAGGCTTTCCTCTTTCACTAAATCCCACTGGGTCCCAGCAAGAACCAATAAATACCTGAAAGAAGTTTTGATGTGCTATCCACCACCATTTACTGACCCTCTATCACTGACTTTTTTTTTTTTAATTGAGCAGCAGTTATAGAATGTAACCCTCTGTTAAGAGTCTTGGAGATGTGGATTGCTTCTTCGACAGAGGCAACTACTTGATCTAGCTAGTCTACAAAGATTAGTTGAAGAATAGGAAAAAGTGCAAGGGAAATAATAGACATAATACACTCATAAGGCAGATCCATGCAATTTTGTCATTCCTAGACTCATTGTGACAGGTTCCAAATGTGCAGTTAGAATTGGGCTGCTCAGCATCTTAACCTAGTCCACTCCTATTTCAAACGTTCATAACCCTTTCCTCATGCCACCTACCCCAGCCAAATGGAGACAATCTAAATGTCCATTGCTAGTAGAATGGTAAATTTACTTTTTTTTTTAATTTTATTTTTTTATATTAGTTTTAGGTGTACAAAACAACATGGTATTTTAAAACAGCTTTTTGGGTTTTATTAAAGAATTCCAACCAAGATCCCAAGGTTCTGGAGCATGTCTTCTCCTCACCGTTAACAGGAATAAAGTAAGACATATGAAGGATTTCACCCCATTGCCTGAATACATCTGGATAAATTTTTAAAGTCCTTCAGAAGGCAGTGGACTGATAGGAGAAACTGTAGCTTGTGAAGGGAACTGTCCACATCCGTGATAAAGAGGCAAGGCGGAGAGAAAAGGTTGATGAAAGAAAAAAGGAACAATCTGCAGGCAAAACCTGCCTGTACAGAGACTAAAAACTGGTCCCTTGTGAATGAAAGGCAGTGATTCCTCCTGTTAGGATCTGGCCAAGGTTTTAAATGGCACAAACGGGGCACCTGGGAGGATGAGGGTACAGAATCTCCCCATAAAGCATAAGACTAAGAACAACGTTGTGGATTTTGTTAATGACAGCCGAGGAAAGGCAATCAAGATGTTCCAAGGAAAGACTGCAGAACAATACTGGGCATAAATGGAAAGGAGACATTGGAACTTAGCAGGGGTAGTCTCAGGAACGGAAATCGAGTCTATGTAGGGTAAATGGCATTAGGACCTAAAGCAGGGTGGATGGGTATCCAGAGACCGCCTACACCAGGCTCCCTACACCATTGTTATTTTTCTCTCAGTGACTTCAGACTCTGCTACTATTTTAGTCATATCCAGATACCCAATTAGCCAGCAGATCGCTGATGGAAAAAAGAGGTGGAAAATGCCACTGATTCATCAAGGCTCACTGCGCCCATACACCATCTTCCCACTCACCATCCTGCCGCCGAGGTCCCCAGAGTACAATGGAGCCTCTGTGCAGCCGGCTTCAGCTGGGTGACAACCCCTCTCCCCACCCTGAGCCTTTGGGCTAATGGAAACTGTAAAATTTGACACCCTTTCTCTCCAGTTTCTTGTCTGGCTCTGGGGAAGCAGTATCTTCTCTTACTAGCAGGAGATGCTGGATTTGGGGAAGCAGTGTTTTCTCTTTGTAGCAGGAGATGCTGGATTTGCCTCCCGGAGAGTTTGGACATGCCTGTGAGAGCTGCTCAAGGCTGTCAGTCTTGGGATTGGACTAGGCAACTCCACCTGGGCCACCTCCCTCCAGCCACCTTTCTCACTGGCTTGTCTCTGGGGGAGGTGCTCCTTGAAGCTTTCAGGTCCGATTTTCGGTCTCTGTCACATGATAAAACGTGACCCTTGGGTTTGTTTGGGTGTGACAGGATGAAATAGCAGTGATTGAGGACCCAAAAACATCACTAGTCTTCCTATCAAGTGGGTTCAGATGCCATCCATTTGTCAGAGATAGATACCACTTCCTCTCCCCTGGGGAGGTTTGTCCTTTTAGGTTTATTCTGAGGTTTTCAAGTTGTTGCAAAAATATTAGATGCCATCCTATTGGGCCTACTTGAAGGAGGAGCTTCTTCCGGACTTGCAAAAGGATTGCTTGATACTTCCATTCTCTTCCAGAGGCTTCGTGACCCTGGAGCCAGCCGGCCACCTTCTCAGGCCCTTGAACGTATTGTCTGCTGCTGCTTGGAGCCTCCCTCCTGCACTTTACTTTTCTGGTTACTGCGTTTTGTGTCTCCTTTAAGAAACCTTTCTCTATCCCAAGGTCATGAAGATGGTCTGTTATGTTAATCATTGAGTAACTTTATAATTTGTCTCATGTTCGATCTCACATCCACCTGGAACTGACTCTTGTATATAGTGTGAATTAGGGATCCCATTTCGTTTTTTCCCACATGGTACAGTTATCCTGCTCCACTATGGGAAAGATTGTTTTTTTCTTCCACTTCCCTGCACTTCCCCTACATACTTTGTCATGTATCAAGTATCCATTGTGTGGGGGCCATTTATTTTCTTGTTGCTGGAATGCAGAAATACCATTACTTTTTTTAATATTGATTTTCTATCCAGCAACCTCCCTTAAGCATGTTAAACTGCGTTAATGGGTTTAATGTGTTCAATTTACTTCTAAGCATTTCTAATGTCTGACCAAGCAAGCACCTGCTTCTAGTAAGAAAAACCTTCCAAAGTGTCATGCAGGGCATCCGGCGGGGTCTCTGCTCCCGCTCCCCACAAGAGAACGCAGGACATGGTGAGGCCAAAAAGGAACACCCACGGAGCCATAGATGGGGGAGTCATATCACTATATTCTCGCTGGCGGCATTCGCCTCTCTGCAATCCGCTCTTGCCAGCCAGCCGCCATCTTCTTGTTAGCCCCCATTTTCTGCTAGCATAGCCACAGCAGTTATACTAGTGGCCAATGGCTCACTGGTTACAGCTGACGGCCAACTAGCCACAGCTGATGGCCATCCAATCACAGTTGATGGCCATTTACTACCTGAGCCAGCACCTGTCTATGTGAGGCCGAGAGCGTGGAAACTGCTCTCTGGAGTTCTGTCCCCACACAAAGAATTTCAAAGGCTCTTGTAAATCTTAATTTAACTTATAAGTTTGGTGAATCCATTTCTCCTAAATAGTAATATACCACTTACATACTTGCTTCTGTTCTTCTTTTAATTTGAAAATATAAAGTCAATGATATGTATATTAAATAGAATCACAACATTAACCTGTCTAAAATGCCAAAGTCTTTTAAATTATGAACACTTTAACATACTGTCGTGCAGGGAGTCACGCAGGGTCTCTGATCCCGCTCCCCACATAAGAACGCAGGACATGGTGAGGCCAAAAAGGAACACTCACAGAGCCATGGATGGGGGAGTCATACCACTATAGTCTCGCTGGCGGCTGGGTTGGAGACACAGGAGGCAGGAGCCACACTATCTGCAACCCGCCATCCACTTGTCTCTGCCAAACAATCTCACTTGCTAGCATTCTGCTTCTCTGAAATCTGCAATCCACACTCCGCCGCTTGCTAGCTCAGCCACCATCCTCTTGCTAGCCCCAATTCTTCTGCTAGCGTAGCCACAGCAGTTATATTAGTGGCCAATGGCTCACTAGTTACAGCTGATGGCCAACTAGCCACAGTTGATGGCCATCCAATCACAGTTGATGGCCATTTACTACCTGAGCCAGCACCTTTCCATGTGAGGCCAAGAGCCTGGAAACTGTACTCCTGGCTCTGTCCCCACACATACATAAAGAGATTATTCCTAAACCTAATATGAAAGTGTTTATACTAGTGGTATGATTTATCATTTTTGTATTACAAATTTTTCTCTGATTGAAAAGTCACTCACCTTCTAAGTGAAGCAGGTTTAATCTTAAAGGTGACCAGAAATTTCATTTCAGGAGAACTGAGGTTACCACTGTCGTGCGCGGAGGCCTGCTCGCCGCGCCATTTTTCAGGCGGGGCGGCCTGCAGGGTCTCTGCTCCCGCTCCCCACACAAGAACACAGGATATGGTGAGGCCAAAAAGGAACACCCACGGAGCCATAGGTAGGGGAGTCATACCACTATGGTCTCACTGGAGGCTGGGTTCACCGGACACACGACCTGCCTTCCGCCTTTCCGCCAACCAACCGACCGACGATTCTCCTCCACTCTCTCAACTCTGTTCCTCTCCTCTCTTCCGCTCTCTTCGGCTCTCCTCTTCCACTCTCCTCGGCTCTGCTCGGCTCTTCGGCAATCCTCGGCAGTCCTCGGCTCTCCTCCGTAGCCGCAGCAGTTATACCAGCGGCCAATCGGCTAACCAGCCACAGCCGAAGGCCAATCAGCCACAGCCGACGGCCATCCACCACCCGAGCCAGCACCCTTCCACATGAGGCCGAGAGCCTGTAAACTACTCTCTGGGGCTCTGTCCCCACACCACCCAGAACAAGTCATTGTTACCAAGTATACAATTTATGACCTTAAGATTACTTACCAGTAAGAAATTTGAGACTGGATGGGCACCAGGGGAAGTTTAACCAGGGTAATTTTCTGACGCACGTCCTTCTAAAAATCATTTCTAAGTTTAAGAGTGACCTCTAAACCCAAACCCTTCAGATGGAATTTCTCAACCTGCCTGTCTGAGTTCACAAGTAAACACTCCAGCCAGTAGCTATTTCCTGGGCACACTACAGGCCTGGAGGGCTGCACATCAGCAAGTCAGCCTTTGGGAGGACAGACCCAGGGAAGAAGCCTGCACAGGCCCTGGGAGTTGGCTTGGAGCCGTTTGTACTTGGAATTTGTGTTTCAAAGCTTAGTCTGTATTTGAGCCAGGGGTCTGAGGAATGGGAGCATGGATGGGTGTGTGTGGGGACAGAGCCCCAGAGAGTTATTTCCAGGCTCTCGGCCTCACGCGGAAAGGTGCTGGCTCGGGTAGTAGATGGCCATCAGCTGTGACTAGTTGGCCATCAGCTGTTACTGGTTAGCCATTAGCCACTGATACAACTGCCGTGGCTGAGCTAGCAAGCAGCGGAGTGTGGATTGCGGATCGCATGGCTCCCGCTTCCTATGTCTCCAACCCAGGTGCCAGCGAGAATATAGTGGTATGACTCCCCTATCTATGACTCCGGGGGTGTTCCTTTTTGGCCTCACCATGTCCTGCGTTCTTATGTGGGAAGTGGGACAAAAGACCCAGCATGACACCCTGCATGACAGTGTGTCCCCTTGACCCATGGACTTTTCAGCTCATGGGGGAGTGCAGCTCATGGGGAGCCATAGCAGGACCCTTAAAAGTGGGGGTGCCCAGGGCAAGGCCCACTCTGTCTTGGTCTAGGGGCAGAACGGCACTGAACTGCAGGTGCTTTTCTTACCTCTTTAACGAAAGCTACTCAGCCAAAAATCAAGATTACCCTAGCAAATTAAAGGACACAAAAGTAGAGATGCAGAGTATGCCAACAGCATTTTGCTCTCTGGAGGGCTCCAGAGATGAGACTTTAACTAGAAATGTTTTTATAGCTGTACAGAACACATCAGTTCCTTTAACAACCAAAGAAGTTAACTCATTGAAACTTATTAAAGAAGTCCTTGCAGCTGTCATGCTAGAATTTCTTTATAAGAGAGACTTAGACGCAGATTATCTAGTTGGAAATGGGGAGACTTGAAACTGCATTTGCACAGTGATTTACATAAGCTGAGGAAAATGTGGAAAGGACAGGTGGGAAATGGCACCACTGGTACATGGCCACATCCATGTGTTCCAATCTGTTCCACCCTCAAATTCCTTTTGGCCTTAAACTACCGTAAACAAATTAACAGCATTAAAAATATTAGGCTTCTGTGTCCTTTTCTTTCAGGGCCATTAGACACAGCATATCAACACAGATCCTTTGGGGACCTTTAAGTTAGGAAACACTCATAGGTGACATATGAAGGAGACATTAATATAATACAAATGGATAAAATAAAAAAATGCACACATAGAATTTGAAGCATGGTTCTGTTTTATGAAAGTACAACTTGTGAAACGTGAAAGGAGCCATATTTTGATAAGGATGTCATCACTTCTCTTCTATACACACACCTGTTCTAAAAAGTAAAGATGAAACAACTTCCCTGTGTTGATTTAAACCTGAGAGCCTTTACGTCTTCCCTAGGAACTAGACGGATTTTACACTTGCTCAAATTCCAACCAAAAGAAAGCTGTAAGTCAACTCCTTGACTACAGGTTCACCTGTGACGTTTACTACAGGCAGACTATCATGAATCCTATGTCTAATTAGATACCTGAACTGTTGCCTAGAAGGCAAGTCCCATTCACTTCACTTCTCGTTTTTAGATTTCTAATTTGTGAGTACTGATGTCAAGGACCTTAGCTGAACTGGCTCAGCTATAAAAACTGTTCCACGCAATCCTTTGAGATAACTCGTTGAAGCGACTCAAAAACAATTAAAATTTAGTATATTCATAATTTTGTAAAGCGTCACCATGGCTCTTTTTCTCTGACATTTACTCCCTAGAAGAAATTATTCCCTCCAAGCCATATCTCTTAGGCTTAGGGTAAAAGATGGTCATGACTTTGAAGTGGCTAGTTCCAACTACTAAGGGATGCGTTGAGATTTTGGGTATTTCCCTGACTAATCCAGTGTGAGAACAATATTCTAATTCAACAAGTATTTATTGAGTGCTGACGATGGATAAATCATTACGCTAATATAATGAAGAAAAAAGTTACATATTTCAAAGGCACTTACATTCAAATGAGGTACGTATGTCATATGTAGCCAAATTACAACATAATTTGTGTAATTATTCCTTTATTGTTGGCACTAAAGTTGTTTCCAATCCTTTGCTATCACTCAATATGCTATCATGAACATGCATTCATTCATTGATTCAACAAATATTAACTTAGTACCTTTGATATGTCAATCATCAATCTTCCTGCTGCAAGATTTCACATTACTACAATGAATGGAACATGTGTATAATACTTCAAAGTTCTTTGTGAAATTCTTCCTATGAGAAATCTTTGTTCAGAAATTGTACCAGCTCGTGATTTCATGTTGTCACTAAGAACAGAGCTATTGAATCTCAAATGAGGAGTTACAGAATGACTGCCCGTGGCAATCATATCTGCCTCACAAGAGAGTATAAAAAGGTACAGGACCCTTCATCCTTTTGAAGTACATGCCCAATTAGAGACAAAACCTCCAAAAATTGTGAGTTCTAGATCTGCTCAAATATATGGATCCCAGGATGGATGGAAAAAGAAGCTGAAGCTGAAGATATTTTTAATCACAGAAAAATAAGATCGTGTGGAGCAAACTACTTTTTATAAATTCCATAAATCCCATATCACCTACATTCCACATCACTGCTTAATCCAACTAAGTATAATATAAAACCCCAAAGTAAAAGTTGAGATGAAAAGAGAAAGATTTCTTGCTTTTCTCCTAAATTATCAAAGTCTTAGTTGCTTTAAAAATACAGCAAACCAAGTTTTTGTCTTCAGCATTTCGTCACAAGGTACTTACTGTTCCTGCTTACTGTGGACGAGAAATGCAAGGTGCCTAATTATAAAATGTTCTCAACCACTAGTGTAATTGTTGGTGTTAAATACTGTTTTGGCGACCTCTAGTGTGAAACATGGTATCAATACCTGTACAATATAGAAAATCCTTTTAATATTTTAAAACTTGCTTACAGACAAAAGTGGCATTTAAACTAATTTTTCACTAAAGGAAATGTGACTTTAGTTCATTTCAATTTGAAGTTCATCTTTTTCTGCAATAATAATAAAATTAAACATAATTTCTGGATACTTAACAACCAATATAAGATGGTAACCACCCTCTTATTTAGAGTATGCTACACCTATACAATGGAATATTACACAGCCATAAAACAGGACAACAAATGAGGAAGCTCTTTATGTACTCATATGGGATGATTTCCATTACATGTCAAAAAAATGAACAACAAAGTACAGAACTATGGTGAACATTTTGCTACCATCTGAATTTTAGAAGGGGTAAAATAGCATATATATTTGTATTTGCTTATACAGCCATTAAAAAACTCTCTGGAAGAACACACAAGATACACATAGCAATGGTTACTTACTGAGGGCGGGGTGGGAAATGGGCAGACGTTGGAAATTGCTTTCCTTTGTTTAGTTTTTTGTTATGAATGATACCTTGACTATTCAAAAATATTAAATGACTTTTTAAAAAGTTAAAGCCAACAGCGCAAGAACAAGAAAGATACAACTAGAAAATGTTGCCTTGCCATTTCCAGGCTTAAAAAACAGACTAATCAATCTATAATTTTCTGTCTAAAAACCTATTTTTCTTTATAAATTTTTAATTCTATATCTTTTTCCAGTGGAATCTTTTCTTGCACATATTTTTCTTACTCAAATGCCAAAATGAAGACGGCATTTGATAGTTACATAGAAGCAACTTAACAGACAGGATTGACTTGAGGTTATTATCTTGGGGCATGAAACAGGAACAGCTGTCCTGGCATGTCTTGACAAAAAATTCGCTGGTTCCAGAACAAAATTCTCTATTGGCATTCAGTGTAAAGAAATTATGATATTCCTTACTAGGTCACAAGTTAAGACTCTAAGGAACATCAGTAAGTATACACAGCAGATACTCGGAAATACATCTAGCAAGAGATGTCAAAGACCCACAAAAAAGATGTGAAAATTCTACAAGCTTTATTTAAAGTCAAAAAAAGTAGACATAAATAAATGGAAATATATACTATGTGCATAGATGAGAAAACTCAATGTAATTACAATTAAAATTGAAGCAGGGTTTTTTGATGTCTTTGAGGATCCTTTGAGGGAATGTAGAAAGTACTGTTCAGAGATTTGGGTTTGAAAAGTTAATATTCAATTTATTAAAGTTATAAATTTTAAAAAAACTACCTTTTTCCTTAAGCTTTTAAGGCCAGCTAAAAATCATAAGTCTAGAAAATTTTCACAATAACTTTTAAGGGGCCTTTGAATAAAATTGAATTCCACTCCAAATTTTAACTCTTAAACATTTTAAGCCACATTTATTAATGTAATACATTTCATTTTCCTTGTAAATGTTGCAATTATCTGTTTTAACAAAATCTTTTCACATACTTATTTTCACAAATCTAATTACAAATATGTAAAAAGAAACAAGTTTTCTTACATATTCCACAGCTGAATTGTGTCCCCTCAAAATTCATATGGTGAAGTCCTAACCCCCAATAACTCAGAACACAACTGCACTTGGAGATAGAAGCTATAAAGAGGTAATTAAGGCAAAATGAGGTCATATGGGTGGATCCTAATGCAACGCGACTGGTGTCTTTGTAAGAACAGGTTTGGATACAGACACACACGGGGGCAAACCATGTAAAGACATAGAAGACGGCCATTGGCGAGCCAAGGAGAGAGACCTCAGAATGAAATCAAACCTGCCGTCACCTTGATCTTGTACTTCTTGCCTCCAGAACTTGGAGGAAATAAATTTCTACTGTGTAAGCCAACAAACTACTGTGGTAGTTTGTTGTGGGAGCCCTAGCAAACTAATACACTTTGGCTCTAAATTAATCCACATAAGTGTATATTCCATTTAGCTCTAAAGGCCTTTGAATTTGAAGACTTCTCTCATATCCTTAGAACCATTCTTAATAATATAGAAATAATACTAATTTCCATGGCTTTGACTATTCCGTCACAATTTCCATGAAGATTTTACTGACAATTCTAAATTCATGTAGGAGAGCAAAGGACCAAGAATAGTTAAAACATTTATAAAAGAAGAAAACTGTATAGGCTTTCACCCTGTCAGATATCAACTTATTATAAAGGTACAATAATTAAGATCTTGTGTTACTGCTGGGGGAATGGACTCAGAAGCTGATAGAAGAGAATACCCAGAAACCGACCTATACAACAGAAGCATGAAAGATGAGTAGAGAAAGGATGTACTATTTAATCAATAATTGGTTAACACTGGGAACTAATTAGCCATATAGGAAAAGTATTTTGAAATTAGATCCCTCAAGCAAAACAAAACAAAACAAAAACTTCCAGGTGAATTAAAGTTCTAAATGTGAAAAACCAGAATTCTAAAACTTGCAGAAGAAAATGAAGGAAACTCTTTTTATGGCCCCAGGGTAGAAAAGAGTTTTGCTTGATTCCATTTTTTAAACCAAATGCAAAAAGCACAGCTATAAAGGAAGGCTGATACATTTGACTACTTTAAACTTCTGTACAATAAAAGATACCCATAAAGGAAGGGACAAGATAAGCCACAGACTGGAAAAAACTATTTTCATTGCATTCTAACTGACAAGCCTAGTATTCTGAATATATAAAGATCTCCTAAAAAATTAGTAAGAAAAAGACAAACATCCCAATAAGAAAATGGGCAAAGTATATGAATATGTAATTCATAGAAGCAGAGATGTACTAGGCCAATAAACACATTTAAAAAAAAGTTCAGACTCCCTAGTAAGCAGGAATATGCAAATTAAAGGCTCAATGAAATTCCATTCCACCCATCTGGTTTGAAAATTTTTTAAATGTCTGAGGACAGCAGGTTTGGGGAAAGATGTGGATCAGAAGGCATTCTCATTCTGCTGGTGGGAGATCCAATTGATACAATCCATTTGGAGAGCAATTTGGCAATATGAGGCAAAGTTTGAAGACAGTCATCCGTAAATTTCAACTTTATTCCTATATACCGGTATATTCTCCAAAGAAACTCACATGTATAAAAATATATGTACAAGAATATTTCTTGCAGCATTGTTTCTTATAGTAAAAATGTGAAATTAAATATCCATTATTGAGAAAATAATGGATATGTTATGGGTGTTAATTCAGTAGCATTGGAAAGATCCTACAATTAAGTTTGGGAACTTTCCACTGTGCTTATATGGTGGAAAGTCTGTGAACTTAATTGTCTGACCTTTTTTTCATACTACACAACAGTAAAAATGAATTAAAGCTATTAATACATTATATCAACATGAATTCTGAAGCGGGGGAAAAAAAGCAACTTTCATAACAATACATATGGAGTGTCATTTATATAAAGCTATAAAACATACATAACACTAACGCCTATTGTTTATGAATGCGCAAACTATCAGCAATCAAAAAAACAAAACAAAAAAAACAGGCTCAGGAATGACTAACTTTAAATTCAAGACAGTATCCTGAAGTGAATAGATTAGGGAGGGGAACACAGAGAACTTCAAGTTTATTTCTACAGTTTTATATCTTTAGAAAAACCCAAAACAAAGCAACAAAGTTGGGAACAAAAATGCCAAAAAAGCAAGGTTTGATATATCTGTGGATGGTGAATCCACAGGTATGCCTTATGATAGTCTCTGCATTTTAAGAATGAAACGTTTGTTATAACAAAGTTTAAAGAATATTTTTTTTTTTCATTTTTGGTACAGGCATTTGATCCCATAAGAAACATTTTTGTCATTTTCTTTTTTAAATAAAAACTGTATATATTTAAGGTGTGTGACATGATTTGATATGCATATACATAATGAAATGATTGCCAGGCAAGGTGATGAACATGTCCATCTCCTGCCACAGGACTTTTTTTTTTTTTTTTTGCGTCTGTGTGGTGAGAGCATCTGAAATCTACTTAGAAATTTTCCAGTATTCAGTACACTATTAACTACAGTCTGCAACTTTGTATCAGACTAAAACTATTTTAAAATTATCTTTCTCCCAGTAAAGAGGTCTATTTGACTGTCACACAGTTGTTTATCCATTCATCAAATGTTTCTTGAGAATACCATCTCCGCCAGGCTATGAGGCTATCATAAAAGAATATAAAAGACACCATCAAAAAAGTAAACTTTCTCAAGTAGTTTGTGGTCGCGTGAGAAAATTCTTAAACCAAAAATTATAGAAAGGAATAACAAAGAGACGACGTACAAGATGCAAAGAGGAGAATTTACATCTGTCTGGATTAGCCAAAGCCGATTTCAAGGAGATGCTTTCGAGCTGACTTAAAGGGAGAAGTGTTTGCCAAGGGTACAAAGGCATTCCAAGCAGAGGGAACAGCTTGTACAAAGAACTGGAGAGGCGAGCAGCACGGAACGCTGAGAAGTACAAGCTGGAGCGGGTGGGGTGGGGTGATGAGCTGGAGGGAGGGTAGCAAACTAAGCTTGAGGGGAAGGAGGGGCTTGATGTGGAAGCCGGAACGTGCTGGAACTGGTACTGTGCACTGATCCCCGTGCAGGAAACGGCGGCCCTCAAAGCGGTGAAGTAACGTCCACTCCTCACCGCTTGTAAGTGACCTCGTTGGTACCAGAAGTCGCGTCTCCACACACTTCAGGGTGATCTACCCCTAGTTGTGAAGTGTCTACCGCCACGTAAGCTCCGAAATCAGAATTATTCAGAGTTCTTTTTGCCAGTTGCCTATAGCCCTGTCCTAGTTGAATTTCCCATTTCTTGTCCGCCCCAACTGCGCGAGGACACTAAGCACCTGCCACACGCCCTACTCCATCAGGCCGCCTAAGGCCTCTTAGACCGCGAGGAGGAATTCCACAAGCTTGTCGGCTCGAGGCCTCGGAGACCACAAGTCCCAGCATGCAAAGCTTCCTGTTAGAAAAAGGGCCACTGACTGAACCATCATGCAACGGTCTCCGAAGGGAACGGGGTTCTCTATAGGGGCGGAAGACTCGTAGCGTCGCCTTGGCAACTCCAATCCCGCGACAGCATACACTTCCTCTTCCGCCTTTGAGAGCCTGAACCGCGGGTCCACGTAGCTTCGACGTGGTGACGACATTCGCCAGCGACTGCACCGGTCCGGAGGTTCAGCGGGGCGGCCCCTCACCGGTGTGATTCTCCTGCAGCTCCTCGTGTGTGTCCTCTGATCCGAGAACAACCGGAAAGCGGCGAAATGACGGACCGCTACACCATCCACAGCCAGCTGGAGCATCTGCAGTCCAAGTACATCGGCACGGGCCACGCCGACACCACCAAGTGGGAGTGGCTAGTGAACCAGCACCGCGACTCCTACTGCTCCTACATGGGCCACTTCGACCTTCTCAACTACTTCGCCATCGCGGAGAATGAGAGCAAAGCACGAGTCCGCTTCAACTTGATGGAGAAGATGCTGCAGCCTTGCGGACCGCCAGCCGACAAGCCCGAGGAGAACTGAGACCCCCGCCTTGTCACCACGGTGCGGGAGCACTTCCCTCCCTGCGTTCTACCCGGTTGCCGTCTTTCCCGCGTGCTCCTGCCCCACGTGGACCGATTCTCCCTGATTCCTGCCTCTCGAGCTTCCTTTGTGCAGAAGTGCTTCCCCGGGGCATCTCGCCTGACCTGCCTTCGTGTTGACGCTTCGGAACACGGCACTGGGAGACCGTCGAGATCCCTGAGAACTGTGACCGTGGAGAACCTACAGCCAGCCAGGCCTAGGGGAGTTGGCGCTGGCGTGAGACGGAATTTGGAGGCTCGTTTTTGCCTAGTTGATTGTCGTTGCTGCGTTTACCATAAAGTTTAGAAAGTTTTCAGTCTCTTGGTGTGGGCTACTTGTTTTCAGGTGGAGTGGTCTGTGGATTCCGGGGCTTGTGGTTTCGTGTGAGTCTGAGCAGGAAGTTGGGTTAGGGGGTGGAGGCGCGGGGGCCAGCGTTCATTGCCTTACACTTAAATCCGCCCTACATAACCTCAAAATATTCCCCCACCCTGACTTCTCCGAAGAGCCTTTTTCAGGTTCATAACGCCGTCAGTATTGAGGTTTATGATCATGGTATCCCACCTCTTTTTCTCCCATTCAGAAAATCTGTCATTGCCCTTTCTATCTAAATTGCATTCTGCCTTTTTCTTGGGACTCTGTGGACATGTCATGAAAAATGGCAAGCTGTCAAATGAGCTTTTTCATTCGTTCAACATTTAACAAGTCTATGTTGAGCCCCACGTGGTGGGCATTTTTCCGAGCTTTGGGGGGGCTTATACTAGTGGAGGGAGGGGATGCCACACGAACTAGACATAAATGTTAGAAGGTGCTGTAAAGGATGGGAGAAGCTGTAGGGTTGTAATTTTAAATAGGATGCTCATGTTAGACTGTTGAGATGGTAACCTTTGAGCAAACAGGAAGGAAGTGAGGGGGAAAGCCAGGCAGAAAACGGGGGAAATGGCTTTCCAGGCAAAGAGAACTGCCAATGCTGTGGTTCTAATGCTGGTATTGTGCCTGGCTTATTGGAGGAAGAGCAAGGAGGCAAGTAAGGGAGGAGGGAGTGAGCAAGGGTAGAGGGACAGGTAGTGGAAAAGGAAGAGAGTCTGGCAGGCCAGTGTAAGGACTTGGGCTTTTACCTTAGGGATATGGGGAGCTGTTGGAAGACTATTAAGTGATATGATCTGACATGTTTTGAATCAGTGCTTCTCAAACATTTTGGCCTTGGGATTCCATTACATTCTTACACATTCTTGAAGACCCCACAGACCCTCTGTTTATGAGGTTTCTAGCTGTAAATATTCATCAAATTAGAAATAAAGACAATTTAAAAATATTTAGTAATTCATTTAAAAATAAACATACATGTTAGCAAAAACACTTTTTATTAAAAAAACTGCTTTTTAAAAATAATTTTGCAGATGTCTTCAATGTTTAGCTTAGTAGAATACAGCTGCAGTCTTACCTGCTTCTGCATTCAAACTTGGGATATTAAGTTCCGGTTGAAGTATGAAGAAAATCTATGTATAAATATGTAGTGAGGGAGAAGTATTTTATTAGCCTTTTCAAATAACTGGGATATTCTTTGATACCCCACAAAACCCAACAAGTGTTATTTCTTAAAAGTTAGTTACAACATGGAAGCTGATCAATGAACTTTTCATTTTCTATTACATTAAAATTCATTCAGTTGTCTTGAACTTTGAAGGGATTTTTTTTACCCATACATGGTTTTGTGACGCATCCGTTGTTTGGAAAGTATGGGCTCACTGAGTTATACAGGACTTCCAAATATTGATACATTTCATTATACGTATCAAAAAGTCACACTTATTGATACCACCTTTATTGAAAGTCACATTTATTGATAACTCATTAGGAAAGTCTTAATGGGATGCTGAAAAACTCACAGTGATAGTGTAAGTTTTTCACAATTTTAAGTTTTTGCTTGATACCCTAAATTTGATCACTGGTAGCACATACTGTTTTCCTTGAAGTGACAAGTCCACTTGGTTCATTTTCAATAAAATGTCTGCCTGATATCCAATTCTAAATAACTATGTTTGTTGTTCTTGCGTGTAAAAGTGGCATTCCTCGAGAAAAAAAAAAAAAAGCTCAGTTTGCAACTCAAATAATAACAAGTGCTTTTCCTTGAGAAAAACCGTTTTCCTTTGGTGGCATCTGAAATGCTTTATGTGTACTACCAGTTTTGTCACATGAAAAACTTAAAAAGATGTATCCTTGAGGGCTAAGATTTCATAAAATTAATAATTACTGCTTCATCAAGAACAATTTTAAGTGAAACTGAGTTGATGTTTTGAGTTTTTGGTTTTTCTTGAGAAATTTATGGCAGTGGCGAATACAAGGACTGCTAGTAGGTTGTTGCCATGGCCTTGCTTCATGCTAAGTGCCAATAGTTTTCACTATTGCTTTTGTGCCATCTGGACAAATGTTAATGCAGTGGAAATGGCTAATGAAATCTTAATATTACGAAAATGGTGTTGACTTCATGGATTTCCTAAAATTCCTTTCCCACCATTTTTAATTGGAAAAAAAGAAAGATAGACTGATAGTAGATTAAACTATGGTTATTTCAACTTCAGTATTTGGCAGACATTTTCTCCAAAAAATGAATGAAATGGGCCATCACTTGACAAAACACAACTGAACTTCTATTTCAGAGGATCCCTCTGGCTGCTATGTTCAGAATAGACTGAGGTAATAATGTAAAAGAAAATAGATTGCAATAGAGTAAATAAAAGTATCAACACTAGTGCTTTTTCCCACCTTATCTTAAAGAGTAGGAAAGGAGAGAGTCAAGCTGTAAATCCCCATCCCTATAAAACTTGTTAAAGGTATTGTAAGTGGCATGAGGGTGAGCCCCTGTCCCTAATTAGAGGCTGTAGCAGACCAGGAGAGATGACAGTCTGCACTGGAGATAGGGAGGAAGGCACTGGATATATAGTATGTGGTAGCTTAAAGAATCAAATGAGTACTGGGGACAGTAAGAACTGCAAGAATTTAGAAGGAAGTTAGTAACTTAGAGAAAGACCTCATGAACTGGCTAGGATTTACATTGTTGGGTTTCACCAGGGCAAGTCTTTGGCTCTGTTTTATTACCTGATGGATCTCAAGTATCTAGCATGGTGGCTGGCACATCACAGGTCTTTAGTAAATGCTGAGTGTTGAATATGGGAAGATAGGCCTTAGTCCCGATATTATGCTGGGCCCAGGCTAATTCATGTTCTCAGGTAGTTTTCAACTTCACCAAAATAATAACAAAGAAAAGGTGTTTGAAAACATGCTTCCTAGATAGTACTAATAATAGCTAACATATTGACAGCTTTTATGGTGTGCTAAGCATTTTAAATGATCTTTGGGAGGTATTATCTTTGTTTTGTAGATGAAATAGGTTCAGTTAAGTAATTTGCCCAAGGTCACACAATTACTATGTGACTAAGCCAGGATTTGAACCAGGTCTTTCTAGTTCCAAAGTACAAAGTCTTAAGTGTACTCTCACCCAAGTAGGTCCACTATGTAAAAGTCATATTGGAATCATTTAAAATCAGATAAAAAATAGAAATACTAAAAGTTTAGTAGATTATATTCAAGGAATATCAGCCCCATATGAAAATTTCTATCGTAGAACTCTAGTAAAAATGTAACTTGAAATATGTTGAATAAAGGTAATTTTAATGGGATGAATAATAATTTGTGTGGAAAAATTCCAGTCAAGGATCCGAAAGTAAACAAAGTACAGTCCAAATAAATTTAATTGAGCCAGTTATCTTTTTTTTTGTTCTCGTATAAAATTTTATTTGTATCAAACACAGGAGGGCAGCAGATGATGCTCTGATCGAAATGACTTTTGGAAAGAGCTCTAAACTTGTAGATTCCTGCTAACCTAGGAGAAAATCAACTCAATATTTATTTACAGTGATGTTGTAATTAGAAAGCCACGTTGTGAACTATAAAGTGAAGAACATGTTTTTCACTTGAAAACTATCCAGTGAATACCATGTTTCCCCGAAAATAAGACCTAGCCGGACTATCAGCTCTAATGTGTCTTTTGGAGCAAAAATTAATATAAGACGTGGTCTTATTTTAATATAATATAAGACCGGGTATAATATAATATAATATAATATAATATAATATAATATAATATAATATAATATACCAGGTCTTAAATTAATTTTTGCTCCAAAAGATGCATTAGAACTGATGGTCCAGCTAGGTCTCATTTTCGGTGAAACATGGTACTATAGATCACTCACTGTGTTATGCTTACAAGGGTGGGATAAGATGTGGACCTTGTCCTTAAAAGGATGCTAGTTATGGAAATAAATACAGCAGCACATAAATAACTGATCTGTAGCAGCGAGTGCTAAGTACTAAAGAATTATTTAGAAAAAAAGGCTCTAGAGTTTACAAGAAGAGCATTGCAAACTGCCCGTGAGGGAGGGGATGAAGACATGGTTGAGGACAAGTCTTGAGCAGGACCTTGAGTGATAAGTAGGATTTACGTGTGTTAAGACAAGGGCAAGGCATGAGCCTCTGGGGATGATATTACCAGCTGCCCTAGGAAGGGCAGGAGAATTCAAACCACTCATTCCTACTTAAAACCTTTCCATAACTTCTGATAACTTCTTGTGGTTTATAGGGTCATCCACTCTATGGCACCTGCTTTCTTCATAAAGCTAGAAAAACAAGTTAAGACCTAAATCCTAGGATAACAATGTTAATTCATCTTCCCAACAACCCTGGGAAGGTTTTTATCTCCTACCAATCAGCAAACACACATAGGAAACACTAAGTTTTTTCTTAATATCACTCAGCTGGCAAGTAGTAAGATGGAGACTTACATTCAGGTCTGATTCCAGCATCCAGGCTCTACAGGGTAGGTCAAGTTTTCCAAAACTTTCACAGAATTCTATTTCCATGAAAGGTTTAGATTTTGGGGGGTGGGGGCGGGGGCGGAGGCGGAGGCGGTGGAGGAGTAAGGAGAAAGGAATATCTTGATTAAATAAGTTTCAGAAATGCCCCACACCTTGGAAGATTATGCTTTAGGTTAGTTTTTTTTAAGTTCTGCAATAAGAAATTTTGCTTAACTCATTTCCTAAACTTTTTTGAACTTGGAGTTCCTTTTCTCAAGAAATAGTTACCAAGATAATTTTGAGAAATTTTTTTTTGGGGGATACAGCTTTTGACAATGAAACAAATTTGCATAGAAAAATGATATATTCAACCCTGGGCTTGGAGGAAAATTAATTTGACAGCAGTGTATAGGTGGAACCCATAACCACAGGTAATTTTTCTTTCCCCCTTAGACTGTAACGCTCCCCAGCTGAAAATGAACACCTTTGTGAGTGGAGAATTCATTGTTCTCAGCTCTGATGCCTTTCATTTTTCCAAGACTAGCAAAAATATTAGGATGAAAAGAGACAATTACATTGCACAAATTAGTTATGAAGCTATCTAAGGTTCATTCTTTTCCAAGTCAAGGGCATGAATAAAAAACAATGTTATTAAGAACTTTGGACATTTTTGTTCCCTATTTTGTGTTTTAGTGTCTGGAGGATTCTACTAATAAAGCATCAGCAGTGAATGATCTGGCAGCCAACAGTTGTTCTACTTCAGAGAGATGACAATTTGTTCTTAATTGAACTGGCTTCTTATCTCATATCCCAAATGCCTTCCAGGCTCTCCATGTCCTTCATTTTCCTACCTGTAATACACACATCACATACACCTGCCTATTCAGTCAGAAACAGTGAAAAATGGGAAAGGGTGATGGGTAAGAAATCAAGAAACGGAAGTCGCCATCTCACGCTGCACAAACAGATGCCACAAATGGCCCTTTGAAGTTCTCTCTCTTTGATCCATGTTACCGCAGAGTCTTTCCTTTTCTCCACTTCCCTCCTTTCCTACCCACTGTTCTTAGCTGTTAATCTTGTCTTCCAGCCTTCCCTCTTATCACTCTATCCTGCAGCTTGAAAGAATCGTATCCTTAATTCCTCCATGTCCTCACAAATGCAGTGAGCTTCAAATCAGAACTGTCTCATCCGATTAAAAATGGAGAAAAAATTAAGTAGGTAACTTTAGGGGTTGTGGTACATAGCATAAAAGAGTTTAGGGGGTTCACCTTCTCAGCTTGCTTCTTGTGTCCAAGCCCTCAACTAGCAGCCTAGTCTCTGGTTCTGGTCCAGCACTGTCTATTTCAGAATTCTGCCCTTTGCAATGAGTATAATATCACATTCCTATCTCCACCAATTTTGACATGAAGATCAAATGATATGTACTTTCAAGAAAAATTTTGTGTAATTAAAAAAATAAGAAAAGTACAAAAGATAATATAACATGGCTATTCCCTCCACCTCAAGTTAACAATTGTTTATATTTTGTCAACTCCGTTTCCTTCTTTCCTGTTCTTTCCTGTTTTGAAAATAATTTTGCAAATAATATATGTATATGTGGCCCTTCTAAAGAATGAAAGGAAGCATTACAGATAAAACTACTGTTTCCTTTGACCACTCCTGGCCTACTTTTTCCTCTCTCCACATATCTATCCCATCCTTAACACCAAAATAATACCTTCTATGAGTGTTCTTCCAGGATACCCATTAGACCAAACATATACCTGTATGCATATGTGATTTATACATACATACATAGATATGTAGACGTATATTGTGTTTTTAAAAATATACAAATGAAACTGGCTGTTTCTCAAAAACTAAACATGTACTTACCATATGATCCAGCAATTCCATTCCTAAGTATATCCCAAAAGAATTGAAAGCAGACTCAAACAAATATTTGTACACCAAATATTTGTACACCAAATAGCAGCATTATTCAGAAGAGCCAAAAGGTAGAAACAATCCAAGTGTCCATCAACAGATGAATGAATAAAGAAAATATGGTATGTACATAAAATGGAATATCATTCAATCATAAAAAGTAATGAAGTTCTGACACATGCTAAAATATAGATGAATCTGGAAGATATTATGTTCAATGAAATAAGCAAGACACAAAAAGACAAATATTGTATAATTCTATTTGTATGAGGTATCTAGAATAGGTAAATTCATAGAGACTAAACGTTGATTAGGGAATTCCAGGGGAGCTATTGCTTAATAGTTACAGGTGTTTTTTTTTCCTATTTATTTCTTTATTTATATTTTTCAATTACAGCTGACATTCAGTATTATATGAATTTCAGGTGTACAGCATAGTGGTTAGACTTTTATATAACTTAAGAGGTGATCCCTCTGATAAATCTAGTACCCGCTTGACACCATACTTAGTTATTACAATATTATTGACTATATTCCGTATGCTATACCCAGAATTTTTGTTTAGGGTAACGAAAAAGGTTTGGAAGAGATAGTAGTGATGCCAGCACAACATTGTGAATGTAATTAATGCTACTGAATTGTGCACTTAAAGTTACTAAAATGGAAAATTTCATGTTATATGTATTTTACCAAATTCAAAAAAAATTAATAATGTAATATATGAAAACCAATGAATTGTACACTTTAAATGAGTGACTTGTATGGGATGTGAGTTATGTCTCAATAAAGCTGTATACATGCATATACATATATATACCGCTTTATCAAGACATAATACATAGTATTATATTGTATATAATTCTATGCTTTTTTCCACACATTATGTTTTTGCAATCTACCCTGACTGAGAAATACAGATATGTAGTTACATTCTTTCTAACGCATGGGAATATACCTCAATTTATGTATCCATTCCCTGATTAAGGGCACTTAGTTCCCAGCGTGTCACTATTTCAAACAATGCAGCAATGAGCATCCTCATACGTGTCTCCTCAGCTGTGGGCAAGATGTCCTCCTCAGGGCACAGATGTGTATGTTGCATGTGCTTTGAAAGGTAGAAAGTGTCATATAAAAGTAAGGTCCTTATTTTCAGAAGCTTTACCATTAGCCATTTACTTAATGAATGTTTATTGAACATACACCAAGGAAAACAGGGTCACACCCTTTGTGGATCTTCTAGTCCAAGAGGAAGAAGAAAAGTAAACAATTGATTACGATAAGGGGCAACCCACTCAGCTCAGGCTCTCTAAGGCAGCTCCTTCTGCTCTGCAGCTTTCATCTGGGCCCACCTCAGCTTCTCACTTTTATTTCCCTCTCTACTCACACCCTTTCTTTCTCACTGTTTCCATTTGTTATCTAATGCCCTACCCAGCATTTTAATCATCCCAACCTCTCTTTCAATAATCCTTCCTTTATCCTTACTTACTCCATCCCCACCTTGGAAAAAAAGTATGTAAGACTTTGAAGAAATTTTTTAAAAAAACTAATTTAAAAGAAAGAACAAAATGTGTATTTTCCACAAAATTTCAAGCTTGACTATCTCTTGTTACTTGTGTCTTTCTGCTAGGTTAACCCGAACTGTGGATGATAAAGTGTTATTAAGCAAGGAGAATGATTTGAGTTGATGTTGTCCATCATGTAGCTTAGCGTTTAACACACTATAGATGCTTTAAAAATATTTGTTGACCAACAACACTACTAGGGTCTATCACCAGAACATGGGAAGCACAGTCTTAGGCTTACTGAAGAGATATAAAGATGATAAAAATAAGGTCACAATCATAAAAGAAAACACAGTACACCAATGGAGCTCCAGATTCTAGGGTAGTGAGCACTCAACTGTATTTGTTGAATGATGATTAAGTGGATGAATAAACGAATGAGCAAATACACAAGAAGCAATGGAATTGGGTAAAGTTGAGGAGGGCATAGAAAATGCTGAACATAGATTGATTATGGATCTTTCCGCCCTTAGGCTCAAAAGAGAATTCTGAGGTTTTGTGATGTGTTAAAAGCCTCACCGAAGTGATTTTGGTCCTATCAAGTATGATAAGCATAATAGTTTTGTTTTTCAGCCTCAACATCTTTCAAAGAAATGGCACACTTGTTCCTATCACTTGACATATTAATAAGATATGTAAAAAATATCAAATACGTAAATAACTTGACAGTTTCACATACAATGGAAGTTTTAAGCTATGTAAATCTCAAAATATATATTTGATTGAATAAGCAATTTCACAACATTCATTTTGATAGGAGCACAAGGGAATTCTTATTCTTAGTTTCTTGAGGAAAAGATATTTTGCTAAAAACTAGGTATCTCACATATGCAGTAGAAAATAATTATTGATATGGAAAATGATACCTGAGATAAATACATCTCAGTAAGGACCTACTTTGGAGATGATGAATGTAATGTGGTAGCACGAGACTAAATATGCACCTTGCTTTCCCGTTAATTTAAATAGGCCTATAATGATTAGAATCTGAATTGTGAAAAGTCAGCATATTTACACTGTTGTGTAAATATGTTGTGCTGACCTAACATTCTGTTTTTCATTTTCCTCTCTCTTCAGTATTCTCTCTGGTTTTTCGTCTATCTCCCTTCCTATTTATTTCCTTTTGACTCTTGCTATTCTGTGATAAGAAAGTTAACAGATAATTAGTGCAGTGAAGCCAACACATCTTTAAACTTTCCTCTGAGCCTTAGAACAACTTTAGAATTCACATATTAGGACATATATTGCTAACTAAATTTTACACACTCTGAAGTTTATCATAGAAACACAAAATTTTAAGGTAATAACTAAGACATATTTGTGTGAAAGATTCCACCGTTTGATAGCACACATTTATTTTTATAAAATAAGCATTATAAATGGATTTAAATGCCAAATAATATTTATGTACTTTTATGGGTGGGTACAGTAGAAAAAGCCTGTAGGGGTTATTCATTTCTATCAGGAGCACTTGAGTATATTTAATGTACTAATCATATTCAAGCTGGTTATTCATGCTTCTGTATCAAATCTCTGGGAAAAAAAACTTGTAAGGGTGATGAATTTTTTGAACAAAAGTATTCAATAATTGTAGGTTTGAGACAATAGCTGTGAGTTTATTCACTACTTAAGCCAGTCACTTTTCTTACTACAAATTCTATAATGAGATATAAACTACAACCCTACCCAGGCCAAGACTCTTGAAAAGAGTTTCCAGTGGAAAGGCAGGTGAAACTGAACGTTGTTACTGGAGAGCCATCTAAAGGGTGTGTCCTTCCAATAGCATCATATAAGATATAACAGGCCAGTGTTGCATCCTAATAGTCACTCTAAGTCAAAGTTTGGGGATAGTAGTTATTGTTTTGTCTTTCTAAATTATTTTAATTTTTAGAACATTATATAGATAGATAGATAGATAGATAGATAGATAGATAGATAGATAGATAGATGATAGATAGGTAAAAATAGAAATAGGTATACAGTTGACCCTTGAAAAACATGGGGGTTAGGGGCACTGACCCCCATGCAGTCGAAAAAATGAGTATAACTTTTGATTCCCCAAAATTTAACTACTAATAGCCTACTGTTAACAGGAAGCCTTATTGTTAACATAGTCAATTAACACATATTTTGTTTGTTTTATGCGTATGTATTATATACTTTATTCTTACAATAAAGCTAGAGAAAAGAAGTTATTAAGAAAATCATAAAAAAGAGAAAATTAATTTACAGGATTTATTGAAAAAAACCCACATATAAGTGGACCCATGCAATTCAAACCCACATTGTTCAAGGGTCAGCTACAGATATAGATATAGGTATCACCATATAGAAAGTCTCTTTGATATTCAAAGCCTGTAAAATTACCTCAAATTTGTACTTCGACTTATTAGGGTTACCTCATACCTTCATGAAAGTTATATTTGTAGGTATTCAATTTACCCTTACTTTATAAATGAGTAGTTTGCCCTACATCTAGGTAATTTTGAAAACCTTAAGATCCCTTTCTATTCTAATGCATCATTTCTAATTTATATAAAAGCCTACTTTTGCCTCAGACACAAGATTCTAGGCAATTACCCAGGTAAAAACTGGCTCTCTGGGCATGTCCATTTTTAAGTTTCAAATAATAATATAATACATGTATAGATTTCTACTGAAATACTGTGTTTCCACTTAGCCTTTGATTTTTAAAATTCCAATTAGTAGTAATAATAACTAGCTCATTTTTTCAAGTATGCCTATGACACTGATTTTTATGAGTTTTAAGTATAATTTCTTCTGACTAGCTCAAAACTACTGGAACCTTTCAGCATCAGACTATTTTGGGGAATGCTAAAATGCAATTATATATGCCCAGCTTGCTAATAATCAACATTCATTGGCTTACCTCTGCCATGTTAAGCACTGAAGTGAATATGGCATTTATTTGTATGCCAAGGGCTGTCCCCAGAATGGCACATTTTTTCTTTGTTCTTCAACCTAATCTGCTGAATGTTTTCTGTCCCTGATTTCCACCAAGTAACTGAACCTTGAATATCAGTAGTGCACGGCATGTAAACCTTAAAAGGATTTAGTTCAAACTACCTTCTAATTTCTATGTGGGTATCTTTAGTCACAGCTTCTTTGAAACAGCACTGCTGTTTCAAGAGATAACGTTAAATTGATGCTCTACATTGGTGTCAGGGCTTAATTTTTTTAATGAGAGATTATGGTTTTCAAAGGATAGAGTTTACCACAAATATGTGGTGAATAAATGTCCAAATTGTATATGTTATACAGTATACTTACAGGAATTCCTCCTGATGGAGCCACTTGTACGAAATCTGTAGTTGTCATGTGCAGGGTGGACAAAAGTGTCCTGGTAGAATGTCACACTGACCTGGGTGGAGGATTTTCCCTTCCTCCCTAAGAGGAGCTTGAAGGGAGAGACTGTTTTACTCAATTTTAGCACAGGGCTGGGATATAGTAAGCATGCTACAAATATTTCTTGAATGTGTCTTTATGCCTAGGGATTGTCTTCATATTCTAAGTCAGGATTATTTCAATTGAAAAACAAACAAACTAACTAACAAACAAACAAACAAAAAGGATATTGAAATACACACTGTCTGAAGCAAAAAGGGAACTCAGGGGTTCACGTCACTGACTAGTCCAAGTGCTCCTGTCTTGGTGCTTCTCGATCCAGGACTCAAATATGTGACCATACCTGTTTTTCTGTCTTAACCTCTTCTGATTCCTCAGTGCTGCCTCCATTTCCTGAAGGCAGCCAGTAGCTCCAAGGCCTGGATACTTCCCAGTTCAAATCCCACTTTCCCGGAACCAATCATTCTACCTAGGGATAATAATAAATTGACTAATTAGCCTTGGGCATGTATGTGTTCCATTCCTGGATTACAAGTGGGGTCAATGCTTCCAGAGGTACCTGAGGGTCGACCCATTAAGAGAAAAAGAAGATGGTTATTAGAAGAAGATTAAATGGACAAGAAATAACAAGTGTTGGCTATGGGTGTGGAGAAAAGGGAACTCTGGTGCACTGTTGGTGGGAATGTTAAATTGGTGCAAGCACTGTGAAAACAGTATGGAGTTTCCTCAAAATACTAAGACTAGAATAAATTTTCATTCTGTAAGCCGCCTAGTTTATGGTACTAGGTGGTCTGACAATTAGGTTCGTGAACTTCTTGCGACAATGTTACTAACCTTTTTTTGATATCAGAGGAATTATTCATTATGAATTTGTAACAACTAGACAGTTAACCAAGTTTACTATTTGGAAGTGCTGAAAAGACTACATGAAAAAGTTAGACAACCTGAACTTTTTGCCAACAATTCATGGCTCTTGTATCACGACAATGCACCAGCTCACACAGCACTGGCTGTGAGGGAGTTTTTAACCAGTAAACAAATAACTGTATTGGAACACCCTCCCTACTCACCTGAACTGGCCACCAATGACTTTTTTTTTTTTTTTTTTTTAAGATTTTATTGGGGAAGGGGAACAGGACTTTATTGGGGAACGGTGTGTACTTCAGGACTTTTTATTTTTTCAAGTCAAGTTGTTGTCCTTTCAGTCTTAGTTGTGGAGGGCGCAGCTCAACTCCAGGTCCTGTTGCTGTTGCTAGTTGCAGGGGGCACAGCCCACCATCCCTTGTGGGAGTCGAACCGGCAACCTTATGGTTGAGAGCCCACTGGCCCATGTGGGAATCGAACCGGCAGCCTCCGGAGTTAGGAGCACGGAGCTCCAACCGCCTGAGCCACCGGGCCGGCCACCAATGACTTCTTTCTTTCCCCAAAGATCAAGGAAATATTGAAAGGAAGACATTTGGATGACATTCAGGACATCAAGGGTAATACGATGACAGCTCTCATGGCCATTCCAGAAAAAAAGTTCCAAAATTTCTTTGGAGGGTGGACTAGGTGCTGGCCTCGGTGCATAGTTTCCCAACGGGAGTACTTCAAAGGCGACCATAGTGATATCCAGCAATGAGGTATGTAGCACTTTTTCTAGGATGACTTCGCGAACTTAATTGTCTGAACGTGTATGTTATAGCAGTCTTAGGAAAGTAACACAAATAGTTTAACAGGAGTTTTCTAGGTTGTGTCAAATAAATAGAGGTGTTTTTGCAATACAACAAAACAAAACCCAACTGAGCCAAACCAATTGCAACTCTAATACAATGTCTTTTTATTCTAGAAAGCTGTTTTTTTTTTCCTTTTTTACATAAGTCTTTGAAGATCTAAAATGAAGTATTCAGCGTGAGAGATAAAAAGGCATGTGCAACAAGCAAGTTTTCGTGTTAAGTCTGTTCCCTCAGAACTGATCTTCAAAATGCAAACTCCACTCCCCGCAGTGTTCTTGGAAGGCATGGTGGTCGTAGGCATGGATCTGTGGCCTTACACAGACTAGGTCTGTTTTCCTCCAAAGACTCATATATCCACTTCTCTCTTGACCCGCTACAGTCTCTGTAAACTAACTTTAACTTGTTCTGCCAAAAGAGACAGGAAGGGAAATTGCTAGTCTTTCAATGGCTGGGGCTTTCCACTGCTCTTAGCACTGTTCTCAGATCCATCTCACACTGCTTTGTTTGGATGGGGATTCCCTGAAGCCCCTCTGAAACTGGAGAAGTCCCCAGGAGCCACGAGGGAAGTGGGCACTGGCCTGTACAGGCTGAGAACTAATTAGTGACTTCCGCCTCACTCCGGCTTAGACCACTTTAATACAGGCTTTGCACAGCACGGAGGTTAAGGATCTAAGGCTCAGGATCAGGCCTCTAAGGATCAAGGGGTTAAGCTGCCTGGGTTTAAATCCTGTCTCTGCCACTTACTGGCTGTAAGAAAAAACTTGGAAAAGCTACCTAATTGGCTTCTGCCTCTGATTTCTCATTCATTAAATAGGAATAATTCCAGAAATGATGTGTTGGGTTGTTCCGACGTCTAAATGGTTTAGTACACATCAAGCGAAAAGTACATGGCACATTTATAGGTACTAAGTAATTATAATTGTACCATATCCTTTATGAAATTGCCATAATATTGAAAAGTTATGAAGTCTAGAGAAAATATTTAGAAACTATGTATTTATGAAAAAATATATAAATGATAAAATATACAAGCATATTTCAGACATTGCGAGTTTAGTTCCAGACCACCTCAATAAAGCAAATATCACAATAAAATGAGTTACACACATTTTTTGGTTTCCAAATGCATATAAAAGTTATATTTACACCATACTGTAGTCTATTAAAGTGTGCAATAGCATTATGTTTCTTTTAAAAATGTGCATACCTTAAAAAATACCTTATTGCTAAAAAATGCTAGCCATCATCTGAGCCGTCAGTGAGTTATAATCTTTTTGTCAGTGGAGGGTCTTCCCTTCAATCTATAAAAAAAAAAAAAAAAGCAACATCTGCAAAGCACAATAAAGTGAAGTGCAATAAAATGAAGTATGCCTGTGTAACTATAAGATCTACCATGTTTCCCTGAAAGTAAGACCTAGCTGGACAATCAGCTCTCATGTGTCGTTTGGAGCAAAAATTAATATAAGACCCAGTCTTATTTTACTATAATATAAGACCTGGTCTTTATAATATAATATAATATAATATAATATAATATAATATAATATAATATAATATAATATAATATAATATAATATAATACCAGGTTTATATTAATTTTTGCTCCAAAAGATGCATTAGAGCTAATTGTCTGGCCAGGTCTTATTTTCGGGGAAACACGATATGTATACTTGGCAGAGACACTTCACCTCACTGAGCTCTGGTTACTAATCTATAAAACACAAGATTCCCCACATACGAACATAAGAATAGCATATCTGCACACACCTAGGCTAAATCCCTCCAGTTATTGAAAAATAATTATCTATACATATGCAAACTCCAAAACCCAGCCCTCATAATCAAGAAAGATAATTGATGTGTGGCTGTATATTGTTTCTTTTAGGTAATTTTTTTCTATTTTTATTGTTGAGGTGAAATTCACATAATATACCATTGACCATTTTAAAGTGTACAATTCTGTGACATTTAATGGGCTTGCATTTTTGTAATTTTTCTTTTCTTTTCTTTTCAGGGGTACAACAATATAGTTTGACATCTGTATACACTACAGCATGCTCACCACCTAAAGTCTAGTTCACCTGTCACCATACAACATACTCCCTTTACCCATTTTGCCCTTTCCTCCCCTCTCCCCCGTCTGGTAACCACCAATCTGTTGTCTGCATCTATGAGTATGTTTTCATTTTGTTTGTTCTTTTGTTTTGTTGGGTTTCTTTTTTTATTCCACATATGAGTGAAATCATATGGTATTTCTTTCTCCATCTGACTTACTTTACTAAGCATGATACCATCAAGGTCTATCCATGTTGTCGAAAATGGCAAGATTTCACCTTTTTTATGGCTGAGTAGTATACCACATTTTCTTTATCCATTCATCCATTGATGGACAATGTTGGTAGAAAGACAAAAGGGAATATTAGAGCAGTAGATTAAATTACTAACAGAGAAAACCACCTTGGCTGGGTAGACTAAAATAGATTAAAGCCCAGGCTTTAACACATTTGAATAAGCAACCATTACAGCCTGTTGGCCTATATACCAGACTGGGGACCCCTGCTAAGATACCAAACACCATAAAGGTATGGAAGTTGCAGGAAACAGTCATTGCCCTGATTCTCACCATGGATCATCATTGTGTTATGCTGCTGAGAACACCAAGCCACATCATGCCTGGGAAAGAAGTTATCTACTAGAATTTATAATAGGATGGGTGAGTTTCTTTGCATCCCTGGGTGTGGGGGAGCTATTCAGTCTCCACTGGAATCCCATTGTCCTGCTACAAGCCAGACCTGTTGAAATGAACTATGCCTTGAATGGAACATGCACCATTGAAAGATGGGAGAAGGCAGGGGGTCCTGGTCTGGCATATCCCACTCTCTGTCCAACTCCCCATGCTTGACAGGGCTGCCTCCCTGGCAACATGTATGGTATGCACAACCAGGTCAAGTTTCTAAAGCTGCCAACCTCCCTTTCCTCAAGGCCTAGTGGGCATGTTTACTTTTCTGCTGGTACAATCACTTGGCCACCATCTTTGTCCCTTCATCGGCCGAGAGGACATTATAGCACACGTAGAAGCCCTTACTAAATTTACTCAACAAGCCTTCAGTGAAAATCAGCAAAGCCCGTCCTTACTGAACACTGAAATGTCTCTAAGTAGAGAAGCTGTCCTCCAATTAGAATGGCCTTGGACATTATTACTGCCTCGCAAGGAGGCACCTTTGCCATTTTCCAAACAGAATGTTGTGTGTTCATACCTGACACGCCGGCTAATGTATCATTTTATTAAATCACATGAGGGCACAAGTAAATGCCCTCAGTGATGCAACGCCCAGCCTAGGTGACTTAAGAAACCAATGATTCAGATCACAGGGCTCTTGGTGGGAAAAAACTTGTTTTGGGAATGATTATCTTAATCTGTGTTTTCTCTTGCATGTGCCTGTATTGTTATTGTGGTACCTGCCTCCAATGCAGCCAGCTAGCTGCCAAATGAGACACCTCCGTGCTAGTGAACCTCTCGCTGACTGCTCAGGGCACATTGTGGAGCGGGGGAGCGTGTGAGATTGTAAAAGCCAGTCACAATGGGTGCAGTGTTGGAGGAGGTCATCTAGGTATGACCGCTGGTTGATCCTCAAGTTGAATTCAGGCAATGGGAAGCTCCTCACCTTTTCTCCTTTTTGGAATGTACACCCTGTCTATTGATCACACAATGAAGCCATTTTCAAAGATATAGGCATGAGAGAGAGTAAGGTGTTGTTGAGACCATCTAGACTGTGTACATGACTGAACCTAGTTAAGGCCTCTATATAAACTTTCACAATTCTGGTGGGCAGGTGCGGGACTCTATTCATCTGGCAGTCACCCAACACAAGCTTCATACATAATCAAAGACCTGATAAAGACAGCATGAAGCACAGGAAATTGTTTTGATAAAGCACAGAATCCTTGTTTTCTAGGCAGATTACTTAAAAGGAGAAGAAAAACCTTTCACAATCCCATCAAGAACAAACCAACAGTCCAAGAAAACTACATCTGTTTAGTTAGATAAAGAAAATTAAGTTTCAGTTTTACATAAGTACACTGTTGATATTAAAGTTTATTCTTTATTAAGCCAATTCAACAGAGTTCTTTTACAAATTAATTTTGGCAATACCCCCCAGAGATAGAAAAATATCACATATACATAATATATATCTATAAACATACATAAAGATACAGACAGACACAAACAGAGATTCCACAGCTTTCATCCCAAAACTTTAGCCATGAATCAGGTACAATAATATAAAACTCACTAGTTTATAAAACAATTGAGTCCAAATGCATCTCTGGCAGACAGAACAAGTTAAGGTTACCCCCTCACATGTCTAAAGCTTTATATTAATATTTGTGGAGAAGACTTCTCAGATTTGTATTTACCTTTTACCAGACATCTTATAATCTTATGGAGGCTGTTGACTAGATTTTGGATAAGGGAGCTTTGATAGCAGTCTGTATTTTAAAAAGCACCCCTCACCCCCACCCCCTGCTCCACCACCACTACCACACACACACTTTGTTTTTCAGTCTCAAACAATCGCGGGCACTGTTTACGTATCAAAAACATTAGATTTACAATTTCAAGGGACAGAGAAAAAAATGAAAGCTTTTTTTGTAGGAGTTTTGGGGTATATTTCTCTGTCATCAGAAGTGGAGGGTAATTACTATTTATTTTTTTTCCTTTGTATTAGGGGTCCGATGGCATGGGGCACGAAGTCCTTTTCAATATCAATTACCACAACATCCTCCCCTTCATTCTCCTCACTTTCCCAAGAATGTCACCTCTTAGCATCCTAATCTGGCTTTGTCACAAGCACTCAAATCTTAATTTGTGGTAGTTTGAGCCCTCCTACCTTTGCAAAAAGGTATGCTAATATCTCCTATTTATTATTCTGCTCTCCCACCTTGTCAGCTTGAAGCTAGCAGAGTAGTGGTCAACTGCACGTCCATCTCTAACCTCAGCTCTTCTTCCACCTTCCCTACTGGAGCTTCAGCCTCTAGCTGGGTATCTGTGGCTAGCTGGGTATCTAGTCCATAGTAGAGACCACCCCATTGCAGCAGCCATTCCTTTCTCTTCTTTGCCACAATGCACTATGTTTAGTTTCTCAAACAAATGCATTAAAGCAATTGGCATTTTCAGGGTGCCCCTGTACTCACATGGAGGTCCACAAATATTTGATATGTGGGCCACCCCTTCCCACATAGAGGTGAATGGCCAACTCAGGATTTCCCCTGTGACTGCCTCTTTCCTAAGGCCCATTTCTCTAGTCTTCTGGCAGGTTTGCTAATTGTTGGCTCACACCTCAGGAGCCCCTGGGTGTAATCTGAAACTGGCCCCCATACTCACAAAAGGCAGGGAGAGACCAAAGAAAGAAGCAGACTACTCCAGATGGATAGATGGCAGCTTTAATAAGCTAGAGGCTTGCTTTGGGCAACTGTAAGACAAGTAGATCCCCACACCTGCCAGCCAGAATCTTCAAAATTTATAAAGAGTCCTTAACTGGTTCCATCACATACTCAGTCCAGATGGTCTCAATAATACCATGTCCTTGAAAATGGCTCCCACTGTGGGAACAATGGGCAGAGCATATATTCCAAGAACAGGGGAGGGATGAGGAGCTTTGGATTGCCGGGGTCCCCTCACAGATCAGCTGGCAGGCACATCCTCTCGATGACCTTCTCCAGCAAGTAGTGTTTGTCAACTTTTCCTTACATTTCCACCATTTTGGGAATTTTATATTTTGATGTAATTTTAATAGCGTTCTTTGATAATTTTGATGTAACAAAAAAGTTGTAATACTTCAAGGTCTATTGTCTTATGACCTTCACTCTTGAAATCAGTGAGTAGAGAAAAACATCCTTTTTAACTTTTCTTTCTTTTCCCTCTCTTGCTTTTTCAGTAATACGTTCATGTTTTTGGCCTTGTTAGAGAATTTTACAGTGAGCAAATGATTTGTTATCACTCTATTAAAAGTACAGAAAGATAACTGAAAAAAAAATTTCAGTTGCTGAGCATCAAAGCTGATCTTGTAGAACAGAAGTTATTTTGAGTCAGTATGCTTAATTTTATGTTTATTCATTCATGAACTACATGTGTACATTATAATAAAAATTGGTTAAAAATACTAAATAATATTGAATAAAAGTTGAATGAGTGAAGTCAGTTCTGCATTCTTGTTTTTTCTGAGATGTTTCTGATTGCGGTTCAGCCAGGGTATTCATTCATTCACTTAAGAGATGCTTTTTGCTTTATTTATTTATTTATTTAACCTTTTGACCCCCTTCACCCATTTAATTAAACTTTGCTTTAAACTTCAGGTTCAAGAGCCTCACATCTTTTGCAGGTCATTTAAGAAAGCACCTTGAGTTGCTTTTTCCTGTCATTTTCTATTCTCCCGCCTGCCATAGCTAGACCAAATGGTCTAATGTGCTTTACGTAGATGGGCTGGACAGCATGGGCTAAAGAGCATGGACTCTGGAGTCAGCTTGCTTGTGTAAACATTAGAATGTTAGCTGTGATTCCCTTTATTAGAGCCACCATCTCATCCCACTTCCTCAGAATATCTGGAAACTCACCGATTCCTTGAAAATTGCATGTATACCCCCCTCTCTCACTTCCTTTATTGAATTTGTTTTTGAAAGTTCACTTCCTGCATGAATGCTTCTCTGCCTGAGGGAGAGGTAGTGAACTTGCTTTCTTTATCTAAACATGCGACCTCTCACCCCCGACCCTCTCCAAAGCCACATGGTGGGTGGAGGGGGGGGGGTGAGGTTGCAGATTGCTTAGATGCAAGTTTTATTTTCTATCCTAACAAAATATTGCTATTTTCACACTAATACAATAAAAATAAAACTATGGCTTCAATTTCCCGATTTAGTTAGAGGATTTAAGGTACTTTTGAATTTCCTTGTCATAGTTTTAACAGATATGAAAATGTTTCCCTCTGAGAAGCAGGCAAGGAAAAGGATGTCCCTTCTCATTGTCCCTTCCCCTCCCCTTTGTGCCTTTGGTCCTTTTATTCTTCACTGTTCTTTCCTTCTTTCTTTTGCTCCCTCTTCAAATGTGATTTGCCCATTTCATTGGCCTATAGTGACCCAAGAGTGGATACAGTAAGAAACAAATAGAAAGGCAAAGAAACTCTTTGCTATACTGTCATTTTACAAGAATCATGTCTATTGAAAGGTTGTCACTTCATAGGCACCACCAAGTAACGTTTCACTAATTCTTTTATGAACTAATTTAATAAATATACTGTTATGTGTCTGGCACTGTACTAGGCACTTTTCCTTCCTCACTTTAGAAAACCGAGTTGTTTATGTTTAGTTCTCCTGCTATAGACACTCAATTTAAGAAAACAACTACTAGAATTTGATATCTTCTTTCCCTCACTTTGCAAGACATAAGTGGCGTCATATATTTTTGCTAGTGTCTTCTATTTGACCCAAGGTGTATGAAAGAGAGCCAAGGTTTAGGATCCAAGCAAAACAAGGTTTAAATCCTGGCCACCTGTGCAAATTTAGACCACTCAATATACTTTTGAGCCTTCATCAGCTAATGGAGGGTAACTATAACTACAGTAAAGAGATATGGAGATTCAAGGAGAAAAGCAGGTATAGGGCCTTACACAAGGAATGTTCATGTCCTTATATTGTTATTGTTTGTCTTGGTTTATCAGCCCTTTGGGGATAGATTATAAACCTATTAATCTAAATTGTAGTAGTATTAATAATCAATAGAGAAAGTAAACACATAGGGCTGGCAGAGCAAGCAAATGTGTAACCTGAACACATTAAATCCATCTATTGATTTTGCAGCTGGGTACTTCACACGCAGTAGGGGGTAGTTTCAAGGGCAATCCATTTGCTATTGTACTGAGCTGGGGGAAATTTGTGGAAAATTCAGAAATACTGGTATTTCTGACACACTTTGTTCTCTCATGAGGGAATTTTCTTTTATTCTTTTCTTGCTTAAACAACCAGTCATAATAATGTATTGACATGTTAATATTTGTGAAGTGGAACTGTGGAAAAACCGGGTACTTGCAATGTAGCAGAACCGGATTCTGTGTGACCATGAGCAAGTCATATGACTTCTCTGAGCCTGCGGTTTTTGAGCTATAAAACTGGCGTAACGTCTGTGCATGAATTAAGTTCAACATGTATTTAAAGCACCTGGCACGTAATTGACAGTGTTATTTCCTTCCTCCCTAGGTCCACCTGACCATTGACAAGGAAATCGTCCCTATAAACAACACCTGTTGGGTATGCCAGGACCCATTCCAGGCGTTTGACGAGGTTCACCTCATTTAATTCTCGCAGCAAGCTTGCAAAGAGCGTCACAGAGGCACTTGACGCTTAAAGCGAATGAAGTTCCATCTTCAGGCTTCCTTGCTTGTACAAGTCCCTTCCAAACTCTTGAATCTAATTTTGTATTTTCCCCTTAAGAGGGCCACCCCACCCCTGGTTTAAGTTTCGGGCTCCCCAAAATCTGGATCCCCCCTGGATGAGTATTAGTCTTTTCCTCACTTTGCAGAGACGGGTAAAGTGAGTGGCCTAAGATTACACAGTTGTAAGTAGTGGAGCAAAAGTTGAACCGAAACGGCCTGACCCCCAAACTCTTAGCCACTGGGGGTGATGACAGTGGTGTCGCTGGGAGAGAGACGGGGTTGCCAACTCAGGGGCGTGAGGTCAGCTCACGGATCCCTCGGAGCAGCTACCGCGGACAGGATGGGGTCGGAGGGGATCGCCCGCCGAGGCTCCCCGCCCCTTCCTCCCCTTCCCCTTCTCCTTTTCCGCGCAGCCGAGTCGGAGCCGCGCTGCTCGCCCCGTGGCGGCGCAGCCCGGTCCGTTTCCCCCCAGCTGCCGGCTCCGGGCCGCCAGGTCCAGCTGGAGAACTTTCCAAAGCGGAGAAACTAGACGGAGACTCAGGAGGACCAGAAGGTGAGGCGCGGGGCGGAGCTGAGGCGGGAACCCGGCCGTTGGGGGCGCGGCGCTCCCGGGTGCGCAGACGGGTGATTGCTGGGCTGCAGGTGCCCGGGGCCGGGCGGGGCGGGGCGGGGTCATCGCGGGGCCCAAGAACCCCCCCTCCAGCTCGGTGTGCGGCGGGCTCGCTGGCCGCTGGCTGCCGCCTTCGTGCGGCTCGGGGTGCGCTTCCCCTTCGCGTGCAGTCTGCTGCTCCTCGCTCCCGGCGCTGGGCGGGGCGGGGGCGTGCGACTCTGAGCAGGGAGTGGAGGAGCTGCCACCTCCCGCCCGCCCTGCTGCCCCTGGCTGGGGCTAGGTGAGGGCGAAGGAGGCGTGTCTTGCCTGATCCAGGTTCTGAGTGCACAGTGGTTGGGGGAGCGGAGGGCACGCGGATGCCTGCTTTTACCGCCGAGTAATTTCTGAACCACCCAAAACGTGAGAATCTCAAGTTCAAGCGTAGCCAGTTCCCCGAGACTGAGTTGATGGGAAGAAAATGACCAAGTGGCGGCGGGGGAAGTCCCTGCAGACTTCGGGAGAAAAGGGGGCGGGGGAAACGGGGGGTGTGCCGCCTCCAGAACCCTAGGGGACGCACAGAGAATTATTATGGGGGCAGGGTGTCCTTGTTGGGTAGTGAGCGGGACACTACCCGCAGCTGTGGTCGCGGTAGCTTTTGCAGGTGTGCGGCTGTGTTTTGATATCAACGACAGCTCCCGTACTTCAACGTGTATACGGTGTGTGTGTGTGTGTGTGTGTGTGTGTGTGTTGGCGGGGAAGGGGGGGCTTCGCGGAGGGAAAGCGACCCCCTGGTGCTGCCTTTGTCTACTGAGTGTGAAGAGGTCCACTGTTTGAATGAAAGAAATAATTCCGAAGTGCTCAAGGAATGCATAAGGACATTACAAGATTTCTGTTGTCCGGTTCGGGCTGCCGAACCCGAGGCACCTCCCAGAAGCATCTAGAGAGTTTTTCAAAGTACACCTGTTGGGTCCACCCCAAAGATCCTGAATCAGGAGTGATGGAGCTGAAGCCCTGGCCTGTGTATTTTTGTAAAAACTTCCCCCGGGGATTTTGCTGGGGGTGCCTGGTTAAGAATCAGGAGATAGAAGAGCTGGGTTCCACTCCTTGTGACCGTTAAACAAATTTTAAGCAGTGTTTCCTCACCTGTAAACTGGCCCCTAAGAACTTGTTATAAAGATCAGATAGTATAGGATGTGTGCAAGTGTGTTGAAAAGGGAAAAATGCTTGCAGTGGCCACAAAAAGACAGTATGCTTTGATTCAGCAAGTGATGTTTGAATAAAGAGAGGAGAGTGGAAGAACCTTGCCAGGGAAAAGGAAAGGAGGGTTTGTTTTCAGGTGATCAGATCTGTAATAGTGTTGGAGTTAAACTAACTCAGAAAATCAGTATCATCTGGATGAAAAGGAAGCAAGCTGCAGCCTGCCCCATCTGTGGATGATGGTTCAAAAAATGCACCATGTGTATTTCCTCTTCTCAAGAACCAAAGGGTTTAGATTTTCATTTAGGCAAATTAAGAGCCAATAATCACCAATGTGTCCTGCACTGTGATAACCCCAGTCTGTCTGAAGACTGCATGTTGTCCTGCTAAATGTGAATTTTTTTTCCATTGTTCAACAGATCTGCCTTGAGGATCTTAATGTACCAGGCATCCTTGAAATACAAAGATGAATAAAATGCTCTTCTTTTTTTTGCCCTAGCCATCTCTATCTAGTGGAGGAGACCGATGTGAAAACAGGGCACAATATGACCTAGTTACGATGATAATAAGGGTATAGAATGAACAAAGTACCATGTGGCCCACAGGACAGAGTAGCTCCACCAGCCTCAGGGGAAGGGCATCAGTAAGAGGTGACATAGGAGCTGGGTAGACAGCGCTCTTTTGTAAAAAGCTTCGAGAATGTTAAGATTCTATGTGAAGTTAAATCTATGTTCATAGTTTTCAATCTGATAAAATTCTAGTGTAATCATATGCTGACAGTCTAAACTAGAAATGACTTTTGGTTTCATGATGACTCTTAAAAATTTACTAGGCTTTCTGTAATTTTATCTTTATAAAATGCCTAAAGTTAATTCAAGAAAGGGGTTGTTAAGAAAACAAAGTAGAAGAAAAATTTTGAATGTGTCCTGCATTCTTACTATTTAGTTTCACTTAAAATATAATATTCAGATAAAGTCTTAACTACATGCACTTTTAAAAGTTTGCTTTTTTTGGTGGGTCTCATTACGTGCATTACGTAAGCTTAAAATGATTTAATAGAGGAGAGGGGCACAAAAGAACAACAGTAAGAGGAATAAAAAGGGAGGAGATGGAGAAGAGAAAAGAGTTTGATAAAATTGACAGTGGAAAGGAGCAGAAGTAAGCTCTTATTGGGGCTAACCTAAAAATAAAAGGCCTTTTAACATGAGAGGCAGCAAGCATTTATTGAGATCAATAAGAATAACTATTCAAGAATTATTAATTCAGGCAGAAGCCCAAATAATTTTCTGATTAGGAGACAAAAGCAAGGGGTATGAAAAAAAGAAGGAAAACAATTACATCAATAGAAGGAAGGCATTTCTAAAGGTGCAGATAACATGACATAGTGATGTTAATTCTAAACAATGTTTTTATTTTCAGTCCAGTAGTCATCAGTCCAGTAGTCATAATAACTGCTTTCTTGTTATCTTTGCAAACAGTTCTTTGGGAAACAGGTTATTTAGGCCAAGTCCAAAGGTCATTTTGCCCCATCTTAACATTCCAAGGTTTGGGACAGAAGACGTGCACGGCAGTACCTCTGGCATGGCAGCTTCCGCTCCATTTTCAAGTGGCTGCGTTTATATTATTGTTTACATAGGGAAGGGAGAGTGAAAAAGAAATGGGTGAATCAAACATGGCTGCCAGCTTCTTCAGGCATCTATTGTCTAACATATTTTGGTTAAACTTATATATAGACTCTTAGTTTACAAAGTTATTTCAAACATATTTAGAGGGAAGCCATATAATGTGGTGGTTACAGCATGGCTCAACAGCCCTGAGTTGGAATGACTGTCTAAGCTGGTGACCTTGGACAAGGGTCGTAACTAGCTTTGTCTGCTCGTTTGTGAAATGAGGATAATAACATCTCCTGGAGACTTGTGAGGAATAACAGCTATGAGGCTTAGGAGGCACCTGGTAGTGATAAACCCTTAATCAGGAGTGGCCTCTGCTCTAGTTTTTATCTCACTTTACTAGGTCCTAGTGGAAGCACTGGTAAGCTAGACAGATAATGTTGTCCTTCTGGAATTGGAAGAGGCTGACTTGTTCAAGTCGTAAAGCTAACAGGTAGCTGAACTGAAGTGAGAAGCTATGATAGTTGCAATTTAGTCCTGTGCACTTCTGTTCCACGCCCTTGCTGATTCTGTTATGGCTGAGGTGGACTCTACCTGGAGTTTAAAGGGGCAAAGGCTATATTCATGGGTGTCAGTTACAACTCTTCCACTCGCAGCATCACCCAGTGACTCTCCTCTCCATGTCTCATGGTTGATTTCTATGAAAATTATGTTTTTCTTTCTGAAGCTTGTGGGTGGGAGTCCATTTCTGCTGGGGGGTGGCGTGAGGTGGGGAAACAGTGGGAAAGCCATAAGGAAGTCATATATGGAAGTACTTCATAAGGGGGAACCCCTCTCTCCAACTTTCAGCAATGTGTTATAATAGTACTAGAAAAACAGTCAGTTTTATTGCTCAGCTACTTAACTGCTTTCATCTGCAGCTGATGCTGCTGGTGCAAAATTAATATTTCCTAGCATTATCCCCTTCCACATATGCCTGGTCCCTGGAGAGGTGGGTGACTGCATCATGGCTCTGTACAGAGAGCTCATGGATGTGGGTCAGATTTTAATTAGAATGTTAATTGGTAATTCGCAATGGAAAAGTATGACCAAGAATCTCTGCATTGTAAAACAGAAAAGTATAAAGGAAGAATGTTTTTGAGAGTAGCCCCCAGTGTCGCTCTGTTTTTTCTTATGAAGTATCTCCTTAATCTCCATAGAATATCACCTTTTTACTTTCAGATGCAGGTGGCCGCAATTTCATGTCTCTCAATTCAGCATTTTTAAGTGTCTCAACCAAGCAATCAAAAAATGTATGTGCCCAGATAGCGTTGGGTGCTATAGGTGAAGGTAGGAAGTGGACATTTAGCCTAGGGAGCAATGACTTTAAATGCTACATGGGCGTGGCACAGTCTCCTGGAAGAAAAGGATCCGAAGGCTGTCTAAAGTTTTGAGGAAGCTTCCCAGAGGAGAGGGAGGGGACACGCCCTTGCTGCAGGGTTGAGAATGGCCTTTCGGATTTTGTTCACCTGGGGACACAGGAACTTTGGGTGGCCTTAGGGATAGAGATGAAAGGGTAAAGATACAAATAACTGGGACCTTGAAGCTGATCCCACCCCCCCAAAACTGCCTTGGGCATCCCAAAAGACTATACAGCAGGTTTACTTGCTGGGCAGACTCTGGGATGGGAGAATATTAATGGCGAGGCAAAGCTTCCTCTGCCAGACTCCCTGACAGTCACAAGATGTGATAGAAAATTTGGTGAGTGGTATGATAGGCGGTATCTATTTGTTGAATACATTTGCTAAATATATAAAATACTGGGGTGGGGGTGCCAAAAATGTATACAAACAGACACTGGTCAATGTCGCTCAAGGAGCAGTTCACTGTATTCAGAAGTGTCTGGATGCTGATGGTAACCACTTTGAGCACCTCTTGTATTAATAATGGCAGAAGTCAAACGTGACTTGTATTCATCTTTTGTTATCGGCATACGAGTATATTGAGTATTACAATTTTAATACAGTTTTCCTTTCTTAAAATGTGTATACATTTTTTGGCACCCTCTGTATGTATATGTGTGTGTGTGTGTGTGTGTGTGTGTGTATATACATATATATATATGTATATACTCCTGGGAGGTGGACTACAGCATAGGGAATAGAGTCAATGGAATTCTAACAGCTATATACAATGTCAGAGGGATAGTAGATTGGGGAGAGGCGGAGTTATCACTTTGTGAGGAGTGTAAATGTCTAACTATTACATTTTGTTCTCTGGAGTTCTAGGGTTCCTCAGGTGTGCCCAAAAGTGGGTGTGGGTTGGGAGAAGGGATGAGGGAAAAATAAAGTGGATATTTTTTTACCATGCTGCTGCTTCCATCTGTTGTATTTTTATCTGTTTTCTATGTTGACTTTCTGATATGATATCATTATGAAAAAGAGTGCATCTACTTTTAAAAGTAAGAACACCACTATTATATGTGCTTTCAAAGGTAACATTTTAGTCCGAATTATAGGGCTGCCCTGTATTTATTTGGAATATGAATCTATCTCTGTGAATACAGGACTCAAATCAAGACATTGGCTGTGTAATCCTTTATGGGCATCAGATTCTTTGTCCCAGGCCTGGTTACCATTAATAATGGAAATGTACTTTGGCTTTCCTAAATGCACCTGTGCTTATGATTTGTCTCTCTGACAACCATGGCTCCCAATCTGGAGATGAGTGCGTTCACATTTCACTTTTTTGAGCCTCAGGACTTTGCTAATGATGAATATGAAGGGCACGGTTCTGGGCAGAGAGCAGATGGGCCAGTGGGAGGAGGGCCACCCATGGAAGAGACTGTAGAATCCAGCCTGGAGCCAGGAGAAAGAATCGCAAGCTTGGGGGTCCTGGGATAGGGGCATCAGGGCTCTGAGGAGCGAGATTCGGGGACAAAGGCAATTGTATTTAAACTATAAAACCTCGTCTATATAGTACAATTCCTCACGTTAAAGAATGGTGAGGCAGTGTGGTTTTGTATAGCAAGCACAGCAAGACACCATGGGTTGTGGCTGTGGCTGCCTCTGTTCTTGGCTTTATGACCTTTGAGTCTGCTTCCTTATATGTAAAATGAAAGCGTTATACTAAGCATTCTGCGAGCTTCCTCCTCTGCTGAACAACCTGTTTCATGGCAGGTGTTTTTCATGAATATCTATGGATATGAATATGTATGGATGTTCCTGTCAGTGCTCATTTCTCATATTTCTCATATAACAAGAAATTGGATATTTCTTTTTTAATATATGTAGTACCACCAGATGTTAAAGATGTTTTTCAATAGAAAGTTTCCATTTATTTGAGCTTCAACATTTGGGTGGATTATTTTATTGTAATGACTCATGGTGACAGAGCACTGGGTTAATGCATTTTGTTCCCTTGTTTTATTTTGACACTGAGTTGTGTTAGATGTAAAATAAAATGGCATTAAAACCAAATAAAATTGCATTAAGTTTTGCATTATGATTCATCTATTATTTAAATACTTATTTCATTTACAAATTTAAAATTTGCTAGAAATATTTTGGTAAAGAAAGTAGCTCTAATATAGCTCACACATGAATACACACACACACACACACACACCTTTTTTCTCGTATAAATACAAAGGAAGTTTGGAAGGATAGTCATCAAACTTTATCATGGCTACCTCAGAATGAATGATTAGAGGAGCTGGTAAACTTCTAATTTTGACATTGTTACAATGAACATATATTAATTTTTATAATTTCATGTATGTGATTTGTTACAGGATGAGCCTTCATTATTATAAAGTATCTTACTTTATTGATTTATACATACAGTCGCCATTGGACATAAGTAATTTAAGACTAAAGTTCAATAGTATCATTGTATAAGACCACACAGAGAAGCGAATAGCTCTTCCTTGATGGGTTTTGGAGTTGAAGGTGTTCCTTTTGTTGTGTGCTTGGACAGGATTCATGTGATAATTAATGTAAAAAATACTTTTTCCAGCCACTTAGGTGCTCAGAGATGAAAAATGAGTTTAACTGTATTTGGTTGTGGCTTCCTAGAGGGATAGGTTGAGAACGATCCCAAGGCCATGGCTATGTTCACGAGGCCAGAGTACCAGGGTCAGTCACTGGCCTGGCCTGGGTACCAAAGGATGAGGAAAATGGCTGATCATTTGCCATCCTTGAAGTCTAGAATTTTAGGTGATAAGTTTCTTTATGAAGGTAAATATTTCTTTTTGTCCAAATCTCTTAAGGACTGTACTCTTTATTACATTTAATCGGATAACATTTTGCAGAGTTGGTGGACAGTTTCATGATAAGTCGTCTTAAGATTGCAAGGACTGGAATCTTTTGTATTCCTCATAGAAGCTGGCATGATACATTACCTAAAAGAACTATTCAAGAATTCAGGACTAATGAAATAAATGACTAACTCATTTATTGTGGCAATATAAGGTTATAAGTAATAAGGATAATCCAGTATCATTGAGCATCAATTAAGATAAATGTATCCTTATCAAAACAGTTACGTATTGATGTTAAGCTGAGCAATTGAGTACTATAGCTTGTAATTTCTGTCTGTGACCCTCTTCAATCGTCTGTTTATGACACCAAGAAAGAGTTAAATGGCTTATTGCATGAAGAATGAGTAGCTCAATTTTTACATTTGTGGTTTACGTGGGCTCCAGGGTTGCTTATCTGCTGGATGTGGAGAGAAGGGTACACATAGTCTTCTTTTTCATAAGGACTAGATGTTGTAAAGGAAAAGTACAAAGTACCCCCTCCCTTTTTTTCTTGGAAAAAAAAGAAAGAGGAAAACACTTAATCAAGATGATTCACAGGGTAGTGTGAAGCTGCCAGCATATTGGGATTCCAATTATTTCAGACTGAATTTAAAAACAAAATCATGCATTTGGATGACATCCTGCTTACAACGTATGAACAAGATATTTATTCATCCATTTATGCCAAGCCTTGTTCCGGACTCCAGGAATAGAGTAGTACACAAAAGCCCGAGCTCCTGCCCCATGTTATACATTACAGATGAGAAAATTCAGTCTCTACAAAGTGTCTTGCCCAACATGGTAGCATTGGGACTTCATTCTAAATTCAGTGTTCTAGCCTCTACACCACATAATTTTAGAGGAACCTAGTTAAATATCAGCAGCATACTTCTTTCTGCATTTTCTTGGCTCTTCCCTTGGTGGTGGTCCACTTTTTTCCATCCTATGGGGTATACCATCCATGAGCATCACTTACACCTTTGTCTGGTCCTAGGTCAAAACATTCAATTTCTAAAAAGCAATGTAGGGTCATGTTATTAGAAAATAATATAGAGTAAAAGAATTTGAGTAGTATTTTTCCAAACTTCTGAGTTTTAATTTGGTAGACTAAAACTAGCATTTAAAAAACATAATTTAAAAAATCTTAGACTACGTCAATTAGTAAGGTAAATATTATGTAAAATTTTATTCCATGAATATATATTTGTATTAGGTTGCAACATGAATATTTACCTTACTGTTGGTTGTGGTCAAAAGATTTTAAAACATATTGATTCAAAGAGCTTCGGGGAAGATATTGTTTATGACAAAATTAGAGGTATATGGTTATCCCTAGCTATCATTTGAGTGTGTGTGTTGTTTACCTAAAGGGTTCATAGCAATAAAGTGGAATTTGTGTGATGAAAGTACCAGTGGAAGTTATTTGGCATCTGAATATACGCCTGAACAGATTTTTTTATTTTATTGAACACACATGTAGTTATTGGGTTCCCTGTGTCCTGTACTTTTGCTTATTGTGGTTTCCTGTATTAAGTAGTTTCATTATTTTTTGAAGTATGTTTATTTTATAATTTAATTGCATGGTATATAGAGAAATTTGGGGAAATAATGTACCTAATTGAGGCAATATCCTATGTTATCTGATTATGATAAAGTCTACAGCTGATTAGACTTTAATGTAAGTTGCGAATATTACATGCTAACTTATTTTAAAACTGATTTAGTATATTATTTTTCATTTAATTTCTAAATGTCAGTGGATTTTACCTGAAGATATTATTTGTAATAAAAGAGTAACAGATACAGTTTTATAAATTGGGGTTTTTCATGGACTATAGGAAAACATCATTAGTTTGGAATTTGTGATAATTTGGACAAGGATTGGACTAATATTTTGGAAAGATGAGAGCTTGTTGCTAAAACAAAAAGAAAAAGAAAAAGAAAAAGAAAAAAACTGTGCAAATAGATTTTAAGAGTCTTAAATCTGTGTAAAAATACATTTTTGAAAGCACATAAAAAATCTACTTTTCTATGTTGTAATTTATTTCAGAGACATACAATAAAATCTCAATTGTTGAGATGGCCAGGACAGTGATGTATTTAAATATTATATGCATATTTCTTTGCCAGGCAAGAACTTACTCCCTAGAATAAGTTTATAATCTAATTATGAAGACAGAAATGTAGAAGAAAAGCTAGGCTTGAAAGAATGTAGAGATATATTTTTCTACAGACAGAGAGAGGATAGGAGAACAACATACAAAAGATAATTTCCTTAAGAAGGGTTCTGGGCAAGAAAGCTGAGGGAGCTCTGGTTGCTGGTATCAAAGACCTTCCAGTGGAATTGCATTATGGGCACATTTATTTGAGTTCAAACAGTCAAGAGAAATAAAGAGAAGGAGAAACTAATCAGTTCGGGAGGTACCTAGCATTTCATGCAAGTGGGTATATGTTCTGGAAGAGTATGTTATGGGGAATGGGAATTTTTTCTTCTTTTGGTTGGTCTCAATCCCACTCAACTCTCACCAGATGGTAAATATTTTTTAGCTCAACCCAGCCTGCATCCCACTTAACTCTCAGCAAACAACCTGACCTCCGACCTCATTTAAAAATAAACAAACAAACAAACAAACAAACAAATAAATAATGGCAGCTTTAAATTGTGATCTGCCTCCTTCCCATTCATCTTTCCCCACCCCTGCCATTTGTCCTACTCTTTTCCAAGCCTCAGAGGTATCTCTCTTTTCAAGACTTGTCTTCTCTCATCCAAGGCTTGGCTCCCTCAGTTCTATTCTCCCCCTTCTAATCAGAGGTTAACCACACAGAGGATAAAAGTCCTGGCTCTGGAGCCGGAGTCTGCCAGGTTGAAATATGGTTTCGTACTTTCTAAATGTGTGGCCATGGGCCTATTGCTTAACCTCTATGTGCTTCAGTTTTCCTAGGTGATGGGCTTGGAACAGTATCTGGCACAAGCTCTTAATGAATGTTAGTTTCTACCATTCCTACCACTATTACTGTTAACCTACTACTTTCTATTGTTTTTCACCTCTTAGCACATATGTTTGCCAATTCTGGAAAAGAATAAAGCCAAATCTTCTCTTGACCCTGGTCCCCTTCTAACTACTGTATTCTCTTCTCTCTCTCCTCTTCTTACCCAAGTGTTCTAAAGATTATTCAAGATCTTCTTCACCTCCTATTAGCTTTTATTTTCTTTTTAGAAAAATTTCAACAAGATATTGACTACCATGTTTCCCTGAAAATAAGACCTAGCCAGACCATCAGTTTTAATGTGTCTTTTGGAGCAAAAATTAATGTAAGACTCGGTCTTATTTTACTATAATATAAGACCAGGTCTTATGATATGATATGATATGATATGATATGATATGATATGATATGATATGATATAGTATAATACAATACGTGGTCTTATATTAGTTTTTGCTCCAAAAGACGCATTAGAGCTGATTGTCTGGCTAGGTCTTATTTTCGGGGAAACACGGTACTATATACAAAAATTACAAAATATTTTCTATTTCGAGTACTCTGAAAACCTATGTATCTACTACGTACTGTTAACTTTAGATTTCCCTGTAAACTCCTTCCTAAATCTTTCCCTCATTTCCCTTTCAATGTTATCATTATGCAGATTTCTATGTTTATCATTCCCTTCACAGATTTACCTAATATTTGTGAATATTTAATTTTCCATATTGTTGAACTTTTTAAGTAGAATTATATGATATAAATTATCTGGAAACTTGCTTTTTTGAAACTAACTATAATTTCATTCATTTTTATTGGCGTAAAGAATGTCATTATATGCCACAATTTACTCATTTTTCTGTTGATGCACATTTGGACCTTTAACCATTATAAACAGGTTTGCTATGAACGTTGTACATATATCCTGGTGTACACATACTCAGATTTCTTTAGGATTAATACATAAAAATAGAATTTCTGAAACATTTAGTATATACTCCTTTGTATTCATTGAGTATTGCAAATTGGTGATCAAAGTGGTTATGCTACTTGATATTCTCACCAGAAGTGTAAATGCTCTTGTTAGACTCTTTAATTTTGGAGTGTGAAATGGTATCTAACATTTTAAAATTACATTATCTGATTACTGATGAAGTCAATCACGTTTTCACTTGTTTCTTGACCATTTTGGTTTATTCTTCAGTGAAGTACCTCTTTATCTGTTTTGCTCAGTTTCCTTTCAGGTTGTTTATCTCGCCCTCTTATTTATTTAGCAGTTCCTTATAATTCTGGGATAACAAGCCTATCTCCAAATTTGTGGTTTGTCTTTTTACTCTCTTTATGTCCTTTTTCCCTCCCTCAGCTGCTTTTGAAATATTTTTCTTTGTCACTAGTTTCCAGCAATTTGATTATGATGTGTCTTGATGTAGTTTTCTTCTGTTTTTAAAAACTTACTGAGATATAATTCGTATACCATAGAATTTACTCATTTAAAGAGTACAGTTCTATAGAATTTAGTATATTCATACTGTTGTGTATCTATTGCCATAATCAATTCTAGAATATTTTCATTACCTGAAAAAGAAACCTCATTCCCCAATCCTCCCATCTCACCAGCCCTAAGCAATGACCAGTCTGCTTTCTATCTCTCTGTTTGCCGTTTCTGGGCATTTCATAGAAACGGAATCATACAATATGTGGTCTTTTGTGACTGATATTTTTTCACATAGCATAATGTTTCAAAGGTCATCCATGTTGTAGGATGTATCAGTACTTCATTTCTTTTTGCTGCTAAGTAATATTTCTTTATATGGCTATATCTTATTTTATTTATCCACTTGTTGGAAAGACTGTTCTTTTCCCCATTGAATTGTCTTTATACTTTTGTAAAAAAGTCAACTGGCCATAGATTTTTGAGTTTAGTTTTGGACTTTCAGTTCTCTTCCATTGACCTGTATCTATTCCATATGAGTGCCACATTATCTCTTTTTTTCATGTTTAAGTATTTAGTCATAGACCCACTGTTTTAAATGTATCTTTATGGACTGTCCAAAGGCAATTTTTGTCCTCAGACTCCTGAAAATTTTAAATGATCCAAGCCACTCCTGTGAAGATCAAATTTTCAAATTCTTCACCAAGGACAGACATCCTTAGGTCACCTTTGTGTTCCCAGGTATTCAGCTAGCAGCAGTCTATGCTTCAAGCACCCATATTTTACCGGCAAAGCTGGTGATTTTTATTCCATTTCTGCCAAGTTCTGCACCTTGAAACAGTTGTCAGGATCTAAACCTTAAATGGCACGTTATTTCATGCTGTGATAGGATAGGCATACGTGCAGTATGGTCCGGCTTTTCCCTTTCACACAAAAGAAATCCTCGCTTATACTAAAGCCTTCCTGGCATAAGGTCGATGACCAATAAACTGAAATGCACTCAAAGCAATTTCCCCAATTCCTGGCATGGGAATGCAGACTGGGGGCTGCTTGGGGGCCTACTGAGGTTCCACAGATAACGTGGCAGAGGTGAGGCCAGGCTGCTGCCTTCCACGCACTCACGGCCCAGGACCTCTGACCTGAGAGGTCCACCAGGGGCACATCACCAGGCTCAGGGCGGCCGCATGACCCTGTCTGGCACCTTGGCATACAGAGGCCATGAGGCCACACCTAGAGCCACACGCTATCCTGAAACCCCACAAGCAGCACCGAGTACCACACTGTCTTGGTTATTGTAGCTTTAGAGTAAATTTTGAAATTGGGAAGGGTGAGCCCTCCAACTTTGATCTTGTTTTTCAGGATTGTTTTAGTTATCCTGGTTCCCTCAAATATCCATATGAATTTGAAGAGCTGCTTCTTAATTTCTGTAAAGAAGTTACCTGGATTATTGATAGAGATTGCATTGCACTTCTAGATCAATTTCAGGTGTCGCTTTCTTTATTTCTAGTATTATGATCTTCATTTCCTTCTGAGTCCTCACTAGTAGCACCTTTAATGTCCATGTTTCTACTAACTGTTCAAGGAAATGTCAGGTGTTTTGTTTTTTTAACTTTTTAAAAAAAATTTTATTGGGGAATATTGGGGAACAGTGTGTTTCTCCAGGGCCCATCAGCTCCAAGTCGTTGTCCTTCAATCTAGGCCGTCCCTCAGGCAGCTCAGTGGCAGCTCGTTGTCTTCAATCTAGTTGGGGGGGGGGGAGCGCAGCTCACTGGCTCATGTGGGAATCGAACTGGCGACCTTGTTGTTCAGAGCTTGTGCTCTAACCCACTGAACCATCTGGCCGCCTCAGGAAATCTCAGTTTTTTTCTATCATGTTTCTCAAAAGTTTTCACCCACTGCCTAATTACAAGGTTATTCCATATTTTTCGGTATTTGTTATAACAGCATGCCACTTCCAGACACCAAAGTTTATAATAGTTTTCTGTTGCCGCCAGAACAAATTAACATAAACTTAAGTGGTTTAAAACACTTATTTTATTACCTCACAGTTCTGTATGTCACGAGTCTGAGTGGACCCTTCAATAGTTCTTCAGCATTATCTCCCACCATTTCCCTTATATATTCTAGGCTCTAGTGATAACAGGCAGCTGGTAGGTCCCTGTAGATATCATGCCATTTCCATATCTGTGCACTGCTTGTGCCCTTCCCTTTATCTAGTGTATCTCAGTCAGTTTGTGCTGTTGTAACAGAATCCCATAGACTGGTGGCTTAAACAAACATTTATTTCTCACAGTTCTGGAGGTTGGAAGTCCAAGATCAGGGTGCCAGTATAGTTAGGTTCTTGATGAGGGCCCTCTTATGGGTTATGTGCTCACATTGCCTTGCCTTAGTACTTGCATCCAGAGAGCAGGAGAGCTCTAGTGACATTATCCCCTTATCATTTTTTGATAATCCCATCATGGGGCTCTACCTTCATGATCTCATCTAAACCTAATCATCTTGCAAAGGTGTCCCCTCCAAATACTATCATATTTGGGAGTTAGGCCATTGACATATTAATTTTGGGAGGATCCAAACATTCAGTCCATAACATTCTACTTCCAGCCCCCACCCAAGTTCATGTCCTTCTCACATGCAAATACATTTATTACATCCCAACAGCTCCAAAAGTCTTAACTCATTCCAGCATCAACTTTAAAGTCCAAAGTCTCATCTCAGTATCGTCTAAATCAGTTATTGGTGAGACTTGAAGTATGATTCATCCTGAGTCAAAATTCCTCTCCAGCTGTGAACCTGTGAAACCAAACAAGTTACGTGCTTCTAAAGTACAAAGGTGGGAAAGACATAAGATAGACATTCCCATTCCAAAAGGGAGAAATAGGAAAGAAGGAAGGGATGGTGAGTCTCAAGCAAGTCCATAACCTATCAAGACAAATTCCGTTGGACTTTAAGTTTCAAGAATAATCCTCTTTGGCTGGGAGTTCTGCCTTCAGGACCCACTGGGGCAACTGTCTTGACTCTTGGCTCTGCCAGGTGAGGGTCATGTCTCCATTTCTCTGGGCAGCCCCAACTACACAACACTGCTTGGCAGCGGTTCCACCCTTTAAAACCAAGGTTGGGGCAGCCTTGGCCCACCCCCACCCCCACCCCCCAAACACACATGGGCCCATGCAGTCTGGATCTGTGGTGGGAGTGGCAGCCCTGATCTCTGAATCTATGAATCTTCAGTGTCATTCTTCCTTTGTCTTAAAGAATAGCACATGTTTGCAACCACATAAATTCAACGTCAGGTCCTGTAAGGTCTGAGAAGTCTGAGAGCCTTCCTTCACTTTATCCCATCTCTGCTTCCTTCAGTTCAAACTGTCAGTGTTCCTCCTGGGGTGGCTGATTAGGTCCATGGTTCACACCATACTAAGCTCCTTATCATATGGTTGGTCAGCCCCACCCTTGATATTCTCCTCTGAACATGCTTTCTCATTATTTGCAATATGGGTAAGCTAAGTATTTTCTAAATCTTTAAGTTCTGGTTTCTTTTTTGCTTAACAATTCCTTCTTCAATTCATTTCTCTTTATTCTAAGCCACTGGGAGGAACCGAGCAGCTCCTTTAAAACTTTGCATAGAAATTTCTACAGCAAAATATCCAATTTCATTGGTTGGAAGTTCTATCTTCCACAAAACCCTAGAAGATGAACACAATTCAGCCAAGTTCTTTGCCACTTTACAGCAAGGATTGGCTTTCTCCATGGTCCAACATCACCTTCATCTGAGATCTCATCAGGATGGCTTTTACCATGTCTCTACCAACATTCTGTACATGATGACCTATGTATTCTCTAAGAAGATGGACAAAGGCTGTCTCTACAGTTCTCCTCTTTTCTTTTTGAGCTCTCACCAGAATCGCCTTTAAAAATGTCGTCATAGCAATATTAGCTTTTCTAGCATGCATTTCAAAATGCTTGCAACCTCTACCCAAAAGCCCCTTCATATTTTTCAAAATATGGAAGTTCCAAAGCCCCTTCCATATGTTTTTAGGAATTTGTTACAGCAGCACCCCACTTCTCAGTACCAGCTTAGTCAGTTTGGGCTGCCATAACAGAATACAATAGACCAGGTGGCTTCAACAACAAATATTTATTTCTCACAGCTTTGGAGACTGGTAGTCCAAGATCAGGGTATCAGCATTGTGGGATTTTTAGTGAGGGCCCTCTTCCTGGTTACACCCTCACATTGCCTTTTCTTAGTGTTTGCATGCTCTGGTTTCATCATACCTTTTAATGGCCCATAATGGGAACTCTACCCTCAGGACCTCATTTAACCCTAATTATCTCCCAAATGTCCCGTCTTCAAATACAATCATATTGGGGATTAGGACTTCAACATATGAATATTATGGGGAACACAGACATTCAGTCCATAGCACCTAGCATTCTCATCCCATGTTAGGGATTGTTTATTGGCTGATGTCTTTATTTTCTGAATTAATCTATAGAATCATCTGGTGTAGAAAATTGGACTCTGCTGCCACATTGAACTAAGTGGCCAGACTTGGTGTGTCCATAATACACGTGGTCCTTCATCTTCACTTACCATGTTGTATCAGAATTACCTGTCACACGCCAGTCACCCCTAGTAGACTGTGTCTCTCAATTCTGTACTTGCAGGGCTTAATACTGCCTGGTACATAGTACCAACCAAAGAATGCTTGGAATTGAAGTAGATTCAGAAAATTATGACTATGGAGGTCTGACAAGTTCACGAACTCATCCTAGAAGAAGTGCTACCTACCTCACTGCTGAATATCACTATGGTCACCTTTGAAGTACTCCCCTTGGGAAGCTGTGCACAGACGCCAGCGCCTAGTCCACCCTTCAGAGCAATTTTGGAATTATTTTTCTGTATTGGCTATCAGAACTGTCCTCGTATTACCCTTGATGTCCTAAATGTCATGAAAATGTCTTCTTTTCAATATTTCCTTTATCTTTGGGTAAAGAAAGAAGTCATTGGGGGCCAGATCAGGTGAGTAGGGAGGGTGTTCCAACACAGTGATTTGTTTACTGGCTAAAAACTCCCTCACAGGCAGTGCCGTGTGAACTGGTGCATTGTCGTGATGCAAGAGCCATGAATTGTTGGTGAAAAAGTTCAGGTCGTCTAATTTTTTCATGTAGTCTTTTCAGCACTTCCAAATAGGAAACTTGGTTAACTGTTTGTGCAGCTGGTACAAACTCATAATGAATAATCTCTCTGATCTCAAAAAGTTTAACAACATCATTGCGACAAGTTCGCGAACTTAATAGTCACACCTTGTAACTGAGTACACAAGAAGTTAAAACTTCTGTCAAACAGCTGAAAATTACAAGGCAGATAAAAACTAATTTTAAACAAGTTGCAGGGAGAAGGTTGATATACAGTATAATGTATTTTAGGGAAAACATTGTCCCAAATAAGTCAAAAGGAAAAGGTCATGACTGGGTAATTCACAAAAGATTAGACATAAAGAGCTTTCAAAGTGTGAAAAATGCTCAAACTGACTAGTAGTCAAGATATGTAAATAAAAGTGCTGTTTTTCTAATCACTTCATCAAATATAAAGATCTTGTGTTGCCTATAATACCTGTGAAAGATACTCACAAATTGGTACCAGAAATAGAATTTGGTAAATCCTTTGGAAAAGCAGTTCCACAGTCAAGAGTTTTACAGTGTTTATACTCTGACTGGATGATTCTATGTCTAGATGGAGGTAGATATCGCTTAGATATCTATCCTAAAAGAAAAATTCAAGTTTTATTATTCTACTAGGAATACGTTAACATGTTTTTCAAATCAAAAGGTGCTAAAGGGTGGATAGTGAGTGCTTGTTAAAAAAAAAGAAGTGTATCTTTTCAGAGGTATATTGCACATTATTCATTCAAATCTGTGTGTGTGTATGTATGTGTGTGTTTGTGTGTGTGTGTGTGTGTGTGTGAGAGAGAGAGAGAGAGAGAGAGAGAGAGAGAGAGAGAGAGAGAGAGAGAGATCCCCTTCTCTCTATACTCCAACTAGTAACATGCTATCTAAACTGGTCAGCATTTTTCTCTTTTACTTACTAATACCTTGGAAATTATTATATGAAGAGCTTCATCTTTTTAAAAAAATTTTTTTTATCAGTTACATGTCAGTACATGAAGAGTTTCCTACTTTTTTATTTTTTAACCAGCTGCATCCTATTTCATTGTGTTAATGTATGAAAAATCTATGTATTTTATTATTGGGCTTTTGCTATTATAAATAGTGCTTTATTGCCTAACTTAGTAATAATAGCATGTTAGTTTATATATAGGATATATTCTTTAAAGTGGAATTGTGCAATCAAAAGGTTCACACATGTATATTTTTGATAGATATTGCCCATTTGCCTTCCACAGGGCTGTATTAATTCATACTGCCACCAGCAATACAAGAGGGATGAGTGCCTTTCTCCAAACTCTTGACAGCACAGTATGTGTTAGAATCTCAGAAGGAATCTTTGCCAATCTGATAAGTGAAAAATCTTAGTTTAGTTTTAATTTGCATTTCTCTTATGATGAGTATCTTTTAATAGATTTAAGAGCTCTCTCTACAGTCTTCACTAAAGGAACTGTGTGTGTTCATATCCTTTGCTCATTTTTCTATGTATTGAATTGTGGTTGGTCTTTTCCTTACTGATCTGTAGACGATCTCTCCATATTAAAGAAATTAGCCCTTTGTTATGAGTCACAGTTCATTCCTCCTAAGTTAAAAGTTGTTGCCTTTTAACTGTGCTTATGGTGTGTTTGTCATGCAGAAAATGTGATTTTGTTATATTGTTGAATTTATCAGCTTTTTCCTTCCTGGTTTTTGGAATTTGTGTCAAAATTAGGAATGCTTTCCTTACCTCAGGAAATAATTTTAAATACGTTGAAAGCTTTATACATAAAAGTGTTTATTGCATTCTTTGTAAAATTAAAAAAAGATGATAACGATATAGAAATTCAATAATTGGAGAATGGTTTCGCTTTGTGCTATAGCTACATAATAGATTACCATGCAATCTGTATAAATAATATTCCAGGAAATTCCTCATATGTTTACAAGTGAATGTCAGGGGAAGATGTTTGTGTTCAGGGTGAGACCAGACTCCAGACTGTATTTATTCCAGATCATCTTAATAATATAAAACATGGCAAGGAGAAAATAGAAGGCATATTGTAATTGTAATTGGATGGTGGGGTAATACTGGTGGTGAAGATTTTAAATGTCATCCAGTTCTTGATAGACTTCTTAAAGGAGTGTATGTTTTTATAATGAGGAAAAAATACAACATGGATGGTACCGTGGTTCCGCATGCATCCTGTGTGAGTACTATGTGCTTTGCAGGACCCACTTGCTATGGGTATTTGACATTCTCCACACCCTCAGCTGCCCAGAAGTTGGGCAAAGAAAACAGATGATTGTCTAGAATAGAGCTAGTTTATCCAGATTTTCTTCTTCTTTTCTTCTATTGTCAGATATCAGGATTTCAGGGAATGTTTTCTTCTATGTATTTCACTGTAGGGAAGGCGCAGGTCAAATTACAATGGTACCCTAAAATCAGCACGTAATTGTGAATTTTTATTTCTCACCTTTAAGTTCTTCCTCCTAAAGTGGTCTGGCTTTCTTTTTAAATTAAGCCAATTTTTTTTTTTTTTTCTTTTTCGCTCTCTACATCCTCATAACCCCTGGTAGAGCCTTTTTTTTTTTCTTATTGGCTTTGTTAAGTTATAATTTCCAAACAATAAAATGCAAACAATCTCAATGTACAGCTTGAGTTTTGACAAATGTGTTTACCCTTAGAGCTGCCACCACAATTAAGATAGGACATTTATTTGCATTAAGAGACTACAGAGACCTGATTTTTTAAAAATATAATTTAAAAGATATAATATGTTTTATACTAATATATTCTGGAACACTTACAAGAGTAACAGTTAATTTTAGAGTAGTCAAAAGAGGTAAAAATATCTGAAAAGTTAATGGCTTATACAGTAACTGTATATAGTTCAATAATTAACTTCACAAAGGAACTCTGCTTTGGTTATAGCATAAAATTGTAATAAGTAAATGTGATAAAGGACTATCTGAGCCATTAGTTGAATTCTTTCAGGTGCTGAGACTTTAAAGGGACAGTCCTATGCGTTTTTGGATTTCTTTGCATTTCCTTGTCTTCTGTTTCTCTTAAAATGCTGTAAGGCATTTGTTTATTCTCATATCAAAATGAATGACATTCTGAGGCCATGGGGAGCATCAGCAAAATCCTTTCTTTAAGATCTTATTATACGTGAGTCTGTACATGTATTAGCGAGCATGGAGTAATTGAGACAATTAGAATGGATATACAATAGTAAGTTCAGCAAACATGATTCAGATTTCCCCAACAGAGCGAAGTGTTTCCCAGTGTCTTTAAAAGATATTTATTTAAAAGAGATTTTTAAATATCTAACCTCAAATATCTAACCTCATTTCAAAAGAGGAACATTTAAACTCGCTTTCATCTGTTGGAGCAAGAGGTTATATTGGTGTAAATTCAACCATTGCACAATCTCAGAATCTGAATGTGGTTCTTTTATAGATTCTTTTCGCTGTGTATAGTTGATGCCGGAGCTGTGTGAGAATGGGGTTCAGTGCTGCCATTTTGACTGTTTTCCTTTTATTCCCTCACATTTCAGTGGTTTGTGCACCCTCTTGTCTATTCCACCCATTAACTACTTCTCCCCTCGTCCTTCTTAGTATTCTTGTGTCCTGTTCACTCTTCCTCATTAGCCTCTTTTCTGGGAAATGTGGAAGGAGCCAAACAGAGGCTCTCACTCTTAATTTCACTTTTTATTCTGAATACTTAGATTTAACTTCTTAAAAACTTTGTGCTTCAGATTGTTTTATTAATATGCTTAATTTGCATTTGAGAAGCCTAAGGTGAATTGGTCCAACCTGGAGACCTTAAATTGAAAAGTTTGTTTTTCAGTCTTTAAATAGAAAACTTTTGATCTTCTTACCAGTAGGTACAATGGTTTGCAGGGCATCCAAAAGCTTAAATACTAATTGATATTAAGCATCGCTGGGTGCTTGTGGAAGTGATGTAGAGAATAGAAATGTGTGTATATTCTAACTCAGAATACCAGCTAAACAAACTTAATAAGCAAATCAGAGTATATATACTTGGGTATAATTGGATTATTGGAAAATCATGATGTTTGGATTTCTATAAAAATACCACATCAGACATTTTTTAGGCCATTGTAGAGAAAATTTGTACAGCAGCTGAGTGTCAGGTCTCTAAATTCCATAGCCTGGATGACTATCTTAATTGGCCACCTTAAATTCCTTTTGGAGGTATAGTGGTGTATTTGTCTGCTAGGGGTGCCCTAACAAAATACCACAAACGGGGTGGCCTAAACAACAGAAATATTTTCTCACAGTCTGGAGGCTGGAAGCCCAAGATCAAAGTGCCGGCAGGGTTGGTGTCTGGTGAGAACTCTCTTCTCGGCTTGTATACAGCTGCCTTCTCACTATGCCCTCCCATGGTCTCCCATGGGTGTGGAGAGAGAGAGAGAGAGAGAGCTCCAGTGTCTCTTCCTCTTTCTATAAGGACACGAGTTCTATTGGATTAGAAACCTAGCCTTATGACCTCATTTAACCTTAATTACCTCTCTAATGGCCCTATTTTCAAATACAGTCACATTTGGTTAAGTCTTCAATATATGAATTTGGAGGGGGACACAATTCGGTCAATAACAGGTAGAACAAATGATAAGTAAATAATTATACATAAGACATGGAAACAACCAAAGTGTCCTTCGATAGATGATTAGCTAAAGAAGATATGGCACATACATACAATGGAATATTAATTGGCCATAAGAAAATATGAAATTCTGCCATTTGTGACAACATGGATGGATCCTGAGATCATCATACTAAGTGAAATAAGTCAGACAGAAAAAGTTGAGAACTACATGACTTCACTCATATGTGGGATATAAAACCAAAGGCAACAAATGAACAAGACAAACAAACAACTTATAGACACAGACAACAGTTTAATGGTTATCAGAGTGTATGGGGTAGGGGGAGTGGTAGAAGAAGGAAAAGGGGGCCAAATATATGGTAATGGAAGAACTGACTCTGGGTGGTGAACACAATACAATATATATAGACAATGTATTATAGAAATGTACGAGGTCTGCCAGTTAAGTTCGCCAACTCATCCCAGAAAAGTGCTACATACCTCATTGCTGAATATCACTACAGTCACCTTTGAAGTACTCCCCTAGGCAAGCTATCCACCAACACCAGTACCTAGTCCACCTTTCAAAGCAATTTTGGAACTCTTTTTCTGGAATGGCCATCAGAGCTCTTGTCGTATTACCCTGATGTCCTGAATGTCATCAAAATGTCTTCCTTTCAATATTTTCTTGATCTTTGGGTAAAGAAAGAGGTTCATTGGGGGCCAGATCAGGTGAGTAGGGAGGGTTTTCCAATACAGTGATTTGTTTACTGGCTAAAAACCCCCTCACAGACAGTGTCCTGTGAGCTGGTACATGGTCATGATGCAAGAGGCATGATTTGTTGGCGAAAAGTTCAGGTCGTCCAACTTTTTCACTCAGCCTTTTCAGCACTTCCAAATAGTAAACTTGGTTAACTGTCCAACTGGTACAAATTCATAATGAATAATCCCTCTAATATCAAAAAAAGGTTAGCAACATCGTTGGAACAAGTTTGCGAATTTAATTATCACACCTCATACACTTGAAACCTACGAGTATATAATTTTACTAACCAATGTCACCCCAATAAATTTAATAAAACTTAAAAAATAATAATTGATCCTTTTGTAGTTCATAAGTGTGATGATTGGGTGTTCACGCTCTTGCGTGAGATGTGCCTCCCACATACCTTGTTACGACATTGGCCCATTACCTGTCTGACGTGAAAGAAAAAAAGAAAAAAATAATAATTAACATATGCAGTGATACTACATAAGCTAAGATTGTGTGCACTAATTAGCATTGTACTATTTTTTATATGAATCATATAAAACAGTTTCATTATGCTATAATTGAAAAAATATCTTTCTTCCAAGATTTACTTGTCTCTAGTAAATTAGCTCCTTGAGGCCCGGGACATAATTTAATGTGGTAGGATTCAAGTTCTTTTGACTTTAATCTGCATTAAGAAATGCATTTTTTGCCATAACCCAAGACAAGCACACACTTACTCAAAATAATTTCCCAAAGCAAATTTATTATATAAATTGCATTCTGATATTTTTTATCCTTTTATTTCATTAGGGAAAAAATGCTGGTTGTGGCCCACTAGGTTGATATCATGACCTACTAATAGTGTTGTGACCCACTGTTTGGAAAACATTGGCTTAGGTTTTGATTCACAGTACCTTGCCGCGTTCCTAGCAGATGGTAGGCCTTCTGTAAATGTTTATCAAACATATGATTGATTGCGTTAGGTGAGTAATAAGGAGCTGGGATACATTGGCGAAATTCTTTAGAGGTAGATTTGTTCATTGCTTGTTGTCCATTACTTAGTATTAACTGTTAGCTTCTATTCATGGCATTGTTCCCAGACTGACTGAATCCAGATCTCTTCAGGTGGAGGTCAGACAAGAAGGTTTTAGTCTTTTTAAATACACTTTTTTTTTATTTTAGAGTCATTTTCAATTTACAAAAAAGTTACAAAGGTAGTGGAGACAGTTCCCAGATACCCAGCACCCAGTTTCCTCCATTGTTAATTATTTATATTTCTATTGTGTATTTACTACAAGTAATGACGTATTATTATTATTAACTAAAGTCCATACTTTATTCAAATTTCATTAGATTTCCCCTAATTAGATTTAGTTTTTGTATTCCAGGATCCCTCTCAGGATAGCACATTATATTTTGGCCTCGTGTCTGTTTAGCGAACTGTTGGCAGTGACAGTCCCTCACATTTTCCTTTTTTTTGATGTCCTTGACAGTTTCGAAAAGTACTGGTTAGGTGTTTTGTGACAAGTCCCTCAGTTTGGGTTTCTCTAATATTTTTCTTATGGTTAACTGAAGTTTTGGGCAAGAAGGCCAAAGAGGTGAAGGGAAAGGGTACATGCTGTGAATATGACTTATCACTGTTGATGTTGACCTTGATCGCCTGGCTGAGGTAGTGCTTGTCAGGTTTCTCCACTATGATGTTACCCTTGTCCCCTCTCGATAAGTACACTTGGGAAGGAAGTTACTATGTGCAACCCACCCTCACCTGGGGAATGGGGAGATACTTGTGCTTCACGTTCTTGAAGATAAAGTACATACACGTATTTGGAATTCTCCAGCACCGAACTTGTATCTTCTTATTTATTTGCTTATTTATTTAATCATTGATATGAGTCCATACTGATATAAATACTGACATTTATTTTATACCTTGGCTTGGTCATTGATAACTTTTAGGTTAATTCCTGTGTCTCTTTGACATGCCACCATTATTATTTTGTTTTTGAGCATTTCCTTCCTTTCTGACATTAGAAGGTGCTCTAGGTTCATCATGTGTGTTCTGTGCCCCAGCCCTGGAATCTGCAATTTCTCCAAGGGGGCGGGTTCCTTTTATTGGAGAATGGTATTAGAAACAAAAGATCGGAGTGCTGAGTGTGCTTGTTGATGGGGGATCATTGCATCTGGGTTTTCTCAACAGGCAGAGCTAGGAAGTATGAACCTGTGTATCATACATATCTGTAATTATTTCTGTAACCATCTGTGTCATTCCTAAGCTAAACATGAGGTCATAATATCTTCCACTCTAACCCAGTACTACATACATGGCTTATTCTAGCCTTCCCTTCTTTCCTATTAGTAACTTCCCTCTCCAAAAGTGAGAGAAACCTGGCTCCCACCATCTATTTTACTAAGTTTTCATTTCCACTAATCATGTATAACGGTTTCGGAACTGTTAACGTGTACCCCCAGGGGAAACAACTTTGCCAATTAGAGTGCAGTGCCAATGTACAGTTCCTTTTTGTTTTAGTCAAAGTTACTTAGGTCAACACCTTTTTTCGCCGAAACCTTTCATTGAGTTTATACCATATATTAATAATTGTTGTTTTGTCACAGTCTGCATTCCATCATCTCCTGGTAGATTTATTTTTAAGTTTGCATACATTTAGATTTACTATTTATGCTGCATAATTCCGTGGGTTTTGTCAAATGCATAGTGTTATCTACGCACTACTATTTGACCATACAGAAGAGCTGCACTGTCCTAAAATATCTCCTGTGCTTTACCTAGTCAGTACTCTTCTCTCCCAAAACTCCTGGTGAGTTTAACCATTTTTCATCTCTACAGTGTTCCCTTTTCCAAAATGCTATGTGAGTGGAATCATACACTGCATAATCTTTTGCAACTGTGTCCTTTTACTTAACAATGTGCATTTAAAATTCTTCCATGTTGTTGCATGAATTACTAGCTTATTCCTTTTGATTGCTGAATAATATTCCATAATATGGACGTATCATAGTTTGTTCATCCATTAATCTATTGAAGGCTTTCTTGGTTGCTCCCGGTTTTTGGTGATGATGAATATAACAGTCATAAACATTTATGTGCAGGTTTTTGTGTAGATGTATGTTTTCCAGTCAGCTGGGTAAATACCAAGAAGGGTGATTACTGGATGGTATGGTATGTTTATGTTTAGCTTTGCAATTAACTGCCAAACTGTCTTCCAATGTGCTGTACCATTTCACATTCCCACCAGCAATGGTGGATTGTTGTTCTGGATCCTTGCCAGAATTTGGTATTGTCAGATTTTTGGGCTTTATCTGTTCTAATAAATTTATAATAATATCTTGTTGTCTTAATTTGCACTTCCCTAATGACAAGTAATGTTGAGCACCTTTTTATATGCTTATATACCATCAGTATATCTCCTTTGATGAGTGGTCTGTTCAGATGTCTTTCCCATTTTTCAATTGGGTCGTTTGTTTTCTTGTTTCATTTTAAGTACTCTTTGTATATCTGAACACAAGCCCTTTATCAGATATGTGATTTGCAAATATTTTCTCCCAGTCTGTGGCTTGTTGTGGGCATGTGGGTTTTTAAATTTCTGTGGGTGATTCTGAACTCCTGGTTCAAAGCCCCAGATCTGATTGAGATAGGAGAGTTGAATCACCTCTACCTTCTCCTCTCCCTTTCCATTTCTTACTAGTCAGCCTCCCTGGCTCTTTATGGCCTCATCTGTAAAATAAGGACTATTCAGTTACCTTCCAGGGAGCAGGTATTTTTCAATTTTCAGTTCTATGATTCCATGACCATCTGACCTTTTGAAACCCTCCTGGAATGCTACCAATATACAGTTAGATCTCCTTACCTTTCTAATTGCTTTCACAAAGGAAAAGAACTGCATGATCTAGACATTAAGAGTCTTTAATTTCTTTGTGGAATTTTATTACTCCCACTGCCTAAAAGCTCAACTGTTATGATGGCATGCCAGAGTGAAATAAATCTGTCAGTAACGTTCAAATGACAATAGGACAAAAATCTATTGGATCGTGTCTCAGAGGTTCTGCTCACAGAAATGACCCCCATGTTTACCATGTATTACAGACTTTGTACATTTGTAGGCAGGTGAGAAAACAATTTGGCAGTTTAGAATTTCTCTATATCCTTCCTCTATGTAGTTACTGCATCATTAAAAAGCAGACTCCAATTTCTATAAAAATTGGTTTTTTTCCTCTGCAAAAATGTCCGTTGAATGGCAGAACATGGAAGCAACTAGAAGATACTAGACTCACAAAGAGTGAGGGTACCTTTAAGACTACCTACAGGTGGAATAATTTTAGAAAAGATATTAGTAAACCTTAGAACAGTAACACGCAAAGTACAGTAATAATTGCTGAGTTTTCCTAACAAAATAGAACTTGTAGAGGATCTTACCCCATCCCGTGGTGTTATTAAATAAATGCAGAACATGAAGCCCTTTTTCAACTTCAATTTTAATGTAATGCATTGTGGACTTACTCAAACTTCATAGTCTGAATTTCCTATTAGCCATTTAGTTTCTGTTTCTTTCCTGCTTTTTTGCTCCTGTTGTCTTAATGATTTTGTGGGAGTTTCATAGCACAGCCTCTGGAATCAGAAAAAAAAGGAGAGAGAGAGTTTTAAACTTCATTACTTACTAACAGAGATTTTGATAAGTTCCTTAACCACCCTGAACTTTGTTTCCTCATGTGTACCATGTAGGTAATAATAGTACCTATTTGGATATCTGTATCAAAGAAACTAATAAAACTTAAAAGGTGCTTAGTGCAGTTCCTGGCATATATTTGTTGTTGCTGCTGCTGCTGCTATTGCGACTGCTCGTTTAGACGAGGTTGCCTGAGTGTTATGTTTTGAGAAGACCAGAGGACCAAGGACATTTCAGGAGCCTGTGAAAGAGAATGTTGTTGAAACTCCCTGGCAAAATTAACCCTTGTAGAGACTCTTACCCTATCCAGGAAGCTCAGAAAGTAAGAGTCAGAGCAGGAAAAGAAAAGTCCAGAGAGAAGCGCACCATTGACTAGGAGGGAGAGGGTCCTTCTAAGCCGGAAGGAGTGAGGAAGCACCAGTCACTGCAGAGAGTTCTCCTATAACTGACTGTCCATTGGCCTTCCCATTACAGAAGGTCATGGGTGGAGTAGTGAGGGAGGAAGAGGAGAGCCAACATCTGGGGCTCAAGACTGAGGCATGAATGATGCTGAAGAAGTGGAGAGAGAGCCCAGGTAGAGGGTCTCTCAAGGAGCTTGGAGGGGAAGCAGAATTACACAACGTAGCTAGAGGAGATCTTGGGTTTGGGTTTTAAAGTTGTTTCAAGTTGGGAGAAACTTTAGTATGTTTGTTTATAGAGGAGAAAGAGCCAGTGGAGAGAAAGCGGGGAGTTTGGGGAGATATAGGGGTTTTAACTGAGGGATCACATTTTTTTTTTGAAGTGTTGGGAAAGCATGAGAATTCACAGGACACTTAGAGGAATGAGCTTTTGGGGAAAAAGGGGCAAGATGGGTGATATAGACAAGCTTATAGGTAGTGGGAAAGAGAGGAATTTGATAATCTCAGTTTTCCAGGAAGTAGGAAGATGGTGAGGGTATTTGAGATAGTTTGAGGATAGGGATGAAGGTTAAGAAAAGCTACCCAGCAAATGGGATGTGAGTCAACTCGGTAATATGGGGCATAGCTTAGTCTTCATTTGATGTTCTTAACAGCCTGAATATGAGAGATCATAATCAGATGGTTGAATCTGACATGGAGTTTTTTATATTTTTTATGGTTTGAAGGCTTTTCAAAATAAAAAGTTGAAAGAATGAACTTCTCTATACCCTTCATTAGATTCACCAACCGTTAACATTTTGCTGCATTTGCTTTATCACTTTCATATATATAACGCTTACTGTTGTTGAACCATTTGAGAATGCGTTAGACTTTGATTGTTTGTGTCTGCTGAATAAACATATTACAATGATTACACTCAATAAATTTAACATCAACGTAATACTATTATTGAATGCATAGTCCATATTCAGGTTTCCAATTGTCTCAATATCTTTATAGCTTAAAAAAAATCCAGGATTCTTAGGATTGCGAGTTGCATTCAATGTAGTGTTTTTAATTGTATTTTGTCTGGAAGAGTTTTTCAGACTTTCTTTGTCTTTCATACACTAATGTTTTTAAAGCATACAGTCTAGTCCTTTTTATTTATTTATTTATTTATTTTAGAATGTTCATCAATTTTGGTTTATCTAATTGTTTCCTTATTGTAAAACTTGGATTCTATGTTTTTGGCAGGGATACTATGTAAGTAATGTGTCTTTATCAGTGCATTACAGTAAGAGGCACATGTCAACTTGTCCCATTATTGGTGACACTAACTTTGATCACTTGGTTAAGGTGGCATGTGCTAGGTTTTTTACTATAAGTTTACTGTTTTCACCTTTTTAATAAGTAGTTTGTGGGGAGCTAGATGCTTGGAAACTATGTAGATTATGTAAAGATCCTGTTCTTTAATTTTTCACTTTTAGTTTTGGCATCCATTGATGATTCTTGCATGTTTCAATTATTATGATGGTTAAAAAAATGCAACTTCTCTAAATTATTGCTTGTATACTTATCAGTTGGCTGAGCTGGAACTTTGGAGTTTGAATCAATGCAAAAACAGGATGTCGAGACAGTTGTGAGATAATGAGGTGTGCAGTCTAGGTTGGCTAGGGAATAAACTGAAACCAGAGGAAACTGGGGTGTTAACTACAGAGTAAATATCCTGGGAGTAAGAGAGTGAGAGACCTGAAAGGGCAAGAAGCTATGGTCTAAAATAGGGATTCTGGAGTTTAAGATTTCTAGGGTAGAGCTGTTCTACACTATTGAAGTCTAGGGGATTGACATGGATTCAGAGGATTGCTTGGGTGGAGAGAAGGTTTTTCTATTAGGAAGTGAAGGAATTCTAAGACTATGGTATTGAGTAAATCACCCACGTAGACGTTATAGAAATAGAGCTTAAGAGGAGAGGGGGGAGCTCAGGCTAGTCCTAGGCTGAGAATGTTCTGAAGGATAATTGAGGATGAGAAGGCAAATGAAGAAAAGAAACAAGACAGGGAGGTTTGAGCTAATGTCAGGATTGTGCCTGGACCTGTAGGGCACGGGTCAGCTCTTTTTCTGTAAAAGACTGGCGAGTAAATATTTTCAGCTCTGTGGACTGCCGTTGTAGCATGAAAGCAGTCGTAGATAATACGTAAATGAATCAGAGTGGCTCTGTGTTCCAATACAGCTTTATTTATGGCCACTGAAATTTAACTTCATATAATTCTTTCATGCCACCAAATATTCTTAATTTGATTTCCTACCTCCCCCAGCCCCAACCATCTAAACAATGTAGGATTCATTCTTAGCCCACAAGCTGTACAAAAAGAGACATCTAGCTGGATTTGGCTGAAGGGCTGGAGTTTGCTAACCCCAGCTTTAGGGTATAAAGGTGTAGGAGTTTATGTTGAAGAATAACTATTTGTAAAGTCTGTGGACTAAGATTTCAGGCTATCAGACTGCTAACTCCAAAAAAGGAAAGAAAAAATTCAAGATGAACAATAAAGAATATGATGAAGCAGATATACAATTAGAGCAAAGTTCATTGTTATTTTGCCTTTTACATTTTTTTTCTTTTAGTTTTAATAAAAAATACATGTGTGATAGATTTAAAGCCAAATGATATATGGAGCCCAGCTCAGGGGTGTGTGTGTATAGTAAATTCTTCTTTTTAAGTTACATTTATTGGGGTAACATTGGTTAATAACATTATATAAAATTCTATAATACATCATCTGTATATTGCATTGTGTGGTCACCCCCCAAAATCTAGTCTCCTTCTGTCATCATATATTCAGCCCTCTTTACCCTCTTCAACCTCCCTCCACTGCTCTCCCCCTCTGGTAATCGCCATACTGTTGTCTGAATCTATGAGTTTGTTTGTTTTATTTGTTCATTGTTGCTTTCTGTTCTCTATCCCACATATGAGTGAACTCACATGGCTCTTGTCCTTTTCCATCTGACTTATTTCACTTGGTATGATACTCTCAAGATCCGTGCATGTTGCTGCAAATGGCAATATTTCTTCGTGGTTTTTTTTCCTTTTTTTTTTTTTTTTTTTTTATGGCTGAGTAGTATGTAGGTACCATATCTTCTTTATCCAATCATCCATCGAAGGACACTTAGGTTGTCTTCATGTCTTGGCTATTGGGAAAATGCTGCAATTAACATAGGGGTACATATATCTTTATGAATAAGTGCTTTAAAATTTTGGGGGTATATACCCAGAAGAGGGATTGCTGAGTCATATGGTGTCTCTATTCTTAATATTTTGAGGAAGCTCCATACTGTTATCCATAGTGGCTGTACCAATTTACATTTCCACCAGCAGTGTAAAAGGGTTCCCTTTTCTCTACACCATCTCCAACACTTACTTACTTCTTGTCTTATTGATAGTAGCCATTCTAACAGGTGTAAGGTGGTACTCATTGTGGTTTTGATTTGCATTTCCCTCACAGCTAATTGAAATTGAGAGTCTTTTCATATATCTGTTAGCCGTCTGTATGTCTTCTTGGGAGAAGTGTCTGTTCGGGTCCTCTGCCCATTTTTTAAATTGGATTGTGTGGGGTTTTCTGTTGAGTTGTATAAGTTCTTTCTTTATTGGATATTAGCCCATTATTGGAGGTGTTGTTTGCAAATATCTTCTCCCCTTTGGTTGGTTGCCTTTTTGTTTTGTTGATGGTTTCTTTTGCTGTGCAGAAGCTTTTTAGTTTGATATAGTCCCATTCATTTATTTTTGCTTTTGCTTCCCATGCCTTTGGGGTCAAGTTCCCAAAATCCCCTCTGAGACCAAGGTCCATAAGTTTAGTGTCTATGTTTTCTTCTATGTGTTTTATTGTTTCAGGTCTTATATTCAAGTCTTTAGTCTATTTTGAGTTGATTTTTGTACATGGTGTCAGATTGCAGTCTATTTTCATTCTTTTGCACATGGCTTTTACATTTGCCCAACACCATTTATTGAAGAAACTTCCATTTGTCCATTGTATGTTTTTGGTTCCTTTGTTGAAAATTAGTTGCCCATACATGTGTGGGCCTAGTTCAGGTTTGAGATGTTCAGTAATTCTCCTGTTTTAATCCTCTTACCTATGGATTTCTTAGTCTGCATATTTCTCTGTTCAGTTTATCCAGATAATAACTCTCTGGTTTCCTCTGGGATGGAGGAGGCTTGGTCGCCTGACTCCCTAGGGTACCAGAAGGGACCTGGTCACCCAGTTACTCTGTATGCAAATTAAGTCTTTCAACTGACACTTTTCTGAAAGCCCTACACTTGGACTTCTTGCTCTCTGGTATCGCTGAGTGTCCATCTCCTAGGAGGGTACTTCTCACACTTAAGTCAGTTAGCAGTTCGGCATTTGCTTTTCATCTTTCAAAATCCATGGAACTCTCTGAACTGCTGCCCATGTATCTCCTCTGAAGTCCTTTGTTTGGTGGAGGTCTGGAAAGGAGAGAAGATAAATAGGTATGGTCAGCCTACAATGACCTTTTACTTTAAAACGAATGGCTAGTACTCCAAGATTATGAAAAGCCTCTACCATCTTCCTCAGTTCTTGTATCTTCTTGCCCTATTGCTGTAAAATTTCCTGCCAAAATTTTAATTATATTAGAGAGAAAAATAGAATAAATATCAATATTTAGCATTTGTATACTGCTTTTATTTCTTAGCTCCAAAGACCAGCATTGTCGACTTGGTTTTTTTCATACGACATGAAACAGGAATGAAAATTGATACCATTGATTCTATTTTAAATCACTTCTAACTGGTTCTGGTTGCTTATTAATAAAAGGTAAAAGTTTGGGTACCCCCCACATTTGATGTGGTATCTTCATTGCAAGCTAGACACTGAATTTTCCTACTTAAAAATTTTAAATTCGTATCCCCACTTTGTGTAATTTGAATTACATCAATATATTTTAATAAAAAGAAACAGAAAACACATAGCTGCTTAAATCAATGGGCCATCCTCACTGACTTCTTCAGGAGCCATAAGCAGGTGTGTTCTTCTCACATACCATCTTGATTCTTGTTAAATGGCTCAGCAACATGATTGTTTTGATTATATATATATATATATATATATATATATATATATATATATATATATATATATATATATATAAAACTTTCCAACATGCATGTGACATAAAAACTTTACCACATAATATAAAAAGTGTCTGTAGAGGAACTAGATACCAAACATCGCCTTGTGAGATTACTGTGTTCATCCAACATCCGTTGAAGATAGAAATGGACATTAGTCTGTCTTTCTTTAGGAAATTTTTTTTTTTAAAGTTGTCATGGGAGGTGTGTTTGAGGAAGTGATACCTGGATGAAGAAGTCATTGCAAATACTGACAAGAGAAGGGAAGAAGGGAGGAATCCTGTGAGCCAAGAATTACAGTCTCTAAAAGAAGGAGAAGGGACTTGGAGATTGAGAGAGGCCAACATAAAGCCTGTGAGAGGTTCTTTGGCCAGGAGTCATGGGCTTCAGAAGAACTATATGTTTATATAGGATTTAAAATGTTACTTATATTTTGGTTAGAGAACGTTAAACCTAGGCACTTATTGAATATTTGTTGAGTTGAATTCACTAAAAGATTTTTTTCAAGTTGTTACGGTTGAAATCTGTTAAGTAAATGTAAATTGTGTAATGTGGTTGCTCCCCATGGCTGCTTGCTGCTATGAAAAAACACCGGTTTAGGAGTCAGAGGAAAGACTTGGGTTTGAGTTTCAGCTCAGCCACCTACACTCTCACAGGTGAAAAATGAATTGATAATGTACAGGGGTGCTAATGAAAAAGTTAACAATAATGAGTAAAAGTTCTGCTTAGTGGAGAACTGAGGTGGGGTTTCAGAGAAGCAGATGGGAGGCTGGGCAGTGGAAGTCAGAGGGCCAGGCTGGAGTCATGTTTGCAGAGGATCATCTGGTTAGACGGGTACAGGTGGCAGAGTTGTCCTCTGGGGCAAGCAGAGGGGACCCTGATTTGCTTTCAGACCCTCCAAGAAAGAAAAAGAGTTAACAATAAAAAAACGGAAGGTAAATTCTATTTCAAACTGTGGACAAAGGTAAAAACAGTCATATAATTTTTTTCTCCCCATTCCATGCAAGTAAGAACAGAAAAATTTTAGTGAACTTCACTGAGGTTTAATGTACATACAACAAAGTGTACTTATTTGAAGTGCATAATTCCGTGTATAATTCAGTGATGCGTGACAAATACATAAATCCATGTAATTGTCTCACTGATCAGGATATAGAACATTTCCATTACTCTATATAGTTCCCTCATGCTCTGCATACCTCCTCCCCACCCATCCCAGGAAACCACTGGTCTGCTCTTTGTCAGTATAGATTTTCCCCCCCTAAAATGTCATATAAATGGAATCATACAAGGTGTGATAAAAAAATAAGGTGAATGCTGCTGCTGAGTGCCATCCAATGGAAAGGCAGGGATCTTCAATATGGGAAGCGGAAATCGCACCTTAGTAACAGTGTGTGACAAATTTCAACTTGTTTGGTGCAGTCAGTTGGGAATGAGCTACGGTTGAGAGGAGGTGTGTTTTAAAGTGTGCTGTACATCATGGATCACAAACAATGCATTAACAAGACAATGCTCCGTGTCACACATCACTTCTGGTACTGTAATTTCTGTCCAATAAAAACATTACAGCGTGTCCTCACCCACCTTATTTACCGTATCTGGCACCATGTGACTTCTGGCTCTTCCCCAAAGTCAAAATGACCATGGAAGGTAAATGTTTTTAATCAATTCAGGACAACGAGGCAGCTATGACAGCACAACTAAAGACACTCACAAAAGATGACTTCCAGAACTGCTTCAGAAAGTGGCAAGAATGATGGGATGTGTTTAAAGCAAGGGGGAGTATTTTGAGGAGGATTAATGGCAATATGTCTTTTACTATAATAATTTTTTTTTTTAAATTTAAACATTCACCATATGTTTTGATCACACCTCGTATGGTATGTCTTCTTTTATGTATGGCTTCTTTTACTCAGCATGGTGTTTTTTAGATTTGTCTCTGAGCTGATCATCAGTTTCCTTATTTTATTACTTATATTTAAGTTGTTTTCAGTTTAGGGGCTAATCTGAATATTTGTCGGTAAGTCTTTCTGTAGACACATTATTTCTCTTGGAATAATATCTAGGAGTGGTATTGCTGGGTATATAGTAAGTGTATGTTTCACATTATAAGAAACTTTGTTTTCCAGAGTGGCTGTATTATTTTATATTCCCACCGACAATATTTATGAGTTCTAGTTTTCTTATATTGTTGGCAACACTTGGTATTGTTCATCCTTTAAACTTTAGCTGTCCCAGTGGTCTTCCATTGGTATTTTAATTTGCATTAGTCATTGGGGAAATGATGGTGAGTGTCATTCGTGTACTTATTGGCCATTCATATGTCTTCTTTGGTAAAGTGTCTTTTCAAGTCCTCACCCATTTTTATTGCACTATTTATCATGTTATTGAGTTGTATGAATTCTTAAATATTCTGATCCAAGTCCTATGTCAGATATATGTATTGTGAATATTTTTCTCCTAGTATGTGGGTTGACTTTTCAATCCCTTAATGGTTTCTTTTGAAGAACAAAAGGTTTTATTTTTTATAAAATCCAATTACCTATTTATTATTTTATGGTCATTCCTTTTTGTGTCTTACCCAAGCAATCTTTGCCTATTCCCAGGTTTTCTTCTAGGACAGTGCTCTCAAATAGGAGTATTATGTCAGCCGTATACATAATTTTTAAGTTTTCTAGTGGCCACAATAAAAAGTAAAAAACAATTGAAATTAGTTTATATTCTGTTCTGTTTAAACCAATATATTATCATTTCAACATGCAATCAATATACAAACTATTAATGAGATATTTTAACATTCTTTTTTAAACCTAAGTCGTTGAAACCTGGAGTGTACTTTATATTGATAGCACATTTCAGTTTGGACTAGCCATATTTCAAGTGCTCAATGGCATGGCTACTGGCTACCATATTGGACAGGGCAGTTCTAGAAGTTTTAAAGTTCCTGCTTTTTATTTAGGTCTGTTATCTAATTTGGTTTAATTTTTGTATATGATGTGATGCAGAAGTGTATTATTTTTTTCTACATATAGAAGGCCAGCTCCCACACCATTTATCTTTTTCCAACGGAATTATTTTGTACCTTTGTCCACAATCAATAGATCATAGGTGTGGGTCTATTTCTGGACTCAATATATTGTTCACTTATCCTTATGCCAGTACCATCTTGATTTGATTATTGTAGCTTTAGAGTAGGCCTTAAAATCAGGCAGTGTAAGTCTTCCAACTTTGTTTGTCTTTTTCATTTTTGCTGTTCTAGGTTCTTTTCATTTGTATATAAAGTTTAGACTGCTTGTCAATTTCCACAACAAAGCTCACTGGGATTTCCCCCATTACAGAGGGTTGAAAAGTTGTCTCCCCACCCCCACCCCAGATGTATGTCCATGTCCTAATCCCCTAAACTATGAATGTGACCTATTTGGAAACAAGGGCCTTTGCAGATGTAATTAAGTTAAGGATCTTGAGATGGGGGATCATCCCCTTATTCAGATGTATCCTAAATGCAGTGACAAGTATCCTTATAAGATAGACACACAGAGGCGAAAACACATGACACACAGAGGAGAAGGCAATGCAAAAATGGAGGCAGAGGTTGGAGTGATGTGGCCAGAAGCCAAGGAGGCCAAAGAATGCCACCAGCCACGGAAAGCTGCAAGAGGCAAGGGAAGATTCTTCTCCAGAGCCACTAGAGGGAGTGAAGTCTCACTGACACCTTGATTTTAGACTTCTGGCCTCCAGGATTATGAGAGAATAAATTTCTTGTTTTACCCACAAATTTGTGGTAATTTATTGCAGCAGCCGTAGGAAACAAATACACCTATTATCAGGTTGAAGAAGTTTCATTCTTTTCCTAGTTTTTTTTCTCCCCAAGAATGGTTTTTTGATTTTGTCAGATGCCTTTTCTTCATCAATTGAAAAATATTTTCTGCTGATATTTTGTTAATGTGGTCATAATCTATGTAAACTCTCTGCTCGTGTGGTATTAATTTTAGCCTGATCATAGCCATTACCCTTAGGAACACCTGTTGGTGAAAGCCTTGGGTCCTGACGTGTTGTATCAAATTGTAAGTATGTCAACATGAATCTTCTTGCTTTCTATTTGCTAAAAGAATTTTAAGAAGTCATTGAAGAGTCTGTAGAACAAAACTGTATCTCAAAATACTTATACAGAAGAGAAAAACAGTGATCATGAAATTTACCTTGAACCTGAGTGGTACCTTGACAGGTACCACACTGATAACCCTTGGGTCCAGTATGGCCTTAAGAGATACTTCATTTGGCCACCGTAGTGTTTCCAAAATTAGGAAATTTTATATCGATCCACTAAATATCATTCTTGTCCTGAAAATTATATAAATTTGGCAATACTGTCCTGAATTCTAACATGGCAGCAATTGGCCTGAGCTGTACAACATCTGTCCCTTATACAAAGAATGTTCTTTTTACTTTACCGTAATCCCATTCCTCATTGTTTTAAACTTCATAGAGATTAGAGTTTGCAGCCTTTGCTCTAGTACCTTTGCTGGAGCACATTGTAATGCCAAGGCATGTGTTACTGGGGGAAGTCTTAGGGAAAAGGAGGGTGTCACAGTTACCACGTCAACATATTCATGTTCAAAGAGAACTTTGTGGAAATCGTTTAAAGATTAAAAAAGATTTTCACATAATTCATTATCAATGAGAAGACAGTCTGATCAACTAACTTATGGATAAAGACAACACCAAGAAACACTAGAAAAATCAAAATTAAAACCCTAAACCAGTCAAAGAAAAGAAAGCAGCAAAAACAAAACAAACGAAAAACCTCACCTGCTGCAACCAAAAAAAGAAAGAAGTACAACCTTATAATGTAAAATGTGAGAAGTGATGGCAAAGCAAAGATACAGAAGATTCTGTAGATGTGTGGTGTGTCTACAACCCTCCACACCCCTGCAGACATACTGAGGAAAATGATCAGACCAAATTCTGAGAATTTTCACAAATGTCCTCCAATTGGGAAAGAAGTCAGTGGCATCCTGTGACACATCAGGGAACTTTTATCTACTACTGTTGGATCTTGCCAGAAACAGCAAAGTTTGCCATCTTCTAAGATACTGTGCTGGATTGGGCAAGTGAGCTGAAGCTCACAGGTGTGGGAGAATCCCTTGGCTGGCTTGAAGATGGACTGGTGAGGACTTCAAGGAATCTCAGAAGGGATGGCTGACTTCCCCCAGCCGGCTCTAAACTTAGTTTCAAACTGAATTCCACGATCTTCCATCACCTCTCCCCTTATCCTAAAACCCTCAGGTCACAGAAAAAGTAGAAACAACGCTCAGCCTAGAAAACTGAAGCTCAGGGTTGGGAAGACAGACACGTCTCAGGAATTTACTTGCAGTATATTAGTGCAAACACAAAGTCTGCTGTTAACTTTTAAGGATAAGCAGGACACAAAATATGACACCGCTGTTATACAAGCATGCTATAAAATGGGAGATGGGCGTGTGAAGCAAGGAAAACAGCATGCGGAAGACAAAGAACCAAGTCTGGAAGAAGACATAACCAAGGAACAGAAACTTATATTCCTAATGTGTGTTTCATGCTACAGAAAAAAGAATACGCAGTTCTCAAAATAGCTCAAGGACTCTATAAGATGGGAATGTGATGAAAAGGGAAATTGCATAGCTAAGAAAATTGAGATTCAAAATAACATGGCTTTAAAATCCAGTAAACTAGAAAAACCAATGCACAGAATATTTTGAGAGAATTAGAGTACAAATCAAAAGATGAACGTGGAAGACAAAGATCAAGTATAAAGATAACTGGTGACACTGAAATAGAAAATCCAACCAATGAAAGATAAACTTACTCAGATATATAATATGAATGGGATACTATAGTAAGAAAAGAAGAATGGAATCCATAAGTTGAAAGGTCATATTAAATACTGGGGAAAAAACTGATAGAATAATTCACATTACGATATAGCCCAGATAAGGACATAAAGGGTATTGAATGGTAAAGAATTCTTCAGGCATCCAAGCAGAAAAAAATCAAACCACCTCCCGAGAAAAAAATCACGTAGGATTCAGGTCTCGCCACAGAAGGCTACGTCAAAAATTAATGAAGCAGTTACCTTCTTGTTCTGCTATGTTTTGAAGGAGGTGTGAATCCAAAATATTTACCCTACTGTTTTTATTTAAGTATGAAGATTTTAAAAAGATAAAATCATTAAGGTACTCTATGGCCCTCCTTAAGAAAATTCCTTGCAAAAGAGCAGTCCACCAAGAACTAAATAAAAATAAAGAATTTGGGGATGGATACGTTATGATGAACATTGAATACATTTAAATACAGAGTTTAGACAGCAAGTCTGGGAGAATAAAGTGGTAGAGCAACTTGTAAATGTTCAAAGTGCTAGTAAGCCAAGAGTAACATAGGCAATGGACACTGGGAGATTGCGGTGATGATGGGCGGAAGGGTAAAGTGCTATTAACCTCGTATTTCAAAGCTGTGAGACTGAAATATGTAGTGAACTCCATGTATTTCTGAATCTTTTTCCTTAATATTATAGGCCTCTTTTAGGAATATATATCTAGTAAGGAAGAAAGCAACCGCTGGAGATTTGCTTCAGTTTCTTTTTCTTTAAGTCAAAACATTGAAAACATTTAAAGTACTTAAGGCATATATGGTATGATTCCATAACTGCAAAATTATTTCCAGCTAGTCTTTCTGTGCCTTCATCTGCAAGATGGGAAAAATAGTATTTCTCACAAGGTTGTCGTGAGGAGTACATTTATTTACCTGCGAAGTGCTTAGAACGGTGCCTGGCTCACAATTAGTGGTCACATCTAGGCTGCCATTATTTCAACAGTGCACGAATAAGAGGTAAGTACGTGTGGCCTGTTGCAGTGTTCTCCTAGCATCTGTCGTGTTTCTCATTTATGATTTGGCTGAGGGCGGTTCATCCTGGTGGTGACTTGAGAGAACAGTCTTCGATACCATACGGGGCTTCGGGCTGGTTCGGGTCTACCTGCGCCAGCTCTGCACCTGGGCGACCTTGGCTTTGCCCACACGGATGACTCAATCGGCCAGGCGTCTGGGCGCCTGTCCTCTTCCTCCGCCCAGGCCGCCGACCCCCTGGCTCCCCAGCGGGGCCTCCTCCTGCCACGTGACGCCCCCGCCAGGGGCCCCAGCGCCCTCCTCGCGGACGCGCCGTTCCGGCTCCCGGGCTCCGCCTGTGCGCGGCCTCCTCGGCGCAGCCATCCTCGCGGCTGCCGAGGGCGGCAAAGCCCACGGCATCTGCCATTTGTCATTCAGCCCGTCGGTACCGCCCCGAGCCTTGATTTAGACACGTCTGGGGCGTATTCTGGCCTCACTCTCCTGGCGGACGGACGGACGAACGGACGGGGCGGCTCTCCTCCCAGCCCGGCGGACCGCGGGCCTTGGCGCGCGGGGCGCTTCCCCGGGTCGCCGTCATGGCCGCGGAGGCGGCGCGCCCGAGTTGCCTCGCCTGAGTTCCGGGGGGCTCTTGACCCCGCAGGGTAGGTGGTTGGGTGCCCGTGGCCAGGCTCCGTGGCCGCGGGGCCCGCTGTGGGCCTGGGGGCGGCAGGGCGGCGGCATTGCCGCGGAGCGAGGACCGTCCTGGGCTCCGTGCCTCGCTGGGGAGGGTGTGCCGGTGCCGACGCGCCGAGTACGTGACGGGGTCCGGGCTCCTCGGGACGAAGTGTGAAACTCCGACAAATTGTCACTGGGCAAGCCAAGTCGACTTGAACAAAAAATGCTTTCGACTGGCCGTTTTTAATGCCACTTTTTGAAACATTCGCGTATAGTGGGTGTGCAGTAAATAGACTCGATTTTTGAAACCTGGCACCCCAACCTTGCCAAAAGGCCAAGAAAAAAGTCTGTTAAAAGTAATAACGTGACTAAACACGAAATGTTTGCATTAGATTCGTTATGGAAAATGTGATTCGTTTTATGCTTTCGTACTATATGGATCCTATCAGATAGACTCTGAAAACTGTTTTAAAATGTGGGCTCCTAAAAATTTCTTAGATTAGGATAACTGATAGTGCAACTTTGGTTATTTAGTCTCAGCATCAAACTTTAAGGACGATGGTGGGGAGTTTTACTTCTTAATAAAAATACTCCTGTAATTTTGACTACCCCCCTCCCCAAATGTGTTACTTTTATGTTTTAGGAAACCAATAAAAATTAAAAATAGAAACACTCAGCTTAGGTCCTCCTTCTTCCAGGAATCCGTCCCTAACCCCTCCCTCCCCAGGCAGGATCCGCGGCCCCTCCTGTGAGCTTTCTGGGGCCTCGCTGAGGTCCTGGTCCCTAATGTCCTCCCCACCCCCCAGTGTATTAACCCATCAGTCTCGCTCGCAGCCCAGTGGATCCTTAGCACATGGTAAGTGATTAATACTGTTTAGCAACCGAAGAAAAAGATAAAACGGTTTGATGTTTCACAGTTTTAGCTCTAAAATTATAGAGTGGTAAATTTAGATAAGAATATTTGTTTAAAAGTTAAGGATCTAGACAAGTTGACAACGTGCGATGTCCCTGTTACACGTTCTAGCAGTTACACTCTTAGGTATTTATCCTCTAGAGCGATGTTTTTCAAAGTTTGAGTCCCATTTTTGTGGGTTGTGAAATCAGTTAAGTGGATAATGATCAGGATTTGTAAACCACGAACTAACAGAATAGAAAATATCAGAATGTGTCTCAGGTCATAGGGTATTTGCTGCGTGAAACTTTTTTTCTCTGTTTTATACACACACAGATGTGTGTCATGATGTAAAACGTCATTCCTTAGTATGAGTCATGGTCAAAAAAGTTTGAAAGCCACTGCCCTAGATAAATTTTCATACATATACACAAGCAGACGTGTACAAGAAGGTTTAATGTGCTTATTTGTAATACCCCAAAGCTGGAAACAACTTTCATGTCCGTCTGATAGGAGAAAGGTAAATTATACTCTAGTCATAAAATGAAATGCACCCTGTACAGTGGTGAATGAAGTAGTTTTGTGTTTTAACACAAATGCATCTCAATGTCGAGCCAAAGAAAAAAGCAAGTTGCTGAAGAATACTGTATGATATCATCTATGAGATATCCAGAACCTGGTGAAATAAAGCTGTTGCTAAGGATGCATACATAGCCATTAAAAGTAGTAACGAAAAACTGTAAAGAAATTAAAACCATAAAAGTCAAGTTAGTGGTCATCTCCTGGGGGAGTAAAAGGGGGCTGTGAATGAGAAAGGACACACGGAGGGCTTTTGGGATGCTGGAAATGCTTTATCTCCTGACCTGAGCAATGGTTCCATGGGTGTTTGCTTTATAACTCTTTGTTAAACGGTACATATGTCTGTATATTAAATTTCCCCCAAAATATATTAAAAATATGGGCATCTCAAAATGAAGAAACCTGAAGCCAAGGCTCTAGTCTATTATTCATATTTTCCAGCTGTTCTTTTAAAAAAAAGAAAAGTCGTGATCAGGGAATGGTACCTAGGGAATTTAAACAATATCAGGAATATTTTATTTCATAAATTCTATGGTCGCTACATCAGTGTTCATTAAATTCTTTGTATGTTTTTATATCCTAAATAATATATAATTTAAAAAATATTTAGAATAAAATTAAAATCATTCATAGATAATAATGTGAACATTTTGGGTGTGTTTGTTTTCTAATATGCAACTTTTGTATATTTTTTACAAAACATGATATTTTAGATAGTAATTTAAGCTAAAATAAAACTTTTATGAAAAATTAAATACTGAAAAGCATATAAAAACATAACAGACCACCATCAGGGATTTAAAAATGCTAACGTGCTGTTACATTTACTTCAACAATTTCAATTCCTCAGTTACTCTAGGCCACATTTCAAGTGCTCATATGTGACCAGGGGTTATTATATTTTATTTTATTATTTTGTATTATACTATATGGTATAACAGAACATTTCCATCATTGCAGAAATTTCTGTTAGAAAACATTGTTCAAGATACAAATCCTTTGTTGGGTATGTAAACTGCAGACAATCTTTTCTTTGTGCTTTTGTGTCCTAAGATATTCTTCTCTACTATTAAGGTAATATATTTTGTGATTTTTTTTTTCCTAAAAGTTTTGAAATTTGTATTTTTTGCATATTTAGTTCTTTAATTTACCCGACGTGTGTGTGTGTGTGTGTGTGTGTGTGTGTATGTTTATATAAATTTATATTTTAGTTATGTTGTGAGGTTAAGGTTAATTTGTTTTATTTTTCCTATGTGGAGCAGTAATTGTCCCAGCACCAGGGATTTGCAGTGTCACCTCTGTCATAAACATATTCCCAGATAGGCTTGGGCTCATTTCTGGACTCTTAACTTTGGTCATTGATTTGTCTAAGCAAATTTTACAGATTTTTATTTACTGCTGCTTTATATGTAGCATATTTTTCAGTTCTAAGAATTAAAAATTTTTTTCATTCTGATATATTTTCTTTCCCTGTGACATTTGTAGAAGTATTTTCTAGTTTCAACCGTGGATGGTTTTGTGAGTTATCCTTTTGTTACTGACTTCTAACTTGCATTGTAGTCAGCAAATGAGGGCTCTATGCTCTTTGAAATTTGAGAATTGCTTTGTGGCCTCATGGTTACTTTTTCAACTGCTCCTTGAATGATTGAGAATACATACTCACAGATTTTTGGGGCAACATAGGTGTGTGTGTGTGTATACAAACACATATACATATATAGACATATATGTACATATATGCACTTACATGCATGTATATACGCATAAGTATATACTCAAATATATACATATGTCTTATATCAAACATGAGAATTGTGGCACTCAAATCTTACTAATTTTTTGGTTTCTTTGATCACATACTGAATAGGTGAAATAAAAATACCACAATGAAATAATACATTTTCTCAATTTCTTCTTGTAATTCTGTCAACTTTGCTTTATAAAGGTTGAAAGTGTATGCAAGTTTGGAATGGGTCTATTTTCCCTGTGAATTGGACCTTTTATCATTCTATAGTGATGTTCTATTCTGCCTCCCCCAAGTGCCTTTTACTTTTAAAATCCGTTTTGTTTTATAATACAATAGTCACACCTTTCTCTTAGTTAGCACTGGCTTAGAATATCTCTTTCAAATAGGTAAAACGTGATTTTCTAATCTACTCTGACAATCTTTGTCCTTTAACTGGAGCTCTCAGCCCAATTAAGTCTAATATAATTACTGATATATTTAGGATTAAATTTAGCATCTGATTTATGGTTGTTTTTATCCTGTCTTTTTTTTTTTTTTCTTCCTTTGCCATCTTTGGATTTTTTTCTTATTCCATTTCCTCCCTCTCAGCTAGTATGAAAATTATATGTTTGATTTCTTTCTTTTGATAGTTTCCTTTAAAATTGTAATGAATTTACTTAATCTGAAGTTTATTAATTCAGTTCTTCTTCCAAATAATTCAAGAAACCTAGTTTGCTTTGACGCCAGTTAATCTCCTGGTTTATATGTTATTGTCATCCAGAGTTTCAGTTCTGTCTTGAGTTTTTTTCCTCCTGTAAATTTTTTTTCTCCTTTAACATTACTATTTTTTATGGATCCTTTGTCATTCCTTTTCGTATCTCAGATTTTTCTTTTTTTCTTCCTCAAGTATATATTTTAGAAGCTGGTTGATTATAGCACTATTGAAGCAAACTTTATCTGAAAATGTCTTTATTTTGCTTTCTTTTTTTTTTTTTTTTTTTTTAATTGGGGAATATTGGGGAACAGTGTGTTTCTCCAGGGCCCATCAGCTCCAAATTGTTGTCCTTCAATCTAGTTGTGGAGGGCGCAGCTCAGCTCCACGTCCAGTTGCCGTTTTCAATCTTAGTTGCAGGGGGCGAAGTCCACCATCGCATGTAGGAATTGAACCGGCAACCTTGTTGAGAGCTTGTGCTCTAACCAACTGAGCTATCCGGGCGCTCCTCCAGGAGCTGAGTGGCAGCTCATTGTCTTCAATCTAGTTGTGGAGGGCATAGCTCACTGGCCTGTGTGAGAATCGAACTGGCAACCCTCTTGTTCAGAGCTCCCCTCTAACTAACTGAGCCATCCGGCCGCCCCAGCTTTCATTCTTGAGGGATGATTTTGTTTGGTATACAATTCCAGATTAATAGGTTCTTTCTTAGCCCTTTGGCAGTATCATTCCATTGACTTCCACTTTCAATGTTACAATTTGTTCAAATAACTGTGATTTGTTGGTAATCTGTCTTTTTTCTTTTTGCCTGATTTTAAGATCTCTTTTCTCTTGTGTTCTACAGTTTTACGACGGAGTGTGTCTAGGTGTCGACGTTTCATTTATCCTGGATTGATTGTGTTTCCTGTCTCTAAGGTTAGTCTTTCATCAATGCTTGAAATTTTTTATCCTTTATCTCTTTTAGTATTGTTTTTCCTCAATTTTTTCTATTCATTTCTTTAAGAACTCTGATTCAACTTGTTATGCTTTCTCATTCTATCATCCATGTCTTTTAATTTTCATCTAGCTTTTATATATTACATATATAATGTAATGTATATATTTCATGTTGAATTCTACATAATTCACATCTGTATTCTGATTGTTGTCTAATTTTTGTTTTCTTCTCCAAAAAAAGTTACAGTTTACATACAATAAAAAATAAAGTGTATGGCTTGATGAAATTTATATATGTATACATGTCTATGTGATCACCATCCAGGTAAAGATATAAAACATTTTCATCCCTGCAAAAGTTCCCTCCTGTTTTTTCCTAGCAGTAGAGCCACTCCTCTACCCCAGTCAACTACACTCCTGACTTCTGTTACCATGGATTATTTTCAAGTGTTCTTGAACTTCATATGAATGAAATCATATAGTTTATTCCTTTTATGTTGTTTTTCTTTTGTTCACAGAATATTTGTAAGATTCATCCTTGCTGCATATATAAGTAGTTTTTTTGTTTGTTTGTTTTTGCTTTATAGCAAGAGATGCCAAACTATGACCGGCCGGCCAAGTCTAGCCTACAGAATATTTTATTAAAATGTTATTAGACATAGCCATGTTCATTCAGCAGAGTTGAGCAGTTAAAACAGACCATATAACTCACGAAGCCTAAACTGTTTACTATTTGATCCTTTCCAAAATGTTTAGTGACTCCTCTTCTGTAGTATTGTATTATATGGCTATGCCAGAATTCATTTATCCTTTCTCTTGTTGATGAACATGAGTTGTTTTCAGTTTGGGGCCGTTATAAATAAAATTGCTACAGATATTTTTGACACTACCATTGGTGGACATATATTCATATCTCTTGGATATATACCGAGGAGCTGAATTGGAAGTCTTTGGGTAAGTTGGTTGCATTTCCATGAATATTAATAATGTTGAACATCTTTTTATATTTTTATTGGCCATTCCAATGTCTTTTGTGAAGTGCCTGTTTAAATCTTTTGCTCACTTTTTTTTCGTCAGGTTATCTTTTTTATTACTGATTTTTAGTTCCTTATGTATTCTGGATAGGAAACCTTTTTCAGGTACCTGTTTACAAATATTTTCTACTTGTCTGAATTTTGCCAATTTATTCTCTTAATTTTACCTTTGGATGTGCAGATTTATTTTTATGAAGTCCAGTTTATCAGTGAATTTTTCTGGGAGGTGTGGTGAGGGGTTAGTGCTTTTTTACACCCTACCAACAACATTTTCTCCCATCTTCATTTTTGCCCTCCTTTGAGGTCCTAAAGACTTTTGCCTGTGGTTTCCTCCAGAAGCTTTATCGTTTCAGTCCTCATAGTTGGGTCTTTGATTTATCTCCAATTGATTTTTTTATATAGTGTAAGGTGGGGGGGGTCAAGATTAATTTTCCATATGGACATCCAGCTGTTCTACGCATTTATAGAAAAGACCTTTTCCCATTTAATTGCAGGAAGGCCTTTATTAAAAATGAATGATCATATATGTATTTTGGTCTGCTTCTGTATTCTATTTTGTTCCACTTAAAGTATTTATCAATTTTTCCATTAGTACCACACTTTCTTAAAGTCTTGACATGCAGTAGTGTAAACGTTCCCCATGTTCTTAAGGATTGTTTTAGATGTTTAAGTGCTTTGCATTTCTGTCTAAATTTTAGAATGAGCTTGTTATCTGTTAAAAAAATTTTTTTACCAGACTTTTAATTGAGATTGCATTGACTGCAGAACAAATATAGGAGAATGGACATCTTAACAGAATCTTTGAATTTATGAACATGGTATATCTATCTCTCCCCTGAATAACCTCAATTATTTCCAGCATTGTTTTGTGTTTTCCAGTATAGGGGACTTACACACCATTAAATTTATTTCTAGGCATTTGATTTTTTTGATGGTATTGTAAATACCATCTCAATTTTATTTTCCAACCATCTTGCTAATATATAGAAATGCAGTTGATTTTTGTATACCAAGCATGTATTTTGTGACTTTTCTAAAATCACTTTTCAGTTCTGGCAGTTTATGGATTGTTAGGTATTTTCTAAATAAACAATTATGTTGTTTGAAAAAAAAAATTTTTAATTTGCCCGTCTAATCTCTATTCCTTTTTCTTTTTCTTGCTTTATTGCACTGGCTGGAAACACTGGAACAATATTTGACACAAGTGTTAAAATGCATACCCTTGCTTTTTCCTAATCTTAGGGAAAGATACCTCAGTATTTCACTATTAAGGATGATGTTTACTGCATTTTTTTTTTTTTTTTTTGAGATGCCCTTTTACCATATTGAGGAAATTTTCTTCTATTCCTGGTTTACTCTGAGTTTCACAAATGCCCTGGTTTCACAAATGAGCATTAAATTTTTTAAATTTTTTTATTATTAAATAAATTTAGATTTAAGTTTTAGAGTTGTAAAGATAGTATAGTATAGTGTTCCTATATGCCCTTCACCCAATTTCCTGTAATGTTAACATCATACGTAGCACAGTACATTTACCAAAATTAAGAAATTAACATTGGCACAATACTATTAATTAAATGACAGACTTTATTCAGATTTCCCCAGTTTTTCTACCAATGTTCTTTTTCTGTGCCTGGATCCAACCCATATACCACATTGCATTTAGTTGTCATGTCTCCCTACTCTATTCTAATTGTGACAGTTTTTTAGTTTTTGCTTGTTTATCGTGACCTTGCCACTTTTGAAGCGTACTGGTCACGTATTTTATACGGTGTCCCTCGATTTGTTTTATTACAATTGGACTGAGATCATGGACTTTGAGGGAAGAATACCACAGAGATGTTGTGTCCTTCTGTTGCATCATCTCTGGGGGCACATGATATCCACATCAACATGTTAACCTTGACCCTGTTGTTTAGATGGTGTCTGCCAGGTTTCTCCATTGTAACATTACTACTTTTCACTTTCTGTTCTCTCTTTTGTTAGAAGCAAGTTCATACTTAAGGGGATGAGAGGGAAATGTATAAAACGATCTGTGGATGTATGTTAAAACTACCATGGTAATTAATAAATATTTTGAGAGTGCGCAAATGTCTTATTTCCCCTTTAAGTGTGCCCAGGAATTTGAGCATTCAGCTCGTCTTGCCTGCAGCAGTTATTGTGGCATTCTAATGGGGATTTTCCATCTCCTTCATTCTTTCTACATTTATTAACTGGAATTCTGACTCTGGAGCTAGACTGCCTGGGGTCCGTTCCTATTTCTCTCCCTTTCTGCTCCATAGTGTAATCTTGGACAATTATTTAACATCTCTATGTTTCATTATTCTCATCTATAACATGTAGATAATAAGTGTCAACCATAGAAGGTTGTTGAAATGAGCTGATACATAGAAAGGGCTAAGAATTGTTGTGCTTAGTTCCTTGGAAAATACCGTTTTTTTCCTTTCTGTATTTCTTAATATGGTAGGTTATTTTAATTTTAATTATTTTAATAATTATATAAATTATTGAATAACCTTGTATTTTTGGGTGAACCTTACATATATTCATATGATCTGTATTTTACTTACTGTTTAATTTTTTTTCATGTAATATTCATGAGTCATACAATGCCTGTTCTTTTGCCATGGCAAAAGACATAATGAATGATAGATTCCTAAAAAATATATATTACATAAGAGCTTAGTAACTGAGGTGGCAACATTCCCAACTTTCTAGAGCGATTTATATCTGAGTCTTTGGGGAGAGATGGAGATCAAGATAGCTCTTGCAAATGAGTCTTTTTAAATATTGAATTGAGCAAATTCAAAACTTGGCATATAATGTGAAAAATGGCCCCTCAACAGGAAGGAAAAATAATTTTAGCTTTTCTACATGTTTCACCTTGAACACTGTATTATTGTACAGGTTTCAATATTTGGAATATTTTCAAGATTCATTTGCCAACGGTATGTATTGAGCACTTTCGATGTGCCTGTTTAATGTGTTTTGCTGGCTTGGGATTTTTCTTTGCTCTTGAGGAGCTTATGAGCCAGTAAGGATCATTTCAAAAGTTGAAGACAGGCCTACTGGCATCATTCAGGGAAACTCAATGTCTGCAATTTTTCAAAGTAGATAAAATTGAACTCTAATTTTTCTGTCTGTTTCTTGCACCTCAGCATCTTGGATTAGGCCCTTATCATCCAATGCTATTTATCCCTGTATTGAGGTTTTTCCTTCCCTTCCTATCATATGTAATGACCACTGGGGTCCGTTCCCTAAAAAAAATTCTTCAGGAACGTCCCACAACTTGAGAAAACAGGTCCTTGACTTCTTCGCCTGACAGTGGTCCTTTTGTCTAGTCCCAGCTTTACTAGCCGTAAAGTCTTGCTCATCAGAATTAGTCCAATGGCACAGTTGGTTTGAACTACTCATCAGAATCTGAAGTCACTGCACTGTGTTTGAGGCTGTGCTTTTACTCATGCCGTTTCCTCCGCTTTAAGTGGATTTTCCAAAAACTTTCCAGGCTCTGTTCAGAGGACACTCGCTCCGCAGTCCTACTAGGGAGATAGGAACCCTATAATTTGTAATCTGTAGCCCTTGTTAAATTTTTACCTTTCATCACCAATCTTCATATCTAAATGTCATTTCCAGTTGGTCAGGTTCTTAGAGATTGGGTTCCAGCACCTACCATGATACTTTGCATACAAAGAGCTATTGCTAAATAGCTACCACTCTTAAGTACCTACTATAATTGTGCTACAATTTTGCAAAGTAAGTATTATTGTCTGTTTTAAATTGTGAAGAAACTCAGTATCAAAGAGATTAAGAAACTTGCCCAACATCTTATAGTTAGTAAGTGGCAAAACTGGTTTGTCTGATTCAAAAGCTCTTGCTATTTCTTCTATGCCATACTGCTTTGGTACTAAAAATAAATAGTTAAATAAAATTATTAAAGAGATGTGTTTATGGTAAAACACGCTACTGAACTTGCTTCACTTACGTTGCCAGTCTGCTGCTCGGAGTCTTCGTTTCAGTGACCAGGCTCCTTGCTGTGGACTAACTGATATACTCCTGTTTCCTATGGATTTTCCTTCTAAGTCTTTTTTTTTAAAAATAGTAATGGATAAGGTTTGAATAGTCTAATTTTGGCTTATTTTGGGGTCAGTGAATCAGTTAGAAACTGAAGCACAATTTGGTCACTATTTTATTTTTAAGTAGAAAATTTTGCATCTGTCTAATAACCTTTACTAAGGCAACTGATAAGGTAAAAAAATAGTCAGCTTATCTTTTATGAAGTACTTTTTCTCCTTCTATTAAGGTATAAAATACTTGGGGGGGTGAAGCATACAAAGTGTGCCAATTTTAAACGTACAGATTTATGAATGTTTATATATATGTAGACCTATGTAACCATTAGTTCAAGATAGGTAATGTTACATCCATCCAGAAAGAGAAAATTGTCTCGTGCATCTCCCAGCCAGTACCTCCCCTGGAGATAATACTCTTCTGATTTCCATCACTGTAGATTAGTTTCATGTATTCTTGAACTTTAAGGGTAACCAAATAGTATATATTCCTTTGTGTTTGACTTCTTTCATTCCGCATCCTTTTTTGAAATCCATCCATGTTGAAACATGTGTAGTTTGTTCTTTCTTTCTCATATATTTTCTGATTATCATTCCATTGTATCAACAGACCACAATTTTTTAAAATCCATTCTGTTAATAGATGTGTAGGCTGTGTTCTAGTTTTGGCTGTTAAAAATAAAGTTGCTATGAAGTCATACACAGATATTTTGGTGGACATCTGCAGTATTTTGCTTGGGACCAACATATCTAAGACTAGAATTGTTAAGTCATAGGGTAGCCATATGTTTAAAGAAACTCTGCCGAAAGGTCTACCAATAGTGAATGACTCCTGCTAGCAGCGAGAGTTATTGTTTTAACACCACATTTTCACCAGTACTTGATATTATTACTCTTTTTCATTTTTAGCTCTCTGGCGGATGTGAGGTGATATCTCATGGTTTTCATTTGCATTTCCTTCATTATTAATAATGGAGCCAGCTGCTTCCTAGTGAGACAAATGTTCAGATCTTGTTAAAGTCCCTCTTAAGTGTTTCATTATTATATGATGTTGTTGCCACCATCACAGTTGAGGTAATGAAATTCTAAATCAAGAAAATCTAAAGAAAGATGTGGTTCAGCAGGTCTCATAATAGAGTGGACCATGGTGGGAGGGAGATGAAATGAAACATCCTCTGTCTTTGTTAGCTGTTTAACATCCCTCATCTTTTCTGTTTTGGAAAAGAGATGGAAGGTCTAGATTCCAGTTTCTTCTATTTGTTTTAATTTTACTGTTAATTACCATTTAGGCAGTCAGTGATGTCAGCTTTTCATAGGAAATGTTTAGTATTACTAGGCCTTGAGACAGGTCTCGTTTGAATATCTGTTCTCTGACCCCATGGTGCTAGCCAGTGGCTCCATCCTTCTCACTTTTTTTGGTGGCTCTGCCCCTGAGGCGCGGAGGGTGGGCAGCCTGGCCCACTGAAACCTAGGATGGAGGCCCCACCCTTTGAAACCAAGGAGAAAACAGCCTTAACCTTTGGGACCTTAGTGGGAGTGGAATACTGATGATCTCTGAATTGTCTTTGGGGTCATTCTTTCCTTTTCTTGAAGAATAAAGCATGTTTGCAGCCAAATAGCTCTATGGTGTAGTCCTATTCAGTCTCAGAAGTCTAAAAGCCTTCTTTTATTTCATTCTGTCAGTGTTCCCTTTGGTCCAAACTGGCATTGTCTTTGCTGGTATAATCCCATCTCTATTCCTGGCTTCTGCTGACTTGGCTGATTAACTCCAAGCGTAATCTCATTATAGAGTGATTATCCAGCCACACCCTTGGTGTTCTCTCTAGGATATGCTTTCTCAAGTTGTGATTTCTTTTTGCTTAAGTATTTCTTCAACTTATCTCTCTCCTCTCACATTTTACTATAAGTAATAAGGAGAAGCCAGATCACACCTTCAACACTTTGATTAGAAATCTCTTCAACTAAATATCCAATGTCCTCGCTTGTAAGTTCTTCCTTCCAATAAACACTAGAGCGCAATTCAGCCAAATTCTTTGCTAGCTTATAACAAGGATCATCTTTCCTCCACTTTCCACTAGCATGTTCTTCATTTCCACCTGAATTCTCACAATCACCTTTAACGTTCATATTTCTACCAGTCTCTTCAGGGCAGTCTAGACTTTTCTAGCATGTATCTCAACACTCTTTCAGCCTCAACCCATTACTCAGTTCTAAGCCACTTGCACACTTTCAGCATTTCTTAGAGCAGCGCCCCACTTCACAGTACCAAATCTGTATTAGTTTGCTTAGGCTGCTGTAACAGAATTCTACAGATTGGGTGGCTAAGTAACAGAAATTTATTTTCTTACAATTCTGGAGGCGAGAAGTCCAAGATCAAGGTGCCAGCAAGTTTGGTTTTTGATAAGGCCTCTCTTCCTGGCTTGCAGACAGCTGCCTTCTTGCTGTGTCTTCACATGGTCTTTCTTTTGTGCATGCGTATGTATATGGAGAGAGTGGTCTCTGTTGTGTCTTCATCTCCTTATAAGACACCAGTCCTATTAGATTAGGTCTCCATCCTAAACCTCACAGAAGCATAATTACCTCCCTAAAGGCCCTATCTTCAAATAGTCACATTGGGGGCTTCAACATATGAATTTTGAGAGACACACCTGAGGTCCCTAACAGTGGGTTTTGTAGAAATGCATGTAGCAGTAAAATATTGGGACTGCACATAGCTGCTTTAGTGTTCATGCTACTCTGACTCTCTGCCATATTTTTGTTGTTGTTGTTGTTTTTAAGAATACTATTAGTAGCATTTACAATGCAACTAGTTTAGTTTAGCTGCTTCTGGAGATTTTGAAAGCTTGTGAGAAATAGAGCTATTACATTAATTTTGTCTGCACTTCTGTGAAGCGTGAAGTCGTGTCATGTTTTAAGGGTAATACCTTGTCTCATTCAAAGAGATGTTTAAAACTGCATTCTACAAAATGCTTTTAAACAGCTGAGGAAAGATGTTCATATTCTCAGAGGACATGATTTAAAAAATCATTCACTGTGGTTTTGAAATCTACAAGTATATAGGAAAATTGTTGATTTTTCTGACACTTTTCTGGGATTATTAATATAATATAGACCCAGACATATCTTTGGATATTGTAAATTATAAATTTTTCCGCTACACATTAGGGTTTTGGTTTTTGGTAGTGATTTACAACTTTGTTAATCCCAGGTTTTCCCCTACAGTATTGGAGGAGATAATAGAAAATACTCTAATTTAAAGCATAAACACGTTACTCAGATTTTTAGCAATTAATTAAGAGTAGGTGTTGTCTGGTTGTATGTGTACAAAACATGAAGGAACGTTTAATTTTTTTCTAGTAGGCTGATAACTCATAATATTTTGTAGTTATCTAAAGTCAGCGAATTTCCTTGCCCCCTCTTATGCTGGCTTGGATTAAAATAGGAGGAAAGAAGAGGAAGAGACTTGGTTGGTCCATGAGGTTGGGATATTTTGGAGAAGAGGATTGATCAGAAGTTGTATGTATTGAAGACCATGTTGATTTCATAAATCTTCTCTTAAAAGCTTTCAGCTGTTTAGAAGTCAGCGTCCCTATTTCTGTAATTGTTTTGACAGGTGGAGGTAGTGGTGTAGTCTTTTCTGTCTCTTGCCCGGCTCTTTTGTCCTGAATTACCTATATATGTTGTTTTAAAATGAGAAACATCAAACTTCACTGGTCAATAGGATCCAAGACTACATGTGGGGGACTTAGGAACAGCTAATGCAGAGCTAATTGTAGTAAAGACAGCATCTGATCTCCCTTTTTAGAGCAGAGACTGATATATAACAGTTCCTCCTGAACTGTCACTTCTGGTCCCCATTTGTAATGGGGAAATGAAGTGAATGGAAAATGTTTCCAAATGAAAATGAGATCGTAAATCTGTTAAAAGCGGGTGGCTGCCGTAAAAACACAAATACAGACAGTATATGAGCAGTAGTGAGGTGCTCCAGAACTAGCAAAAAATCAACTTAGAAGAAATCTCATGTAAGCATAAATTGTTTTTAAAAAGCATAGCTTCATTTTAGATCAGAAAGGAAGAACAGAATTTGACAGCCAACGCTTATAAATACTATTCACATAATTAAAGACTGTATAAAGTGGATAAGTTTTGTCAACAAGAGATTTGATGGCATTGTTAATAGGCCCAAGGGAGAACGAGATCTCATGAACAGAAAAGACTGTCGGGTCCCCCAATATCTACGTTACTGTGGTGGTGTAGAGTATGGTAAAGTTGGTTCTTCTGACTGTCAACAATTGATACCACTCTCCATTAAGATCATGTAACTAACTTACCTTGTTTGAATTCTACTCCACTAAGAAAGCTGTGTATCAGGAGAGGCTAGGTTATGCTGCAGAATAAATAGCTCCCAAAGCTCAGTGTGGTTTAACACAACAGAAATGATTAGGTTACTGTTTGCCCATGCTGCAAGTCCAGAGTGGATTGGTGGTGGGAGAGTTGGGGGGGAGTGTCTCTGTTTTATACAGTCACTCCGCGACCTTATACCTTACAGCTGTATGATCTGAAACACATGGCAGTGACACAGTGCTTTCTATCATACAGGAAGGGAGTCTTAGAGGGTTCATGCTGCTAATTAAATACTTTGGTTTGGGATACTTGTTGTTTCTGCTCACAGCCCATTAGCTAAAACAAATCACATAGCTCCCACTAACTGTAATGGAGTGAGAAAATGTCCTTATCTCGTGTGCATCAAGACTGGATATCACTGAGCACTGGAAATTTCAACCACGTCAGCCCTCGTGCTCACTAAATATTCAGTTCACTTTTCTTCCCCAATACAGACTATATTAACTCCCTCCCCAAGGGGTACAAGCTGACTTTCTATCCAGTTACTGCATCTACTCAGTGTCTAGGATTTCTTGGTTAGTGCATAATTTCTACATTAAATCTGAAGAAGGCTTTTCTTCTCTAGGAGACCTGTGAAATAAAAATGCAAGTTATTTGCACACACACGCGCACCTCACTTGCCACCACACATACCTATTATATAATGGTAGACTAGTTAAATACCATAAACTCTTCTGTCTAGAAAAGGCAAACATGGAAGGAAGACACTTCGGAGTCACTGGTCTGTAGCAATTCTGAAATCCCTCACAACAGATACTGGAACACCCTGGGGGAGCAAAATACTTCTTGATTAGGGCCTGATTCTACCTTCTTGTTGTTCATTGCTTCCATAGGCCTGATTTTGCCTTCTGGGGGTGGGGAGGGTGGTCTTCCCTTTATCTTCCTTAGCTACTATGAGTGGAGAATAGAGAATTTGCTGTACCTGGGAACTAGGCAACTCTGTCTACCCGCTTCTTCCATATACAAGGTTGGGAGCCAAAGGGTCATTTCAAGACTTCAGCTGATAGGCTGGTTCTCTTTAGCAGCACAATTCTGTACAAAATCCAGATTTCTTATCTGTTTGTTTCCAGTCAGTTCTATGTGCTAATAATAGTAAACACACCCCTGTTTTTTTCTTTTGTTTCAAAACCTGGTTCTCAGATCTGCTACATTGATTTGCTTGCTCACTCCTATAGGTCTCTTTCTGGACATAAAGAAAGTTATTTTGGGACTGGCTGGCTTCTGTTGAGAGCTTTACCTCTAATCTTATCTTTTCCTCAGTCATTTTATTCAAATACAATGATTTAATGGATACATTATATGTTCTTTCCCCGAGGCAATTTAATTTTTTAATAAAAGGTTTCTGGTCTTATGACCTTCACCAGAGTCTATGGGTGTTGAGAAGCAGTTAGCTCTTGTAACGTTGCAAATCTGAAATGTCTGGAATCTCTCCATTCCCCTTCATTTCTTCTTGAAAACTGGATAATTCTTTTCGGAGCTCATCTCTCTCTTGAATACGTTGTCCAGTGCAGCCAGTAATAACCAATGTACATTGCAAATGTTTTGTTTTCTTATCTCTTCTAGAGCTGCAAGTTCATTAGGCAGGTGATCTGCCTCCCGAGGCACCCGAGCAAATGCATTACCAAATATTTTGCCAGTGTATAAAATACATCATTATCTTTCCAGCCCTTAAGATCAGTTCCCTCACTGCTCCCTGACCACTAAACCAAGGTCACATGTTTTAGGTTTTTGCTAGAGAAGCATCCTACTTCTGGTACCAATTCTATGTAGTCATTATGGGCTAAAGTTATGCTGTGCTAACAAGCCATCCCAAAACCTCAGTGGCTTCACTGAAGGATGTTTCATTTTTTTGCTCACACTGAACATCTATTGTGGATTTGTGGGAGACTCCCTCTGCTCCACATGGTCAGACTCAAGCCTGTGGATGCACCACCATCTTGTAGCTGTTTGCTCGCCTACACTTGATCTTCTTGGTGCCATGGTAGGGAAAGAAAATATTCAGTGGTCTTGCACCAGTAGTTAACTATTTATTAGCAGCCTATAACTAGTCATGTGGCCCTGCCTAACTATAAGAGGGGAGAGAAGTTCAAGCAGGAATGTAAAAAGAAGGACTTGTACCATACATCTGAATAGTTGAGTTACAAATTAAGCTAACAAACTAACTAAAAATATATGCTATCGTTCCCTAGACAAATTTATTTCATGTGACCTGGAAAACCAGGTTTGAATGTGGAATTCTTGAGATTTTCTGCATCTCTGCAACAGGACAGTGTAGGGAGAGCTGGCCTGTCTTCTCTTTGCCTCATGTTCCAGGCCCAGTTCTGCACCATGAAAGGCACACATTTGAGCTGTGTTCGTACCCCTGCAAACAGCCACCCCTGGCCATCTCGTGGACCTGGGGTTGCGTACACAGTGGTACAGTCTACTCTCAAAAACGCAGATCTGGGAAATGGGATTGTGTAGTCCCTGGTAGCAGGCTTGAAGCTCTTTGGACAAGGAATTCCATGGTTCCAGGAACATAGTGTAAGAGGAGAGTCTGGGTTTAATGGCAGTTCTAAGCCAGTGTAACCTCTGTGTGCCCATGAAGTGAGAACAGGAGATGGGTGAGCACACAAGTCTGTACCATACCTGCTGCTTCTAACTTAGTTCCCTACGTAAACAGAGCTAGGGAGAGAAAATGTGCTGATCACCAAAGTTGAGTATCATGTCTTAACAATTGTAATTCTCATAAAGCCCCATAATGATATATAAATCAGTTTCTTACATGTTTGCTCATAGCCAATTTTCATCAATCCTAGGTTTTCTGCCCTTGCGGAGGAATTGGGACTATGTCACATCCCTCTGAGTAATGCTCTTACCTTGCTACCATGTGATAGGAGCAACTAAGAAACTATGCGATCTAACCACGATGAAGGGCAGGTAGCCTGGGGTACGGAATCCAGGCTTCCTGTACAAATGCTGGCTCTACTAGTTCTTAACTCTCTGATACAGGCAAAGGTTTTATTCTTTCTCTGCCAAAATTTTCTTATTTGTAAAAAGGGGATAAAGCCTCCTATTCTCGGGTGGTTGTGACAATTAAATAAAATAATATATATCAAGTGCTACACAGAAAATATTAATAGGTCAAGCAAAGTCCTTTTTCTCACTTAAAAAAAAGATGAAAAACAATGAGATATTACAAGCGAGGAGGGAGGTAGGATCCCTGGAAGGTGAAGTGTTTAGACTAATATCCTGAAAAGTGCTTTGGGGCAGCCCTGGGCTCCTGCTTATCTCCAAGGGAAGATCTGTCTTTGCTATCTCAACGTAGTAATCTCTGTGAGTTTCAGTATACTTATTTTTTAAGTGAGGATAATAAGAACTGCTTTGATGACCTTGATAAGGACCCTTTGATAGAGTGGTGGAGATAAGAGCTAGGGGAATGCGTTGGAAAGTGAATAGGAGGCGAGGAAATGGGGATTATCTGAGTTCTTAATTCTTTTCAGAAGTTAGTCTGAGGAAGTTAGTCTGGGAAGATAGTAGCTGAAGAGAAGTAAAGTCAATGAAGATTTTGTTTATTAAAGTTTGGGAAATAGCAGAGCATCGTATATTGAAGAGAAGTATCTGTAATAGAGAGAGGAAGATAACGTAGAGGAAACTGAATGGAGAGGTATGGTTGACCTTCGGTGCTAGGAAGGGAAGTAGGTCAGTGTTGGAAAGATGAGATTCTTTATCCAATAGCTTTTGTTTTCTCAGTGAAGCATGAAGTGAGGATCTTAGCAGAGGGATGTATGCATGGGTGTTGGGAATGAGGAAGCCAATTGGTAGATAGAGAAAGTGAGAAATAACAAGAGTGGGGAAGTGTCCTGGGGTTGTTAGGCAGGCTCTAGAACCCAAATGAGTCCGAGTTGCAGGGTTAGAGTGAAGTCACTCCCTGGCTGCGGCCCCATCTCTGAACCCTCCCTCTCTATTTCTACTACAGTAGCCTTTTCACTCTATTGTTTCTGTGCATTTTAAATGTCCCCTGAGACACTCTCCAGTCACACTGAGCTGCCTCCCTGGGCTGTCCAAGTTATCTCCAAAGTACTCATTATTATTTGGTTAGTTCTCTGATTACAAAATTGTATGGTTTTTCAGTCGTCTACTCTGGCTTTCCCCCCTAGTTCTTGTTATTTTTGGTGTCAGATTTTGTAGAGAGTGAGGTCTTTCAGAAACGACTGTATTATCTTCATCTCTATATAAGGTCATTGCAATGGACTGAACGTTTATGTACCCCTAAAATTCATGTGTTGAAATCTTAACCTCTAGAATTTGAAAACCCTGTAATGTAGGTTAATAAGCTATATTATTTTCCCGGCAGGTAAATGAAATTTAAAGCAAAGTACCAAAATATACCCCAGTATTGGGTCCTGCTTTTCAGTGAAGGTCTTGATTCCCTCCCCATCTCAGGATCCGGGTTCCTGGAAACCAGAACATCTAAAATAGATCCAGTCTGCCGTTGTGTTGGCTGTGATTGTGCTCAGCAAAGGCATGTCTTAGAAATGTGTGCGTGTCTGTTCTCTGAGAATTTAATGATACAAGAAAAACAGTGAACATGAATGTAGATGTTTGAGCTGCGGTAACATGCAAACAAGACAAACGTGAAAAATGCAATTTGGTAGAATGTTTTAGAATGAAGAACCTCTGAAGAGCCATGTAAGTTTCCTGCTTATACAGTATATGCCACGGTGACTGTGTTTAGCAGTAGAGTGAGTAAGAGGGGAATTAGTGCTTCAGAGCCATCACCATTACTTACCAAGTCTTACTTGGAAAACTTTCATTGTTTGTTGTAGAAACCAGTGGAACACAAAATGACTTGATTTCATCAGAGATTTCTTTGAGGGACAGTATAGCCCAGATGCTAAGAACCTGGACCCAGGTGTCATGATCAGCCATTTGCTAGTTGTGTGACCTCACGCAACTTACTAAACCTCTTGGTATCTGAGTTTGCTCATGACCGAAAAGGAATAATAATGGTGTGTATCTCATAGGGTTGTTAGGAGGATTAAATGAGATTTTTTGTGTGTGTGTCTGTGTGTACACACACACATATATATATATAATATATACATATTACGTAGATTATACCATAATAAACACTCAGAAGTTTGTCAGAAAGATACTGAAAATAGTCCTCTATCAAAAATGGACAGATCTAGCAGACTGAAAAGCAGTAAGGACATGGCTGAACCTAACACCCATCAATCAACTAGATATAATTGACATATATAGACTATTTTATCCAACAACAGCAGAATATACATTCTTCTGAAGCCCACATAGAGCATTAACCAAGATAGGCCACATTCTGGGCCATAAAACACAATTTAACAAATTTAAAAGAATATAAATCATACAGTGTCTGCTCTCAGACCACAATGGAATTAAACTAGAAATCAATAATAGAAAGACAACTGGAAAACCTCAAAATACATGGACATTAAACAATACACTTATAAGTAACACGTAAGTCAAAGAAGAAATCAAATGAGAAACTTTAAAATATTTTGAATGAGAAGAAAATGAAAACATAGCTTATCAAAATGTGTCAGATGCAGAGAAAGCAGTGCTTAAAGGAATATGTGTAACATTGAATGCATGTGTTAGAAAAGAAGGAAGATCTAAAATCAATAATCTAAGTTTCCACCTTAGGAATCTAGAAAAAGAAGAGCAAACTAAATCTAAAGAAAGCAGAAGAATAAAGTAATAAGAATTGGAGCAGAAATCAATGATCAAAAACAAGAAATCAGTAGAGGAGAGCAGTGAAACCAAAAGCTGTTTCTTTGAAAAGATTGATAAAATTAATAAGCTTATAGTGAGGCTAAGAAAAGAAGAGGGGGGATACAAATTGCTAAGAAATGAAAGAGGGGACATCACTTCAGATGCCTTGGACATTAAGAGGATAATAAAAGAATGCTATGAACAAGTCAGTGCCCACAAATTTGATAACCTAGATGAAATGGACCAACTCCCTAAAAGATACAATCTTCCAAAACACACAAGAATAGGCAATCTGAATAAGCCATTATCTATTAAATCAAATAAATACCTAATTACCTTCCAAAACAGAGAGCACCAGGCCCAGTGAGTTTAATGGTGAATTCTGCCGAACATTTAAGGAAGAAATCATGCCAATTCTCTACATTCACTTCCAGAGGATAAAAGCAGAGGGAATATTTCCTAATTCATTCTATGAGGCCAACATTACCCTAATACCAAAACCAGATGAAGACATTACAAGGAAAGAAAACTACAGATCACTATCTCTCGTGAAGTTAGATTCAAAAGTCCTCACAAGATATTAGCAGTCACATCCAACAACGTATAAAAGGAATTACACACTACTGTTTAATGGGATTTAGCCCAAGTATGCAAGTCTGGTTCAATATTTGAAAAATCAATTAATGTAATCTATCACATCAGGCTAACGAAGAAAAATTGCATAATCATGTTAATAGATGCAAAAAGAGCATTTGACAAAACCCAACATCCATTCATGTTTTTTTTTTTAAAAAAAAAGGCTCAGGTTTTTAGGAATACAAGGGAACTTCCACAACTTGATAAAAAATATTTACAAAAAAAATCCCTACAACTAACATCATACTTAATAGTTAGACAGTACAACATCTCCCCAGATCAGAAACAAAGCAAGGATATCCCTTCTCATCCCTCCTTTTCAACATCATACTTGAAGTCCTAGCTTATGCAGTAAGACAAGAAAAGGAAAAAAAGTATACATATTAACAAAGTAGATATAAAACTGTCTTTCTTCACAGATGACATGATCATCTATTTAGAAAATCTGAAAGAATTGACCAAAAAACTCATGGAACTAACAAGCAATTATAACAAGTTTGCAGTATACAAGGTTAATATGCAAAAGTCAATTGCTTTCCTATATAGCAACAGTGAGCAAGTGGGATTTGAAATTAAAACATCTTCCCCTCAATTCTGCTGTGAATCTAAAACTGCTCTTTAAAAATACTTTAAAAATATATATTGAAAATATGGAATCTGTGAGTTTAGACAATACTTTCAGCTTATTTTTCACCTTTTGATTTTTGAAGTAAATAGTATATGTGATGGTAACAATGAGAAAAAACTACAGAGAATTTGTTCCTTAAACCAAACTCTGTAATGTAGAAAAATAGAACTCTTTATTCATGATTTGACATATAACCAGGGAGTCGTCTCTTATGGACTATACTTATTGTTCAGAAATGGATGTTATTTTAATGTTAAAAATAGATTTGTAAGGTTTAGGGACAGAAGGGGGGTTGTCGGGAACGAGGTGGGTATGTTTATAAAAGGGCAATATGAAGTTCACTATCTTGACTGTGGTATTAGGTATATGAGCCTACAGGTGATAAAGTTCGATTGAACTAAATATACATACACACAAATAAGTATAATGAGACGGGGGAAATCTCAAAAGACCAGTAGGTTGTATTACTATAAATACAATGATTGTGCTAATTTTTCTTTGGTTTTGTAAAATGTTCCCATTGGGGAAACGGAGTAAACCACATGTGAATCTGCAGTTATCTTAATGAAATTCAATTTTAAAATGCATATGAAACTATTATATAACACTAATAAATAATTTTTATTTTTAGATTGTTCCTGCCTGATTGATAACAGTCATCATTGGCTTTTGTAAGTTGATGTTTTAATTTTTTTATCTTTCCCCTCGACATTTTGCATTTTCTGATTATATGAGAGTACTTTTCCAGAGAATCTGGAGCAAAAATTGAAGCAAAACTTTTAAATTATTTGGTGCTTATAAGATTTATAAGTCTGTTTTACATTTTCTGATACCATTAGGTGATAAATAGTTATTTTGAGGAACTTTGAATTACACATCTTTGGCTAGGGCCATCTGTTTCTTTGGAGGACTTCCTATCAGGTTTATGATTAGTGGGAGCAAAGTGCTATCTGGGGAGCTGATGTTGTGTATACACACGTCCTGGTGGACATCAGAGTCTTCACTCAGACATCTTTGTGACAGATGGTAAGAGGGACTCATTACCCTGGGAGAAAGGCACTGGTGTGAGCGGTTTGACTAGTGAGGTGAAACGAGTTCTGTTTCATTTACCTGTGAAAATCTGGCAATTAGATGAAATGAGAGATGGATTCCAGATTGGGAGAATTTAGCTTTATTCCCATTTGAACATTTGGAGTAGCTATATTTCTGTTCCATAACTTTTTCTTTGTACTATATTGGGAAAAATTTAGAACTCCTGTTTTAATAATGGGTAGTTTTTTTTTTTCAGTTCAGTGAAATCCAACCTTTTGCAGTAGTGTGATCATGTTGCTCTGCTCCAGTAACTGCAGTGCCTTTCTTTACAGAGGCTGACAGCTTCTACATGGTATGGGCCCCCATTACCACTGACCTAGCCTTTTATTGCTGCCCCCCACTCACTGTTTTAGCCACACCAATACTCCTGTTCCTACACTGGCATTTTGCAGTTACTATCTCCAGAGATAGCCACGTGACTTGCCTCTTTACCTCCTTCAGATCTTCACTAAATTGTCTTCTCCTCAACCGGCCTTCCCTGATTAGCCTATTTCAAATTGCCACTGTTTATCCCTGCCTTATCCTCCCAGCACTTCCTGTCTCTTTATTATTTTTTTAGTCACCATCTGTAATATGTTTTCCTTGTTTGTCTCCCCTTCATTGGAAGATGAGCTCCATGAGGGTACAAATCTTTTTGTGTTTTGTTCACAAATATGGGAATGTGGGATGGGGAAAGGGATACTTACTGGCTTTGCCTAACATGTCATTCTTTTCTTGCTGCATCCTGGCCACAGAGATGGGTAAGTGACTCAAGTTGAGGCAATCTTTGTGTCCTATCCTTCTGCCTTCTGGTATCCTTGTCCTGGATGGGCATGTGGTCCAAGCCAGGCCAACGGGACTTTTACCCCGGGACTGTGATTTTTCTGACTGGAGGTGGCAGTCGGGAAATACTTCATATCTTTTTGTGGATCCTCTTCGCTTTTAACAGACCATTAGACAAAAGATAGATACAGCCATACACTATAATGACATTAGGAAGCACTGCATTATACAGGCATACACTATAATAATATAATGAATAAGACTATCACTATTAGAATTCTAATCTCAGAATAGTTAACATACCAAGTTATTAATGCGTTGTGACAATAATTAATACAAGAAGAATATTAGAGCAGATACAGAGGACAATCAGAAAATTTTAACAGAATGCTATATAAAGTTGTACACAGATAAACTTTTGGTGTGTAAGACTATAACGAAGGTTGGTTTAATCCAGTTTGCTTTTCTGTTTGACTGATACAGTCTTCCTAACAGTTATGCAATAATTACTTCCATGCTATATAATTTTCATAGCTCAGAAAGATAAAGAGGCTTATACAACCCTCATTAAAACCTAATAGCCAGCTCAAACTTTTTTTTTTTTTAAGATTTTATTGGGGAAGGGGAACAGAACTTTATTGGGGAACAGTGTGTACTTCCAGGACTTTTTTCCAAGTCAAGTTGTTGTTCTTTCAATCTTAGTTGTGGAGGGTGCTATTCAGCTTCAAGTTGTTGTCCTTTCAGTCTTAGTTGTGGAGGGCGCAGCTCAGCTCCAGGTCCAGTTGCCATTACTAGTTGCAGGGGGCACAGCCCACCATCCATTACAGGAGTTGAACCGGCAACCTTGTGGTTGAGAGGACGCGCTCCAACCAACTGAGCCATCTGGGAGCTCAGCGGTAGCTCAGCTCAAGGTGCCGTGTTCAATCTTAGTTGCAGGGGGCGCTGCCCACCATCCCTTATGGGACTCGAGGAATTGAACTGACAACCTTGTGGTTGAGAGCCCACTGGCCCATGTGGGAATCAAACCGGCAGCCTTCGGAGTTAGAAGCACGGAGCTCTAACCGCCTGAGCCACCGGGCCGGCCCAGCTCAAACATTTTTAAATATTTACCTGTTAGTTATGAGAATAAATATAAAAATCTGCAAATAAGATTTTAAAAAGAACTGTCTACTGTGACCAATAGGACTTACCCCCAAGAGTACAAAGATTATTCAGTATTTGGGAATCTTATATATAAACTACATGATATCAATACTTTTTTTAAAGTTTGAACTCAGAGTCCCATGGAGCATTTAATAACATTTAGCACCCATTTCTGGTAATACCTTAGGAATACTACTTTATTATAGTGGTACCAAATATTTGTTTTCAACATTAGCACATTTCTTATTAACAGCGAAACCCACAAACATTTACACCAAAATCAGGAGTAGTGACATGATGTCTGCTAACACGGTTGTGTAAGTTCTAGCCAGTGCAGGGAGACAGAAAAGTAACAAGTATGGTTATTTAAAAAAAGGTGTTAGTACTAAAACTAGTACTTGGTAAAAGTTTTTGGTAAAAAACTCTTTTTTCAAGTTCTTGGTAAAAAAATGAATAGATCTTGATACTTTTAGTAAATGGTTCCTAATACCATTTTGTTATAGAGGACTTAGAATGTTCTTTCAGAATTTAGTTCCAGAAACTCTCTAAGGGCTATAAATTAGGGAGCAGACAGCATGGTTGAGAGCACAAGTTTTAGAACCAAGCACAACCTAGCTTGAATTCTGGCTGTAATGCCAGTAAGTACATGACTATGAGCAAGTTAATGAACCCTTTCTTAGCCACAGTTTGTCATTTATGAAATTGAAATAATAGCTGTGAGATTTATGAGAATTAATTGAGGTGATAGACCTGGCCATTAGCAACATTCAGTAACTATTAACCTTTTAACTAATTCTATATTGCTTAGTATTACAAGCTTGAGGTACTAGTAATAAACAATTTTACAATGTACTTTATAGAGAAGACAATCTTTTATTATGTATATCATATATAGTAAAATTAAATATATATGTATATGTATGGAAGAGAACACGACTAGGAGACATGGGCTGCTCTGTAATGTGACCCAGCAAGTCACTTTTTGCATTTTTTGAGCTTTTAGGTAATCTCTACATCTCACCAAAGTGGACAAAATGAAGTGAGATAATATAGATGTGTCAGTATTTACTTCTAAGTATAAAGCAAGTATAAGGACATGGAATTTGATACTGAGGAGACTTCCACCATGACGTCCAGCCATGATGTAGTAACAAGAACTGGACTTGTTCTCCTGCCTTGAACAGCCCCAAAAAACAACAACAACAAAACAAACAAACAAACAAAAAACAAAGAAAGGGAGGGAGGGAGGGGGAGAGGGAGAGAGAGAGAGAGAGAGGAAGAAAGATAGAGAGGGAGAAAGCTCTCCATAAAATATATGAAACAAAGGTTTTCAGACATTGGGCAACAAGCAGCATAAGAGGTGAACCCCGAGAGAAGGGAAACAGATGATGTGCCCTTGTGTAAGAAGGAGAACCAAATACAGCCCAGTGATCACCTTGAATTGAGGGGATAGAATTAGTAGTTCAGGGAGGCTGAGGCAGCTAGAATTTGCAAGACAGGGTACCAGAGAAGAGAGAGTTGCACAAAGAGAACACTTGAGCTCTTCAGAGAGTTCCCCTGGAGTCTTCAGCAAGTGCTGATTAGTGCATGCATGTAAGAGAACTACCCAAGGCTGGGAAAAGAACCACTGGAAAGGGAAAGGTAGCTCATATGGCTGGGAAGTGTGTTAACCCCACCATTCAGAGTAGAAAAACGTTCTAATACAAGTGACACTAGATGGAGTATCAGAAGGGTATTGCCTCAGTAGTGAGGCAAAATTCGTCCTAGAATAAAGGTTACTTTGCTCCTTCCTAAAAACATCTTAAAATAAGCCATTAAAGAGGGATCATAAAACTTTTTTTTAAAGGGCCAAATGGAAAATATTTTAGGATTTGCAGGCCATATGATCTCTCTTGTAACTACTAAGCTCTGTCGTTGTAATGTTAAAGCAGCCATAGACAATATGTAAATGAATGGAATGGCTGTATTCAAATAAACCTTTTTTTATAGAAATAGGCTGTGGGCCAGATTTAACCTGTGGGGTATAGTTTGCAGGTTTAAAGAGTCAAATTGTTTCCAGTAGCTTAACTCCCAGAACAGAGCTCAGGAATATTTGAAGAAATACAAAATATCCAGCTCCTAACAAGGTAAAGTACACAGTGCCTTAGTATTCAATCAAAATTTACCAGGTATGCAACGAAGCAGGAAGATTCAACAGTGAAGAGAAAAATCAATCAATAGAAATAGACTCAGAAATGACATAGATTTAATAAAGATATTAATGAAGAAATTTAATAGATTTCATTTAAATGAATTAATAAGATTTTAATAAACATATACTAAACAAAGATATTAAAACAGTTATTATCACTGTGTTCCATGTAGAAAGATAGCATAATGTTTGTTAAGAATAGACATAAAGCTACAAAAAGATCCAAATTGATCTTTTAGAGACAACACAAACATCTGAGATGAAAAACACTGGATAGGATTAATAGTAGTCTACAAGTAGTTGCAGGAAGCAAGATTTCCTGAACTTGAAAACGCTCCAATAGACATTATACAAACTAAAACACACACACACAAACTGAGTAAACAGAATAGCTCATCAGTGAGCTGTGGGATAACTTCTGTCACCCAAATATATGTGTAATTGGAGTCTTCAAAGGAAGGAAGGAACAGAAAAAACATTTAAAGAAATAATGGTTGAAAGTTTGCTATATTTGATGAAAACAATAAGCCCACATACCTCAGAAGCTCAATGAATATCTTGCAAGTACAAAAAAAAAAAGAAAAAGAAAAAGAAAAATCACATCAAGGCACACCATAATCAAATAGTTTAAAACCAATAACAAATGGAAGATTTTAAAGCAGAGAACAAAGACATCATAAATTTGGAGAAACAAAGAATGACATTAGGCTTTTCATCAAAAGCAGTACAATCCAGAAGATAATGGAGTAACATCTTTAAAGTAATAAAAGAAAAACTGTCAACCTAAGAATCTATAGCTAATAAAAACACACTTCAAAAAAGATAGTGAAATAAAGACTTTTTCAAGCATACAAAAGTTGAAAGAATACATCACCATTAGGCCTACACTACTGAAAATGTTAGGAAGAAGGACAATACCAGGTGGAGAAAAAGAGCGCCAGAAATGGTAGCCATCTAGGTAAATCTACAAGATTTTTAAAATTTAAATCTTTTAAGGAGGATAATTGGTTGTTTAACAAAAATAGTAACAATGGAGTTGGGGTTTATAACATGTGAAATGTACAACAATAATTGCACCAAGGTCAGGAGGGGAAAAATTGAAATATAAAATCATTAAGTTTTTATACTATATGTTAAGAGGTATAATAGTGCTTGAAGGTACTTTGTATTAAGGATATGATTATAAACACTAAATCAACTGCTCAAACATCAAACCACAGAGTTATAAGCCAAAAGAGGTAAAATTAAATCAGAAAACAGTCCAAAAGAAGGCGGAAAAAGAAAAGGAAAGGGGGAACAGAGAACAGATGGGACAAATACAAAACAAATAGCAAGATGCTACATTTCAGCCTAACCGTGTCAATATCACATTAAGTATAAATGGTATAAATACTCTAGTTAAATGACAAATGTCAGAATTTTTTGAAAAAACAAGAATTAACTATATGATGCTTGCAAAAAATGCCTTTCACATATATAAAGATACAGATAGGTAATAAGCTAAAAGATGGAAAACAATATATATTTTAGCACTAATTTAGGGGGGAAAAAGACTGGAATTGCTATATTAATATCAGACAAAGTAGAAATTAGAGCAAAGAATATTGCCAGGAATAAAGAAGGTTCTTATATAGTGATAAAGTAGTAAAGTCATCTAGGGGACATAATCTTAAATGTTCATGCACCTAATAATAGAGTTTCAGTATACACAAGGAGAAATAGACAAATTCACTATTATAGTGAGATTCCAACACCCTTCTCTCAATAGATGATAGATCAAGTAAATAGAATATCACTAAGGAAACAGAAGACTCGAACAGCACTACCAACCAACTGGACCTAATTGACATTTATAGAACATTTTACCCAACAACACATTCTTTTCAAGTGCACCCAGAGCATTTATCAAAATAGACAATATTCTGGATAAGAAAACAAGTTAATTAATTTAAAAGGATTTAAATCATATAAAGAATGTTCCCTAACCATAATGGAATTAAGTTAGAACAGAAAGGTATCTGGTAAAATAGCTTATGACTGAACAGCACACTTTCAACTAACCCAGGGCACATTCTAGGCCATGCAAATCACCTTAAATTTAACAGGATAGAAATCATACAAAATATATTGTCAGACTACAACAGAACTAAACTGGAAATCAATAACAAAAAGAAAGCTGGAAATTTCTCATCTTTGGAAATTAAAACCCATGGGTGAAAGAAGTTTCATGAAAAAATTAAAATTTTAAACAAAATGAAAATACAGTTTATGAAAATGAGTGGGATGCAGCTAAACCAGTGCTTAGAGGGAAAATTATAGCATTAAATTTATGTATTAGGAAAGAAAATCTAAAATCATTAACCTAATGTATCCACCTTATGAAACTAGAGATAGAAGAGGAAATTAAACCTAAAGCAAGCAAAAGAAAGTAAATGATAAAAATTAGAGAAGTCAACAAAATTGAAAATAGGAAAACAGTAGAGAAAATCAGCAAAACGAAAAGCTGGTTCTTTGAAAAGATCAGTAAAATAATAAACCTCTAGCCAGACTAACCAACAAAGAGAGAAGACATAAAATACTGATACCAGGAATAAAAGAGGGGCCATGACTACTGGATATTACAGGGATAATTAGGGAATACTACTAACAATCCCTGCCCACAAATTTGATAAATTTGATGAGATGGACTAATTCCTAGAAAGATATATACAAAACACCAAAACTCATTTGAGAAATAGATTACCTGAACAGCCCTGTATCAATTAAAGAAATCAAATTAATAGTAAAACAAAACAACACCAGCAAAACTTTTAAAAAATAAAACACTAGACTCAAATGGTTGCACTGGTGAATTTTACCAAATAACCCATGTGACAAAAAAGAAATGAAAAGGGAAATTAGAAAGTATTTTGAACTGAATGAAAATGAAAACTTATTTCCAGATAACTAGAATGCAACTATAGCAGTGCTTAGAGGGAAATTTATAGCACTATGTTCCTATAAAAGAACAGTCTCAAATTAATAGCTCAATATAAGGAATTTCTAAAATTGTCTTCAAATATCTGAATGCTTTTGTTAAAAAACATGTTTGTTTCATGTTATTGGAAAAACCATTAGGGGTGGTTATAAAAGGGTAGCTGTTAGCTCTTCATAGGAAAGAGATAACCATCAGACTTCCCCAGCTACAGGCTGTTTCTTTAGCAAGACATGTTCCCCCACATATTCTTAAGGTTTCTTTCCAACTATTAATTTCTGAGACAGATGGTATTAAAGGAATAAAAATATTTTGCATGTTAAGAGGCTATAGATTTACACACACATTTAAAATGATGTATTATATAGTATATAATGCAATACAAGAATGAGCAGTATTTTTAACGTCAGAGAACTGTAGAATTAGAAGTAGCCTTAAGTGGGCTTTATACAGGTTATCTAATTTTATCCTTCACAAACCCTATGAGAAAAGGTATTATTATTCATATTTTATAGATGAGGAAACTGAGGTTCTGATAATAGTTAATTGCGTGATTTACAAAACTACTAAAAGGTGACACTAAATTTTAAATATGGATCTGACACCAGAGTCGATACACTACGTCTTGGAATGAGTGCTGCAATGCATTGAGTTTAGAAATAGATTTTGATTACTTGTTTAATATAACTGTGGTGAGAAAACCTCAGTGAATAATTATATGCATACATGGTACCTCTGTACAATGGAAACAGGATGAGATTTAGACAAAATACTTAAAGTTTACTGTGCTACTTATTCTGTGACTTTGGCCAATCAGTTTTTTACCTCTCGAGCCTATTTTCCTCATTCAAAACCAGAAATTAATAAACTGTATGTCAGCTGGTTGCTGGTTCTGTCTCCGTTATGGAAGACTAGGAAGATAGAGAGGCCCAAAATGGACCAGTGCCAGAATCAGCTTTAAGCTTCCTACTATAACTGTCCCACTGCACCTACTAAGAAGCTACATTTTCTATGCAGCTTAGAGTTCTGTATTTTCAAATTCATTTCTGTCCCAACCTGACAGTAGGTGTAAGTCTTCTCCTTGAGGGCTGTTCAGCACGCTATACAAAATGGTGTCTTTGGCTGTCAAATGGTGACAGGAGCTCCCAGGTCAGTCCTGAAGCTCAAAAGATGGGCACGTGGGGAGGTTATATTCTGTGTCAGGGAATGAGTTCTCCATACCTTTCATTCCAATGTTGTTTATTTTCTTTTTGGTTTAGGAATTTTGAAACTTAACCCATCTATTCCCATGTTGACTCAGGATTAGAAACAGAAATGGAGTGGAGCACGATAAAATGAACACATTTTGTTACAGGTTTTCATGGAGGTTGTGTCAAAGAAGCAGTTCAGAATTCAGTGGAGACCTTGGAAATCTTTTAATTACATCTGTTCAGTGTACATAACCAATCAGGGTAATCCATTTTCTTTCCTAGCCCCTCCTCACTCCCACAAACACACACACAGCTCATTCACACACAGACTGTCATTTAGGAGCTTGGATTACCAGTTTGGGTGATTACGTAGCTCAAATCAAAAAGCTAACTGTTCTATCTCTGGTCACGGTTTTGTTTTGCAAACAGAATTTACGCAAACGGACTCTTTCTTTAGGTCTAGCGGCCTTCCCTGGAGATCAGCCCTGAGGGTAGCCCTAGGAATCACAGCTCTAGATTCATCACACCTCCGAGTTCACTGGGTGGGAGCCAATAAGGACTGCACCTATAGCCACACTCCTCTCATCAGTACAACTGTTAGACTGAGAATAAAGTGTCCCCGTAGTTGGGGTACGGTGACAAAAAAGAAATTGCAGATTAAGTGAGACCATCACTTGTGGGATTGCAGGATGGAAAAAGAAAGGGAGAGTGAGCAAGCGAAGTTTATTTATGGAATGTCAGGGGGCCATTGAGGCTCAGCAGGCCCGAGAAGCGAGGACTTCCCTTGGTGCTTGTTTTCTCCCTCTGACCTTGGATGAACTAGCGCGCAGTATATTATGCCGGGCGATTGTGCTGGTTTGTCATGGTTAGCATTCTGGACTGTCACTGGAATGTAGGAAACGGATGAATTTGAATTGAACCATGAGGTGGTCTCCGGGCCCTCTCCTTGTCTCAAGGAAACCTGTCGCTGTTTGTCTGGGCCTGGCCTAATGAAAGCAATGGAGGGAAAGAGAGGTGGGCCTTTGATCTCTTTGTTGCAGCTGCTCCCTGGGAACTCGCTGAAATCAATGCCCTGTTTTCCTGAAGGAATGAATGGCTCTGCCTAACTAGCTTTGTGAAGCCGTTGGGGAATTCACTGCCTCTGTTTATTGACAGCTGAAAAGGAGCACATGGGGAGGAATGGACCTTCTTGTGAAAACCAGGCACAAGGAAAATTAGACCTCAATTTAACACAGAGGAATTTGGAAATTCACCCCAAAGGAGACGGTGGTTTCTCATGCTTACATTAGAATTACTCAAGTTTGGGGCTAGTGTGTAATGAACAATGGAGGTTCTGTCACAACTATGTTATAAGTAGGAATATGGTATGCATAATAAATGATGTTAAGTAGAAGTTGATTCAACACCCTCCTTCTTTTTTTAAACACAGAAGTAGAGGAAGACAAATATTAACCATGATATAATCAGGTGATTCTTTTATTTTTGCCTTAAGAAAACAAGTGATATTTAAAATAAGCATTATTAATATAATAACACTAAGTCTCTAGAGTTGTGTCTTTCATTCACCTATGTTTCAATACGTCTTTGACGTTTGTATCTTTCACGAATGCTAGTTATTAATGTCGTTCTGGATCATATGTGTTCATGGGATGATTACGATAATACATTTATTTTTATAAACTTACCTTCTTGGGATGTTTTAACTGAAAGTCTGTATCAAACATAAATGAAAATGGCTAACAGACCAATATAGCATTTGCAATTAGAACAGTTCATAAATCCTAAAATTATTGCCTTACTTTTGAGAACAGAGTAAGGAAAAAGTCTTGAGTTTATCATAAGGAAACATCACCATACTTTCTTTTCCATCTCCCCTCACTTGCTTGATTTCCCAGAAAGAATTTATGGCTTCTTCCTTCGGCCTCCAGCCCTTTGTGCACACCTCTATTACACCACTTAACACATTGCCCCGAAGATCTTTGTTTAGGTGTATTCTTTTAGTTGGAAGTAAAGCAGCTGTGTCGTATTCATTTTTATATGTCCAAGCCCAAAAAAGCTTTTGGCTAAGTGAATGGGTGCTGAATGAATGGGGATTGATAGCTCCCTGTACGTTACTGTGAATGTAATTACTTATCCAGGCTTCAACGGCAAATACCCCATTTTAGGAAAACCTGATTGATCTATTGTTACCTGATTGGTACCATAGCTTTAAAAAACAACAACAATCTTTCCTTTATGGAGAATTATTAAACAGGTTTTTTGTTGTTGTTGTTTTTTGTTTTTTTGTGGGGTTTTTTTGTTGTTTTTTTTTGATTTGGCAACTTTGCAGGGCAGTCCATCAGCCTCTGATCGGGAGGCATAAAAGTGCATGGCATTGTCCTTTTCAAAGCCAAGGTCTCCTCTCTAATATTCCTTCCTAAAAATAAATCTTAACACAGTCTTTAGATATTTTCAGTAAGAAGATGAAAAAGCTTTTAATTTAGAGTTTTGTAGACTTTCACTTAACCAGATTTAGTGATTGAGATGGATAAAGCTCCCCTTTCACATGATTTAATTCTATAATGTAATATTAACGCAAAAGAAAACATCCTTTGACAATTTCTTTAACCAGATTTACCACCTCTGTATGTGCTGAACCCCTTATCAAAGGAAGCAAACAAACACCTTCACTTCTCAGTGAAAAGTATAAGGGCAATTCTGATTCTAAAGCACCATCTACTGTGATTTCACAGGACGGACCCCAGGCCAAGCCCAGTTACTGAGCTATTCTCAAGTTAAAACCTATTTCTTTTTAAACCAGAACTTTAAGTGGGAAATAGTTGTCAACATTCTTTGGGAAAATAACATCTTAAAATTATAATGGAAAATTTTAGAAAATGTGGAGGGGGGAAGGTAAGTAAGCACACAAGTACAGGAACTTGCTAATATTTTACTCTCCATGTTATTTTTACCACAAGATTAGTTTTAAAGAAATCTGGTTTCTGTTTTGATTAAAGATAGGGATGAAATTTAAAATACAGGTTTACAAATCTGTGAGTTGCGGTAGCAGTCTTGTGGAGGAATGGGGGTTTGCATGGCTCATACAAACGGGATTCAGCAGGTTGTGATTCTCCGGAGATTTCAGATTCCTCACAAAACAGGAAAATTACTATGGCCTTGATCATTGATAGACTCTTGCCCCCATCAGTATTAAGTTGTAGATAAGAAAGCAATAAGCATAGCACTTAGGTTTTATAACTTGGCTGCTCAGTCCTTCCAGTTTTCTGGAAGTAATTTCATGTGACATCATACCAAAGTCGGGAGGGGCAGAGGGTGGAAGGAAAAGAAATCAAACCACACTTTTCCATTTGATGTTTCAGCTGTTAGAGGTGAGGCATATCTTTGTCTGCATTGATAGAAAGAATTACACACAAGCCAAGGAAGTGACTGCAGGTAAAAACTGTGTTCTTGCTATGTTTACAGAATCAGATAATTTCAACTACATGGTCTTCCATCAAAGAGACTTTTTCTCAGGACTGATAAGACTGCTGTAATAGCCGTGAAGAATTTAAGAGTCAAGCCCTCAAAATAAATAGATTTAGAGATCAACATATATTAGGTCTCTGTATTTATGTGCATGTTTTTTTCCATAAACAAACTATCCAGTAGAAAGATACCAGATACTTCCCTCCTTTGAAGGCTTCCTGTCCATCCAGACTGAGCACATAAAGCAACCCCCAGGGGAGGCTTATCTAGTCACTGAAAGGGGGACATCCTCCTTATGGATTAGACTGAATTGTAAGAAAGACTATTCTGAAATATAGACTCATTGCACATTACCTTTACTGGGTGTGCTTACTGTCAATAAGTTCTGCCCTCTAGGCTTCTCCTTTTAGTGGTAGCCTTGTTTTTGAGGAGGTGGGGGAAATGGAGGTAAGCAAAGGTGTTCTTGCTTTTTGGGCTTTTTCGTTTGTTTTTCTTTTTCTGTTTTGGGGCCTTTTAGTGGCCTTTCCTTGCGCCTTCGAATCCTCCTCCCCTCATTCCCACTTCACCCTCAGCCCTGCTCAGGCACGTGTTTCCTTTTCTCAAGAGATAATGTTCTTAGTGACACTTTTTAAAAAAAGGTCCATCATCTGATTTCTGCCTGAGGCTGTGAGGCATTTTCACTTGAATTGGGGTCTCTGGACAATAATTGCAAATATACGCGTGCTCCTTGCTTATCAGGCACCATGTTAAGTACGTTCCTCACATTAGCTCATTTAATTCTCAAAAGGCTCTTGTGCTGTGGGTACGTTTACTATCTCCATTTTACAGTCGAGGAAGCTGAGGCAGAGAGAGATTAAACAGATTGCATGAGGTTTCTAAGTGGCTCCAGGTGGCTCCTGGATTAGACTCGAGGTGTTCTGGCCCCACAGCCCCTCCTGCTCTTAATCACATCGCTGTACTCCCTCTAAACTGAAAATCCTTTAAGAACTTAAAGGTGTGCCTTTGGAATGTTGGAATATGCCACTATGGCATGTTGACGGAGAGTAACTTTTGATCCTGGCTTTCCTGAACTCATATTCTGTATATAAATGTCTACTTACACGGTACCAATGTGGTTTTTCTCAATGGCTGTTTTTTAACGTTTTGATTTTTTTCCTCTCTAGGATTGCTCTCACGTCTGATGTGGCCTCTGTTTCATGTCACATCTAAAACTCCTCTGTACCTCCAACTTAGAAAGGTAAGTATGTCTCTGCTAGACCGTCTGTCTGACTTCTGCCCAGTCTGCTCTCCCGTGGTCAGTGGTGAGTCTGTGTTTGCCTCTCTCCGCCTTACAGAGTGAACACCACAGCCTTCTGCCTCTTTCCCCGCAAAGAGTGTGGCATTCCAGAAAACACTTGCTCTCAGAGAATTTGCATTTGAGGAACTTCAGGCCTCCAGGGAAAAATAGGGTTGGGGGATATGAAAACCCATTTTTCACTCTTTAGAAAAATCAAGAGAACATGCTAAGAACTGTCTTTGATATTCACATTAATTTAGAAGTAAGGGGTTTTGTACAATTGACTTACTTACCATGACTTACTAGAAACTTTGTTATCTCCCTCCTTTACATTTTAAAAAGATGTTTTAAAATTGTTTTATCTTAAAAACAAACAAATACAAACAGGAAAAAATTGGAGCCCTTACCCTCCATTGAGAATCACATTTAATATGATTCTAAGTCTCTAAATTATGCTCCTAAAATCATAACATGAGGTGATTCTCAATTTGCATATGTTCTGTCCAAATTTCTTAAAGTTACGAAATAAGTATTATGAAATAAGTGCCCCTAAATCTAGTGTTTATTTGAGGGAACTCATGGTTGGCAGGATCCACAGTACTTATCAGAAATTTTTATTCTTATCGTTCTCCACCATACATCTGAGATTACGATTTGTTCTAAACGCCTATTTCAAAATAGTAATTCCAGCCTTAAATTTCATATTCAGCATTTTGGTTGTTTTCCCCCAGAACATGCATTAGGTCTCTGTTGAAGCCCATTGCCTTCTTCACCCTAAAGCAGGCCTCCCCGCATTTTGCAGCTTTCGTGCTGACAGTGTTGCTTAACCATAATGCTTGGCCTCTCTCCACACATTTTTTTACAAAATGTCCTTGACTGTAATATGCCATATTTTTTTTTTTTTTAATTTCAGTGTTCTTTGGAAGCTTTCTTACATTTCATCTTATGCTTGAATTGTTTTTTTCCAAATGTCTCACTAGATAAACCACTTCCAAATTTATTTTGCTCTTGGGGCTGGCTTCTAGAAAGACTATCCACAGCTGCCCCAGGTGGAAGGCCAAAGTGAAGAGAATACTAGATGTGTTTGTTTAAATTCCTGTTCTCCAAATGATTCTAATTGAAACTAGTCCCCTTCCCCACCAACATATCCAAAAGGAAAATTCTAGCAAAATCTGAAAATGCCCAAATCTCTTCTGCATATTATTTGAATAACTTTATGATGCAGGTAAGACCAATTCACGCCAGTCCCTTTTGTGATTGTTTTCTCTAGTTAAATGTGGTATTGCCATTAAAAGTACAACTAATAATATTATACTGCATAATAATTTAGAAATCTTTCAAATATATGACATACAAATCCTTGAAACATGGTGAAAATAATTACAAATTTCTTTTACAAGTACATGTCAGGAAATGGAATTATATATTGTGATGATCTGAATTAGAGAAGATTATTGAAGTGAATCAGTAATTTATACTTTTTCTGTTATAATTGTATTCTGAAGAATATTCTTAATGTTTTCTAATTGTGAACTTACCCTGTGTGTAAAATCGTTCTTAATACTTATTAACAGGCCATGTCTACTTTGTACATATACCTTAGACTCTGCACCAGTCGTTGTGCCTCTATTGGTAGATATATAAGGTAGAATCTTTTTAACAGCTCTGCAAGGTGGAGAGATGTCACCATAAAGAGAAATTAGGGAACTTGCCTCTAGTTACCCGGCAAATAGCAGAGCCAGTTTTCAGACCTAGAGCCATAGGACACCAAAGCCAGGGCTCTTTCTACTCTGCCACCCCCTCCTGCTTAGATTGTACCTACTGCACTTCGCTTAGTGTTGCTTCATAGATGTTGCATTTTTTACGAAGTGAAGGCAAGATCCCTCCACCAGCAAAAAGATTACGACTCGCTTTATTGCAATGGTCTGGAACTTGACCTGCAGTATCTTCAAGGTATACCTACCTGTATTTAGCAGACTACTGTCGTTTTTAAACTAACTATAGGAGCATAACCTAGTGGGTGTTAAATAGAGTATGCTTCTCACATAATGGAGTAAAGGAGAATAAAACACATTATCTTACCACTTTTAAGTAAGACAGGTTACTAAGAAATATCATTACAATTTCTTGACTTCCTGACTCCCTGAACAAATAAGTTAAAATGAAGGCAACTGGGGGTCATAAGATAAGAGAGTGTTAAATATTACTGTTAAAATTAGTAAAGCACATTTCTCAGTGTGTTTAAAATACCGGTAGGAGTTATGTATGTTTATATTACAACAAAGTGTACTTTATTTGGAGGAATAACCTAATTGATCCATTGTGTAGCATTTACGAAGGTAATGTTTTCCTTTTTGTTTGAGCATAGGGATTAAAAGTGATGCATAAAACAGACACACACACAACCAACGTGTAAATTAGAACCCCATTAAGATGATCATTTCATATTGTTTCCCTAAAATGGTTCTCATTTGCCCTAAAATGGTTCTCGTTTGAGTATATTCAACTCAGAGTGTGCAAGACTGTTGTTAGGGCCAATTCAGGGAAGATTTAGAACTCTCTGCAAAGAGTTTTGTAGAGAAACTTCAGTGTTCAGTTATTGCATTTGTTCTTTTTTGTGCACCTCTTTTTTGTTTGTTTTTTTGTGAGGGTTTTTCCAAGGGAATTAGCATTTTACTGATTTTAATGTATATAATGGATAAATCCAGGAGCATAATCTGTATGTCTGCTGTCTGAGGTCTCTTTCTGTAACAAAAGCCCGAGCATATTGCTCTCCTGATTAAAAACTTTCAGTGATTCTTATTAGTCAGGACTCTTGGTTGCAGTTGACAGAAACTCATGGGACCATTGAAGAATTCCAAACAGCCAAGTGACAGGAGCATATTTGCATGTTAGAAGAATCACTGTGACAGCAGCATTGTGATGAGGATGAAGGAGAGCCCGTCTGCAAACAGAGAGAGACTGAGGAGCCAGTGTGCCTCTCAGTCTCCAGGATGTAGAAATATCCCTTTCTACTGACCTAACTTGACTCCAGGCTTCTTCCTCACCAGGCTGGTAGTAGTTTTAAAGGAAGCCGCGGGAAAATGGAGTGTTGGCCAATAGAGTGGGCTGGTCCTCCATTCTCTGGCATACCTCCCCACCCTCCCTCACCCCACCTCCTCCCCACTTAGTTTTAGGGGTACCGCAGATTGGAAAATAGTGTCCTGTCCGTGTTGCTCATGTCAGATGGTGGAGATTGGGGAGGGGCCGTGTGGGTGTTCATTACCCGCCTCCTCTCTCTTCCCTTTGTGGGCCTCACCTGTCTGTTGTGAGAAGGGAGGCGACTGTCAACAGGCCAGACCCCTGTGAGACCAGAGTGGCCCCACGCTCTGGGTGCTCTGGTTTTCTGCTTACTTGCTTAACGCATCCTCACTTCCGTGTCCCCTCCCTGCAAGTTCTCTTCAATTTCGTACGAGAGACTCACCTTCCTAATAACTAAAGCAGTGGGGGCACTGTCTCGGCACAGTCTGCGTTTGCAACAGGGTACATTGTCCCCGGTAGCTCTTCCTCTCTCAAGTCCATCTCCCACCCGGACGTGTGTTCTACAGGCCGGGCAGACTTAGTGGGAGCTTGTGTGGCAGGAAAATGGGATTTCCTGGTTGCTAATTCTTGTACATCTGACGTTCTTCCTGCCTGAGCTCTCTATTCTAAAAGTTCTGATCGCTGAATAATGGCTGCTATATCTCGGCTTACCTAGAATCCTCCAGTTTGCAGCAGGGTCTTTGTAAGCCTCAGCTGAAGGTCTCAGACATTCAGCCACAGAACTGAAATGGAATTGGCTTTGAGTACATGACTGACCTCAAAGTCTGAATCCCCTTAGACATTTATTGAACTTGATGCCACAAGTACCTACCTTACAGCAACATCTGTGAATCAACAACTTTGTCCCATTAAGATTTTCTATCCTTTCTCCTAGGGCGGGACTCCCCTCCCCCAAAACCACCTCCGTTTCCAGAGCACTGTCATTTCCATCTTATGGAAATCCACAACCCCACTCCCTGTCCCAGGTTGCTGGTCTGGGAGGTACATCCAGGCTTGGGAAGCAGGGCTGTCCTGCACCTCAAGACTAGCAGCAGTGGCTTCTCTCTTTCCTCTTTCTGGTAGACTTCCATTTTTTTCCTTTGTTTTTTTAAGCAATTTGGAGTTTAAGATAAAGGCCTTAAAGATAACTTTGTCTGCCTCTCCCTTTCTAGGTATTTGCATAGGAATCAGAGGAGTTAATCTTGTGAGTAAACGCTTAATGTCTGCTTGTTTCCTTCCTTCTCTACCTGCCACAGGGTCCTAAAGCACACAAGTGCCCCCCCCCACCCCCCCAGGCCACCAGTGCCTTTGCAGAGTCCGCCTCCTCTCTGCAACAGGGGTGGGGTGGCCTGCCTTTTTTGAAAAGTAATCTGGCTCCAGTTCTAGCAGTTGAAGCTCCTTCATATAAACACAGGCGTGCACTAATCAAAGATTCTTAGCACCTTATTGAGGCAGCCTGCAAATCTGCATCTCACTCCACAACTTCAAGTATGCAGGAAGTATCCCCCTTTTTATTTCCCCTAACTATCTGAATTCACACTCCAGCCCCGATTTGGGCGGCTTCGAGGGCAATTTCATCACAGTCATTTTCAGGTGTCTTCCCTTCCCTCATGGACTATGTCCTAGAACCTGGAGATTTCCATGGCACCTGGTAGGTGAGGGACTTGCCTCTGGCCCTTGGCATATCACAGTAGTGGTCTCTTGAAGCCCTGCAGCACCTCTCTGCCTCAAGGCCACCAGTGGAGGCTGGAAATCCCTTGCTCAGGTCTGGCCTTCCTGAGGACACTCCACCCAGCTCTGCTCTCAAGGGTTCTACCCTGCCTTGGGGAACAGAGCTGTGCAAGGGCCCCCTTTTTCCTTTCCAGGTCCAGGGGCAGGAGGGGTGGAGGGGAGAGTGTCTTTTCTCACCCTCTTACCCGCTTTCTCCTTTTCCTGTCCCAGAAGTTGAGCAGAATCTCCTCATTGGGTTTAGATGTTGAAGACAGACTGCTTCTGCCATCATCTGGGCTAAAATACAAGGAATTACAAACCCTGCCACCTGTTTTAGATGAGCTTGAAAGGAAAACTGCTGGGAGGACAAAGTTAGCGTTCCAGAGCTGTCCTGCCCTGCTGGTTTGGAGGCCGTGATGACGGCAAAGCATCACCCAAACAGTGGTAACTATGCACATTAAGAGAAACAAAGAGGTTTAAGAGACAATAAGCTCATAGATCTTACAGTCAGTGAGAAAAGTCTAGTATGACTCCAGACTTTCTGACTGTGGAGAGGCTGGGACGTGACAAGGTGAGGAGACGGACCTGTTAACGCACACGGACTCTGAAATCACACACTCAAGATGCAGATCCCTGAGTGTGGGCCGCTGGCTGGTGGTGCGACCATGGGCGCATTAGCATACCTTCTAAGCCTCAGTTTCCCCGCAAGTAAAATGGGGTTAACACCTCCTACTTATGGTTGTTGAGGGTATTGAGTAAAGTGATGAAAACAATGGCCATCACCTCTGAGCATCCAATAAATGGTAGCCGTTACTATTGGTGCCAGTAGCCAAAATCAGCAGTGCTGGAGGAGAAGCAGCAAGTCTGGAGTTAGCCATGCGGAGCCCATGCTTCAGCACAGGTGACATTCAGGGGTGCTGTGACACCTCAAGTTTAGAGGTAGGTAGGTAAAGTGTCTGGAATTTGAAAGAAAGTTCAGGATTGACGATAGATATTTGGGAGGCCTCAAGTATTTGAAACCTTGGGTTAGGAACAAGGTCCCCCAGGGATTGTGCAAGAAGGTAGAGGGCCAGGAGCCAGGCCCACAAACCTATTCACATTTTGAGGGACCCTTGGCAACATGCCCTCTAAGTAGGAATATCCCACTTAGGGTCTCCACCTCAGAGGTGTAATCTCATTGTTCCCTGTGGTCCACCTCATTGAAATAAGATTTAGGTGTCCGTGATCTACCACATTTGTTGGGCTCCTTTGCGTCCGGAATTACAGACTGTAGAAAATAAAGTTTAAAAACTTATTTGAGAGGCTTTTCAAAAACGAACCTGTACATCTTTAGTCTAGGAGAGTCTTTCACTGAATACCAAGGCAAAATTCCCAGTGTTTGGGTCTTGCCCAGTTCTTTCCCACTCAAATCATTAGAAATAAAAAAGTCAGCCTGAAGAATTTACTTCAGCAAAAGCAGGAGCAGCTAGAGGTGAATGAGCTGAAACTGGAGGGAAATCCCTTTGTTCAACCCTGGTTTCAGTGAATACTCAGCAGGCGGCCAAACCAGTTCATTTACAGAGAAAGACGGTTCTTAAACGCTGTTCCCAGAAGCACATGCCTAGAAAAACATATTGGGACAACAAAGAAGTGCATTCTAGAAATCATACGCTCCAGATTAATGAAACTTTAGTTTTTGTTGTTGGTGAAGAAACAGATCATTTCCCCCAAAATATTTTCCCATTTATTTAAAACAATTAGCTGCATCTAACCTGCCTGCTGGGTGCCAATCCCCATTCCTCAAAAAATGTGATTTTTCTTGCTGCTCCAGAGCTCAGAAAGATCTATATTTAGGAATGTTGAATGGTACAGGGTCATTTTTTCCTTCCATATACATTTTTTAATATAGTCGATGCATCAAAACCTTTTTCTCTGATTTTGAAATTCCAATTCAGACCTGAAAAGCAGTCTGCATCCTGCGAAACTTAAATGCGTTATTTTTCCTCACTGCCTCTTCTCCACTTTAGGAATTGTCCTATACTGCACAGGATTTTCCCCCAGGGCCACGCATGCTTTCAGGTTCTCTGTTGCCTTGTTAACTATTTAAGCATTACACTGGCGCTGAGATGGCAGGTGGGAGAGGTGGAGGGACTTGCTCTCCTCCCTGCCGGAGTTCTCCTCTTTCACTAGTGCTGGTTACATTGAACGGCTTAAGAATAAGCTCCTGTGTGAGCCCTCGGAGGCCAAGGATGATTGTTGAATTCAGAAAGGAATCGCTTTCTTTTAGTGATAATTTGAATATTTTGACAATGAAGCTGAGCTACTCCACTGCTTGGTTTGCGCACTTCATGTCATCTGCACCCTTTCTAGGGAAGCACGAGAGAGCCCCCGCCTCCAGAATTCATAAATTGGTATTGTTCGTTGGTGAGATGGGTAGGAGCAAACGAAGAATCATCCAGAAGAATTTCACTCTCTTGCTTTAATATTTTCTGAAGCCCTTAAAAAAAGAATTACAGGCCTTTGGAGGCCACGAAAGATGTTGAGTATTTTGAGAAGAGAGGTGTACCATGAAGATGATTTGTGAAGTCTTTATAGATGCAAAGCAAGGAATACATTTAAAACAAATTCTCTGGATGGTTCCTACAGTTTTTTTTCCTGAATTTGGATGGGTTACTTTAAAGTTTTAGTTGTCTAAAATGGCCTTAATTTTTCCATTTTTAACTTAAAAGGATGTTCTTATGCAAAATAAATGGACATAGCCTTTTTGATCAAATTAAGAGAAGAAAACAGGCAACCAAATGAAAAAAACACTTAGGTGAGATATAATTGGCTTTGTTTCATCATAGATTTACCTCTGTACTGGGTAAGAAAATCCTGAAAAGCTTTTCCCCTAAGAGGATCAACTGGTTGGAATAGTCTGAGTTGGAAGAAGCCAAGCTTTATAATTAGTTGGAGAGCAGAGGTACTGGATTCCCACTGCTCACCCAGGATCAGTGGTGCACAGCTGGCTGCAGACTCGGCCCTGAAGATGTGGTGTAAAAAGAAATGTCCAGGGCCCCAGTGATGTTGTGTCAGTCTGTACAAAAGATTTCCCTGGTCTCCTAATGCATAGCCAGGTTTGGTAACCACTGAATTGTCCACTCAATTTGGAGCCTTCAGCGTTTTCACCCTGCACATTTGATAAATCTATCTATACCTTTATATGAAGCTTTTGTTGAGAATGAATGCCAACTGGTTATTGCTCACTTTCTGCAATTCATAATTTGTTTCAGGTTCTGTTATTGCATAGATTTGCATGCCTGTTTTATGGTATTCTAATACTGTTGATTTAAAAAAAATTCCATTTCCTCTGAGTGCTATTTTGAATATTTTATATAAGCAATTGTATGGGCTTCCCCCCCCCCCCACTTACAGAAAGCAGGGGAAAATTTCAGGGTTTTTTCCTAATCCAGTTGCAAGTAGGGCAAAGGATATAATAGAAATACTTAAAGCTCTTCTTGAGCAAGATTATATGAAATATTGAAAATCTTTTTAAGTTACAACATAATATTACCACACCTTTTAAATATATGAGATGGCCTAAATGTTTAAGACTTTTGCCATGGGATATAGCTGAGGTATTTTCAAATTAAAGGGTAGTCAGTCTACTGAGGTATTATATACAGGATTTCAAAGTTTAAAAGTGATCTGTTATTTATTAAAATTCATGAAAAAGCAGCAGAAAATCTCCTTTACACCCCGTATCAGCTTTGTGTGCTTTTGAAGTGAAGCTCCAGTTGCAGGATAATGGGGGCGGGGGAAGTGGGGGGGAATGTTTTCCTAGTTTCATTCACTGAAGATGTGCAAGATCTTTTCTTACAGGTTTGAACCCTCAATCAAGCTTCTGAGAGGACTCCATGACCACCTGGAAGCTGACGTTTTCTGTCATCGCGTAGGTACGCAAGTGATGGTACCTATTTACAATGATATCTCTCTGGGCATGTTTACTAATAAGTGCTTGGAAACACATAGTAATATTAGGCAAGGACACGAGGGAGGTTCCAGGTCCTTCAAAAAAAGGTGCTAGTGCAGAATAAATACATTTCCCCCTCAAACTGCAAAAATATTTCAGAGCAGAATTTTCGAACATTTTCTTTTTTAAAAAGCATTCGTACACTCTACATTTCAGGGAATCAGGATGCAATTCGCAACTTTTCATGTCCTCTGCTGCCCCCCAGCCACATCACCGTAGAATCTGGAGGTCTATGCGATTTTCTGCCGACAACTCTGTCAGTTCAGAAGAGTTCAAGCTGCCCTAACTACACTCGTAACTGTGCACATAGAGGATGTGTAAAGGTTGCCCTCCCTCTGCAGAAGATGTTGACTGATAAGCGTGAGGAAGATGCTTCTCACATACCAGTATGCTAGGGAATCCAGCGACAGGGTCTGAGGCTTTCTTTGGAAATACTGTAGTAAAAGCTACTGCTGAAGTCTGCTGCTCTGCAGACAGCTTAGCTAGGGGGAGGCAAGGTGTAAGTGGAAAGAGCACTCCGCTTAGTTCTGAACACCTGGGTGTGGCCTCTGGTCACTGTTGTGTCATCAGTAATGATTAACGGAAGCTGACACTTTCAGGGCACTTACTGTGTGCCGGCACTTGGCTTTGTATAGCTCAGTACTTGCAGGATCTTATTCACCAGTGCCCATGGGTAGAAAACTAAAGTCTCTGAATCTGGGTTTCCTCATCTGCTAGCTGGGGATAAAAATGCCTTTCTGCCCATCTCACGGGGCTGGTAGGTGGAAATTATTAGGCAGAATAGCATGAGAGGGCTTTCTGAGCTCCACTGAAGCACCTGATTGTTTTGCTAAATATTATTTTGGTTCCCTTTGAAATATAATGTTACTAAATAATATTTTGATTTATTAGCCAAGAAATTGAAATTTATCCCAACGCCAGTCTATCTCTACTAGGAACTGAGCAAGGCACTAAGCAGTTCTAATTGTGGGAGTGGGGGGCGCAGAATCTTGCAGTTGTATCTTCTGTTTGCTGGGTGATTGACATTAGAAGACTGGGCCTGATAACCAGTAAGATCCTGGAATGTGTCTGCCCAGTACTCGGTGGTAAGTCTGTGGGCTGAAGACAGGTAGGGGGCAGCTAACACACCAGGCAGTGTCCGTCTGAGGAGCAGAGTGGGACAAGCCCAGGCAGGATGGACAGGACAATCGCGAGGCAAGCAGGAAGGGAAGCCCAACTTGAGACATCGCTATAGGCTACTGGGAAGGAGCAGCAAGCATGCAGCGGTGGGAAATTGAGGCTTATTGTAAGCAAGGTGCCCGGCCTCCAGGGCGCCAGGAGCACAGAGCAGCACATTGAAGCCGCCTATGGATGGGCTGTGGGATGGACCACACATGTGGATCGCCAGGACAGCTCCTTAGAGAGTGCGCATTCCTCCCATTGAACTGGGTATAATTGTAATGGTTTGTTAAACAAACAAAGGCCGTAAAGCTGTGAATGGGGGAGAGAAAAGAGTTAAGGTGAAAAGGAGAGGAGGCCCTGCTTGCTTGTGTCCTCTCTTTGTAAGCTTTCTCCCCCATTTCCTTGACATTCCTTTCTCCCTTTCAGAGAAGCCAGTGTGGGACCTTGGAAAAGTTGCCTTGTCTCTCTAGTGTCATTTCCTTTTAAGATGGAAACCTGATGAAATCTTTATCATCTTCAAAAGAAAAAGGGGAAAACGGGGGTCATCCTAAAGGACCAGTGATAAATCTTTTCCTATTTCAAATTAAGTATTTCTGGATGAACAATTTGCTTTGCATCATTTGAATTTATTGGAGGTGACATGGGAAGGCAAAGAGGACGTTCTCGCTCAAGCATCATGTAGTATTGTGTCTAATAAGTAAGGCCTGTGGCCTCAGAGGTGGGCAGGCGTACTTGTGGAGGAAAGGGAGTGAGCTTGGACTGGGGGCAGCAATTTCACTTTCTCTCTTAATTGTGTACAGTTTATAGTAAAGAGATTTCTAGGTGCTCATCCATTGAAAAGGCTGGGGGGAAAAAAACAAGCAGGAATTGTCACGTAAAACTGCCAATTACATTTGTGTCCATTTGGGTAATCAGATTTGGTCTCAGGCTCACCTTGTGTAAAAAGAACCATTTAGAGTTTCAAAACAGTACATTTTAACCAGCTGTGCCCTCAGGGTAATGAAGCTATCCGTAGGGGAGGGATAAGTGATTACTTGTAACTGTTTTCCTGTGTAAAGTGATCTGTTGATGAGCCGTCCTCACTTTCGCTGGCTCTTGGTTCCCTGTAGGATAAGCCCAGATTGCCTGGTGCCTGGGACCGTTCGTGTTCGGGGCACTGCCTCCTGTCCAGGCCAGTCTCCTGTCCCCTGACACGTGTGCCTGCGTGCCAGCCGCACTGCAGCCCCAAGGCAGGCACTCATTACCCTGTGCTGCTGCTTCCTGCCTCTGCTTTTCTGTGTTCTCTCTGCCTGACAGACACCGCCACCTGTGTGTCCACCTGGCACACTCCTAGACTCAGCCTAAGTTGCTATTATCATAATTTAGACGGTACAGATATTCCAAAAGGAAAAACAAAAGTCATCTTTGATTCCACCCCCTAGAGATACTCTGCTGAAATATTGTTACCTGTACTTTCAGACCTTTTTCTGTTTATTGAGAGAGATTGTTGTTTTAGGATCAAACAGTCCACCTAAGTCTTGAGCATTTCCCCCACATCTCATATAGTTTTTAAGTTTTCTTCAAGAGATGTTTAACTCATGAATCTGGCTTCCCGTCACCAATGTGGCCAGTCTGCTTTTCTTGTTTCTTTTCTCAGTTGAGCTTTTACCCTCACACACTTCCTGGGAAGGACCCGGGCTTTTCTTTTCCCTAGAATGGTGACCGTATTAGGACAATAGGCTCTGTCGCTAATTAGGTAGTTTTGGTTCCTCCGTGCCCTACTCTTAGAGTCCCAGGAAAAGAGATCACGGCTGTCAGCTATAGAAGCCTATCCTAAAAGGGCCTAAAGCCAGTCGCTGAGGGTTTGCTGGGAGGGGGGAGGGGGATCTATTTTCAGCTGTCACAAAGAAATAGTCCCCGTCACTGACTTTAAGGACTAGAAAATTTTCTAATACCAGAGGCTCTTTGGATTTCAGGACGGCTCTCCACCTCTCACCCCCACCGTGCTACCTCGAGTTCCTTACTAGTCTTCTTACAACAAGGCCCATTCCACGTCAGTTGGAGAACCAATCCTGGACTTCACACTTGCCTCTCTACAAACACTTGTTTGTAGACATTTGATATTTCTTCCTAAATGTTTGTATTTAAAAATACAGTGCATGTGGTGGGGAGAGTAAGTGTGGAAGATTTAAAAATCTATGAAGACGTTTCCTTCCCTCCTGTCTCCCAGAGGGGTATTATGCCGTGGAAGTGCTTTGGCCTTGTCTGGGGACGGCCAAGCTGTGCAAGCCCCTGGCATCCACTCTGTCCAGGTGAGGGGAGGGGGCTAGGGTGCTCACAGACCGCTCAGTCTTCTGTGACTCTTTGAGGCTCCCGTTCCTGGGCGTCTGCCTTTTCCATTGCTTCTTAGTTAGGGCTTCCTCCCATTCCAGCAGAGACAGAGTTCTGTGGGCATTCTCTACCTGCTTCTACCTCTTCTCTTCCTACCTTCCTCTTCCCACGTCCGTATAGACCAGGGTGACTATTAAATAGGTTAGGTATTATCGTCAGTTTGCTAAGCATAACAAAGAAAGGGTCCCACCTGTAAAAAGGCTACCTTCTTTTTGGAGAGCGGGCCACCAAACATGGATTTTGAGCTCTTAGGGTCTTATTTTATACTATCACCAGTTAGAAATTATTTTGGAACAGCTTATCCAGTTTTTCTAGTGCAAACTTAATTCTCATTTTGCTCATTTTTACCACCATAGACTTGTCACTACACTGTCTTACCCAAAAGGACCTGGGAGAATTGAGAGGCAGAAGGCTTCTTCTGTCCTCGGAGCCTCAGAATTACATGTCCCCACAAGCCTGCTGCCACCCTTTCCCACAATGCAGAGCAGTAGCCTACGGGAGGCTCAGTCTAGCTGCAGCCTGCCGTAAAGAAAGCAAATTCCTCCTCAGCCCCAGGACAACCCGTTTCACCAAGCCACTCTGGGAAGGACAGACCCTGGTGATCATGTGAGCTTCCTGACAGCATCTGAGGCCACCCATGTAGAGCTCAAGAGTAATTTATGAAGTCACTTATAGAAGCCAGCTTCACAATGGTGTCTACTTCCCTGAAGCCAGAGAGTATCGTTTGCTCTGTTTGGCCTCCGAGAGCACCTCAGCCCCCCCCCCCCCCCCCTGTGGGTCTCCTTGCTGCCTTGGGTGCCCATTAAGCACCTTAAACTCAATGCATCTAAAACTAAACTCCTAACTCCAGTGTTTTGCCAGATTTTTCATCTGGGACTCATCCTCCCTTTCCCTGTCTGCCACCACTGTCACCTCTTTTCTCTAACCTAACCTTAGTCCTAATCTAACTGGTCTGTTTACAGAGTGTCATTTCAACCTGCCCTCTCTTCCTTTCCAGGCCACTGTTATCTCTTCTGAGATACGGCAAAAGCCAAATTGCTCTCACTACCCCAGGTCCCGCCACTCTCCAGTATCTTCCACGTCCCTGCATAATTACTGTAAGTGACAAGGCTGTTGCTTATGAAGGATTCCGGTTGCCCAGCTCCCTGGTCACCAGTCGTCCTTGCCCCTTGTGGTTTGGCTCCTCTAGATCTTCTGTGCTTATGCCTTTCCCATGGCTTCTCATGCTCATCGAGCCAGTGTTGTGTTGGCATTCCCTACCTACTTCTGCTTCTCTCCCCACCTCCCTGATGGCCTCGCTAAGTAGGTTAGACAGTCTGCGTAAGTATTACAACATAAAAGCCCACCTAGTGGGATGGAGCAGTACATCACTGACCTTTTGTGACTGGTCTTTGTCTCTCTCTTCAGCCTGCTTGTCCGCAGTGTCCCCATATTTGCTTCATATTCCAATCGTACTGAGCCACTTCTTTTCACGTGCCCCGTGTTGGTCCATTCTCTTGGCCTGAAACTGACCCCCTGTCCTTTGGACACTAGGTATACTTGCAGGCTCAGCTTTACCTTCGGCTTCTCCATGACACCCCTCTTGATCTCCTAAGCAAGACATGATCACTCCCGACACAACTGTATTCTTTAACCCCCTTGAGTTTAATTATTTTCACTTTTTTCACATATTTAATAGTATCATATCTGTTAATTCCTAAGGAAGGGCATCTTTAGAGGCACATGTCCTGTTCGTGACCCCAGTCTTATGTATCGCCTCTTTTCATTAGTTGGTTTTGCCTGACTTTCTATTTTTGCCAGTCTGGTTGGTTTAAAAATTGAGTTTCACTGCAGAGTGTTTGAGTGGGTGGGGGTGATGTTAAGAACTAAAACAGAAAATGTCAGATGTGTAAGTGCATGAAAAAGAAAAAAAAAAACCGGCACGGAATGGGGGCATAAGGAATGGGTTAGGGTGGTGTTGGTCAGGGATTAAATAGGTTAGTGAGGATTTGAGTTTTGCCAGCCAAGTACAATGAAGAGACAAGGCCCACAGAGTAGAAAGTACAAGGGAAATCATTTTAATGATGGACCAAGAAATCTAACCTGGATAATATTGCACATATTTTCATTTGTTTGTTAGTTGAGTTTCCCCTTCTGTGAAATGCCTTCATATTTTATTTTCCACTTGTCTAATCCTGTGCCTATATCATACTGCCTTAATTACTGTAGCTCTCTCTCTTTTTTTAATCTTTTATCTGTCTTTCACCTTTTTCTTTTCTGAGAGAAATCATGGTCTGTTTGTGTGATGATGACAATGATCCAGTAGAACTGGGAACATCTTGGCTATTTTGGACATTTTGCTCTTCATACAAAATTTAGGATGATCTTGTCAAGTTTCAACAAAGAACCCTGTTGAATTTTTATTAGAACTTCATTGAATTAACACATAAATATGGAGAGAACTGACAATATTACAATAATTCTTTGTATTTCCCTGTTCGTGAACATGGTATATTTCTCCATTCATTTAGGTCTTCTTTATATCTTTCAGTATAGTTTTATAATTTCTCCATAAATATTTTGTATATCTTTGGATAGATTTATTTCTAGATATCTTTGTTTTGTGGTAATGTATATGGTATTTTAATTTATATTTTTGTTTGCTGGCATTCAGAAATACAGTTGATTTTGTATTTTGATTTTCATAACTAAATATCTTGCCATACTTTCTAATTCTGATATTTTATTTGTGGATTCTCTGGAGTTTTCTTTGTAGACAGTCATCTGTAAATAATGAAAAATTTATGCCATTCCAATTTTATATCTTTTGTTTCTTTTTAATGCTTTGTTGTATGGTATACAACTTCTAGTACAAATATTTAACAAGAAGCAGTGATAATAGGTACTTTTATCATCTGATGAAGGTTTCATTAACTTAAAAATTATCTCCTCTTTCCTGCTTCTTAGTTTGACGGTGCATATTTTGACCATTTAACTTATGAATGATTTTACTGTTAATTAGTCTCTAGGTTATATTAGCTGGATTATAAAAGGTTGCTTGCTCCATGGTATTAATCATCATTGAGCATTAGGACTAGCAAACATGTAAAAATAGCATATACCCCCAAAAGAAGCTACTCTGGCAAACATAAAGGTGCCTAAGGATCACCAGGGGAGTTTATTACACATACAGATTCTCAAATGCTAACTCAGTGAGTTTGACTCGAGTGCCTGTCCCTGGACTCTTGCACTAGCCACTGCCTTTTTTGCTGTTGTTTCTTTAAAAAAAAAAAAAAAAAAAAAAAAATCCTGTTTTTTTAGGGATTTCTTTCTCTCTCTAGGATATTAATGGTAATTGTTTCTGAAGTTTTCTTCTCTCAATAGCGTTTTTTTTTCTTTATCCTAGTTGCTTTTTTCAGTTTGTTCTGTGCTAGTTTTTCCTATTAGATGCTTTCTTCTAATTTCTGGTGACCCTCTGCTGCTCGCTGACTTATGAGTGGAGCCATTAAAAGCTGATGGAAGCTTTGTGCACTTAGATAAGACACGTTTACAAGGCTTCCTTGTAGGGTAAGGCAGGTAAAGCCTTGAGATTGCCATTTGTCCTTTTTGTTAGCTCTTTTCTTTTGGGATGGTCAACTTTCCCATGGAAGACTCCTTTAATCTCCTGCCTTGGAGGATGCAGGCCTGGTCACTGGTGTTCTGACAGCCAAAAAGGGTAAGTGTACAAACTCCCACTTATGTCATCCTGTGCCAGCATGGTACCCGCTCTCATGCCCTCCACTGGGAGTGTGTCAGAAGGCTAATAGACTTTAACCACTCTTGCTTTTATTCCCCCCCCCCCCGAAGTACCTGATGCCCACATTTATGAGACGTTTGATGGGTTCTGTAGGGTAATTCAGGTTGCTTCATAGCTTTTTATTAAAGGCTTAGAATTAGCTTTCTTAGGACTGCTAAGTCAGACCCCACTGTTTACCTGCTAAGAAAATAAGAGTGTAGTCACTAGGTTAACAAAATGAAGTCTCTCAAGGTGACACTTAAGAGTCAGTAGGCAGCACACCTGATTGTTCGGGAGGCTGTGGGGGAGCAGGTGGTGAGGTGAAAGGGGTGCTCCCCAGAGCAGAACAGAGGGGCAGGTCAGTCAGTGCTTCCCACCTGCAAGTACACATGGGGGCAAATTGTTCCAGTCATACTAAGGAGGGGATGTCTAGCAGGCCGTTGAATAAACAGTTCTGGAGGGAGCTCAGAAGCACCTTTTGTGGAGCCAGGGTCTCACGACACATTTTTCTCTTTCTCATTTAGCCACGGTTTTTAGTGATCTACTTTCATCTCCACCACGGCCACCTTAGCCCAAGCCACTGGGGTCTCCCCTGGACTTTCATAATCACTTCCTCAGGGGTCTCCCAGTTTTACTCTCTCACCATGAGGAAAGAGATCTCATTCCTCTGTCTGGCAGGGAGTGATTGGGGAAAGGAGGAGTTTGCCAGGTGGACAAGGGTGGCAGGGTATTCCAGGATGGGACATAGCATGGAAGACACAAAAGTGTGAGAGAATGGGCACATTAAGCACCTAGCAAGTGGACTGATCTGTGGCCTCGGAAGCCTTTGAGACACTGAAGGAAGGAGGTCTGCAGACATAGCAGGGCAATAGGCCTTGTGGATCCAGCTTAAGAGTTCATGCCAAATAAGAGCCTCCTTCCAAGTGATGTGTCAGGTCAGGTGTTACTGAATTTTAATATCTTAGTTCTTTATTGAATATATGTATTTTAATAAAAGAATTTTAGAGAGCCTGACAAATTAATCTCAATGATTTGGCAGCCTGTTCTCCAGTTAAAAGGTAGGCCTGTCTTACATGATAGGATCTGTTAAATTATCATCTATACCCATATTTGAAATGACATTTGTACAAGGGGTTTACTGTGCTTGAATTTCAGAAGAAAATTATTATAGAACTTTTGTTTTTACTTTAACCTGATTGAGGCAAAAAATATATGGCCCATGGATTAGGAAATAGGATCAATGACTTTGTGAAGCGTCAAAATGAATTGTTGGTACCAAGAGGGATTGTCTCTTTTTTCATCTAAGTCAGTGTCCTTTAACCAGTTTGAATCGAGGACCTCTTAGAAAATCTGAAGAAAGTTGTGGTCCCTCTTCCCATAAGAATTCCAATATACATGGCTGTTTATGTTGCATAGAGTTTCAGACAGTTCATAGTCACGAGCCACAGAAGCCAGCCATCAGCCCACTTAGGAACCTCTGCTCTGAGTTAAAGCTGAAGACCCAGGCACAGCCATCTGGTAAGGTGCTTGTCAGGCCTCACATCTATAATCTTCACCAGATTAGCCCCATGAGCCCCTGTTTCGCTAATTAGACATATAATGAGCCCCAACTCTTGTAACATCATACTTGCTCACATACAACACCTAAATTTTATGACTCGTGTGCATAATAAAAAACAAGAGGTTCTGAGTAGCTTTTTTGAGCTCCTGTTGATGTTTCTAGATAGTTTTTTCATTGATGATACTTGCTACCAAAGTCCTTCAAAGAACTGATAGTGAGGGAAGCATCGTCTCTAGAACTGCCTGAGAGCCAAATAACCAATGAATTTCCATTTACCCTGCTCCGTGACTGGCTGTTTATTTTGTGAGTATAAGAAGAAAGAGAAACTTATTAGAGGCTCTTTTTAAATTGGCCTTAAATAGAAAAACAACCCTAGGTTTTGGGAGTATAAAAGAGGGGGAAAGGTTTGGAGTAGAATCTTATATACAAGGGATGGTAATGAATGGAATCAAAAAAAGACCTTAGCGTTCCCAGGTTGGAAGACTGAAAACGGCAATTCAGTTTCCTCTCAGAAATGGGCCTTGTATTGTGTCACTGGCGACAATGGAAATAGAAGCCAGAAGTCGTAGTTTATTTTGAGAATGTTGTAGAACATTTGTCCCCCATTAGATGATTGTGTTACGCAGCACTGGGGACGCTCTGGAACTACAGTTGTGCTCTGACCTCTCCCTCTACCGTCATATACCATCAGCCCTCAGAGAGCACAGTCCTTCCTGGCTGTTACCATATATATATGTTCTTATTCCAATCTGATCCTCTCTCATCCCTAAAATAATCAGCATGAACAGAATGAAGCAGATGGCACAAGCCTTCTTTGGCATACTGGCAGATCTGTATCACTCACTCAGTATTTTTAGAATCAAGGGGATTGAAAATTATGTCCTGAGATGTTTTGGGGGAAGACTTACTATCTTCCTAGGGTGACAGGTGTTGAAATGTTACCGTATTTAAGACTCAAATGCAATCTGCATGTCAAGTCACAGAATGGACTGATTATCTATCATCAGGACCATCCCTTTGTCAGTTCTGCTAGGATTGTTGGTGGTTTGCCAGATAATAGAAAGTTAATCACAAGTCTGTTTTAAGGATGTGGCCAGAAAGCGCATCAGGTTTCCACCCAAGATTGGAATCAGTAGCAGCTAGCCAGCACTGGTCAAGTACGTGTGATGGGAGATGTTGTATTAGCCTCACGGTTTATTTTGTAAAAATAGCTGAGCTTTGATCCTTGGCCACAGTGACTTTATAGTCTGTTGGGGAAGACTATTTTTATAGAAGTTTGTGATTATATCATGAAAACCGTGCACATATTTATATTTGAAGGTCCATATTAATGAAATACAGTTACAGTGAGTGAAATATAACCATTTGTAAATTTGAATTCATCATGAAAAAAGACTTCCTGAAGAAATTAAAGAATGCTTACTGTCATATAATTATTTCAGTTCAATATTTGAGGACCAACTTTGCACTTAGCATTGGGTTAGGTGTATTTAACACACAGATCTAAAACTCAAAAAGATAGTCTTGGGGAAAGACCATTTTATAAAATAAGTTAAATAAGTATGAAAATGTGTAAGTGGCTTAACTTGTTGTTGTTGTTGTTCTTTGGGAGAAAGTTTGATGGGGAACAAAGAGTTGGAGAAAATGTGCCTCACAATTAAATAAAATATGGCCGTGTCTGAAACTTTTTGGTTCTATACCAACCATCTTTGAAGGCCCAGGAACACTGTAGATGATAATGTCCTTGACTGCTGGACTTCTGAATTTAAGGAACTGGCTGGAGATTGGATCTGAGAAGGACAGGCACCTTTCCTTTTAAATTGAATAAATCTTTTTCCTTTGTATTCTTGATGTGTTGGTAAGCAGTCAGTGATGGTTGGTATCTGTTGAGAAACAAAGAATGCAGGCTCATTTTTACTTGCGCCCTCATATGTCCTTTCTTTGTGTGTAAGTGCGTGGATTAGCCAGGCTTCTGGTTCCTTCCAGTGTGAATAATGGTGAATTATACTAGGGAGAAATTGTGTCTTTTTTCCATTATATCCATAGCTCAGTGGTTAGAACCATGTGCCAGCTGATGGTTTCTACTTTCTATAAATACCATATATTTGTACCGTGCATTTTTAGATTACAATGTGCTTTCAGATCCATCTTGTGTCACTTGTTGTCCCAAGCAGCCCATGCATCAGGTAGATGCCACAAATGAGGACACTGAGTCTCAGAACTTAGCTCACAAGTGGGGAAGCTGGAGTTTGAACAAGGGGACCTTTCCACTGTATTCATAGAACAAGTGACTGGATCCACATCAGTTCCTCCCACGCTGCAGGGAAACACCTGAGGGTGAGTCAGCAGCATGGTTGTGTCTCAAGGAAAGCATAGCCTTGCCTTCGTCTCGTCTGGCAGTGAAACTGAGAGCCTGCCTGTGCTGTTCAGTACAGCAGCCATTAGCCACATGTGGCTCCTTAAGTAAAATCTGTTTCTCAGCATCACATTTTGAGTGTTTAGTAGCCATTATATATATATATTTCCATCATCATAGAAAGTTCTATGGGACATACTAGTCATCTTTCCTAAAGTAAGAGTTGGGAGAATGAACTCACTGCGGGCAGTTGATAAAAAGAGTGTATGCCGGGGCCTGCCGTAGGTGAGAGAAATACCAAATCCTCATCCCGAACCTGCTCCTTCTGAATGACTAGTGCTACTTTGAGTTCAGCTATGAAGAGAATAAGGAGATAAATTTCAACTTCACGTTGTGTGTATTTTTTAATTTTTCTGGCAGACCAGGGAAGAACACAGAGCAATTTCAAATGAATGAGTGTATTTAAGGATGATGATAAATTCTATGCCTTTTATAGCCAGGCCAGTATTAGCCAGACGTAGGCTGGAGAAGAAGTAGGACACATGAGACCTGGCAGCAAAAACTCGGCCGTACAGGATAGAATTCCTGGAAGGAACTATTTTGTTTGTGGCCAGGGCTGTTGGGTATGCCTCAGAGTAGGGCCTCAGGCAGGAGGTGGATCGCTGTGCGGGACAGGGCGCTGGGGAGACGGGTTGGACGGAGCCAGGCGGGGGTTCAGTTTAAGTTCACCACATGTAGTCACAGAGGAACAAGGTATGTGCAAGCTGCCACCAGAAAGAAGGTTTGGTGCCAAGATACTGGCTGAACAGGCCCGGGTGCCTGGTTGCGAATCGGTGCTGAAGCTTCAGGTTGGGAGTGTGCACGACAGTTCTGAAGGGTCCGAGCAGGTGGGGCAGGAGCATAGGGGTGTCGCCTGCTGTCGGCTCTGTGTGAACTCCGACCAGACACTGTAAACATCTGAGCTAGTTGAAGAGGAACTCAAGGAGTGTGCTGCGATTTTTGCCCAGTAGGAAAGGAATGTGTGTTTGCCTGTGTACATGTGCTAATGCTGATATTTAAAGGTGCTTGAACTGTTAAAATAAAATTTCATCTAGCTAGATTCCGGCTTTCTGATCCAAAAGTAACTGACAAGGTAAGTAAAAAGGAACTTTTCACAATAAAGAGCAACTCTAAAGACTTGGCAATAAATGAATAACTACAGAGCACAGATTCTTTGCAGACCTACCTGCTGTGATTGGTCCGTTTACCATGAGTGCACTGCTTACTTGGCAAAGTACAGAGAAGGCTGGCCTGCGTACAAAAGCTACTCCAGTGTGTTTAATGTAAGCATATAGTACTCTAGTTGGCACGTGAAAGGTTAGCGTCTACCCGCCTGAGAATTACTCCTTGTAGAGCAGCGCAGGTAGGATAGCCAGGGTTTTTCTCTGTTGTTCATGACGTTGCCTCGGACTCTTAAGGCTCCTCAAATGGTGGTCCGCTGGTAGAAAAAGAGGAGCCAGGTGTTGGATGACTTTGGGCTGGAAGGGTGGTACTAGTTTGGGTTTGAGGCAGTTGAAGTTGAAGAGACAGCAGGCCTGCCAAGGAGCGGCTCACCAACCGATGGCTGGATTGGCCCTCCAGGGTGGGGCTGGGACATGAAGCAATGTCGCCAGAAACAAAAGGCGAAGAGATTAGTACAACAGTTTACTAGAAGATGGTGCCTCCACATTTAAATGAGGGCTGAGCCGCCCCCACCCTCATCAGTTTTGTTTCCAGGGGAATATTTTGTCTCCCCTCCAGTTCAGTTCTGTTGCACATCAGTGAACTGAACTAGCTTTGTTCACGTTTTGTTTACATCATAGAGTTGAGTTCTTCTACAGGGTAACCTTACAAGCAAATTAACTGAGATGTATACAAATTATTTCATCTCATCCCCTGGAAGTTTAAACAGGTGTGATAAACAATGTGTGTTATGCTAACAGTGAGTGAAGAGGAAGAGCCCAGGGTTTGAATAAGCAGGGATGATTTTTGTTTCTGTACCAGTGAAACAAACACACTGAGGAGTTGTGTTTTGTTTTGTTTCTCCCAGTTGGTCACTGAGCCTCACTGACCTGAGCTTGTGGTTTGAAGCAGGTAATACCGAGTCTATGGAAATAGCTGTCTCTGCCATAAAGGAAAGTGGGCTTCATCCACCATCACAACACTGTGCGTGACTCCTTGCCGCTCAGGAGAAGCACAGACAGGTGGATCTAGATGCAGAAGGCCCTCTGAGAGCACACAGGGAGGACAGAGAAATGCGCTGCATTAGAGCCATGTACAGGAACATGCTGATGCTGGGTAGTGGCGTCTGGACTGGTGGGGGAGAAAAGCATTGTTTTCAAACGGCTAATGCAAGAACACGGTTTCTCTTCTCTCCACAGACAGTCTGGTGATCCAGGACATGCCCCAGCCCTAGTGATGCAGGTTACCTTTCTGCTCCTGGAATCGCATCTGTGCCTCAGACTCTCCTCCCAGCCTGAGCCTGCACAGTAACTAGCATGTGGGACAGCAGGAAGCAAAGCTAGTGGTTCCTAAGAGGCCCCTGTCTGGGGAGAACCAGGCCCAGGACCACAGCGTTGCCTGTCCCCTGGCCTGGCGTTCGTCTGTGGTGGCTCTGCTGATGTGCTCAGCACCATCCTTCCATTTGTGCTTAAATGGCACAGCATTTGGTCAGCGCATCTGAAAAGGAAGGTGTGAGAAGCAAAGCCCATGGCCACCTACCCCTGCCAATTATGCGGCAAAACGTTCCTCACCCTGGAGAAGTTCACTATCCACAATTATTCCCACTCCAGGGAGCGACCTTACAAGTGCTTGCAGCCAGACTGTGGCAAAGCCTTCATTTCCAGATATAAATTAATGAGGTGAGAGGCTTTAGAAAAGGTATGTACTTTTACATATGCCTTTCAATGGCTTTGCTGTCCTCAGACCAAACACTGCAGGGAAAGGGACACAGCATGTGGCTGCATTTTAGCCTTTAAAGCTCCAGCTCCAGTGATTACTGTAGTTTTATATGACAGTTTTGCTGTGCAGCGTCAGTTCATTCTTTCATCAAATATTTTTTGTGTTCCTCCAATACGGCAGGTCTAAAAACAAAGATGAAAAGACCTGTGGCTGGGGAGATAGTCATGCAGACACAATTAAAATGCAGTCTGAGTGCTTTGCCAGAGCTGTGCAGGTGGAGGAAGTTGTTCTCCACTGCTTGATGAGATCCGGGAAGGCTTCTCAGAAAGGTGGAACGTTAGGCTGTGGAGCAAGAGCAGGAGGTGGACAGCGAGGAGGTTCTGGGATGGCCCGAAACCTCGGCCTTAGAGACGTGTACAGGGGGGGGTGTTAGAGGAGGATCGGGGTGAGGCTCAGAATGGAGGCAGGCAGGAAGCAGCTCCCAGCAGGCCTGACCACCGTGTGGATGGTTTGTTTTATTCTAACGAGTCTTAAGTAGTGAAGAACATGATTTCATTAGGACGTTGGAAAGGTGACTCTGGTAGTAACGAGAAGAGAGACGAGGCAGGTAGACCAGTTTGAAATCTGCTGTAATAGTCCCGGTGTGCAATACGGAGGGCTCGTCCAGGCCCTGGCAGTGAGGGGGGAGGAGGGAACACCTCCAAGTGTGAGCGTTGGTCTCAACTTAGGTCTAAAAGCCACCTGAACAAAGGGAATTTTGTTGGGTGTACAGGTGTTGAGTATGTGCCCATCATCAGATTTCCAGAGGCATCCGCGATACAAGAAAGGATAAAAACCAGTTTTAGCAGATGAGTCCTTAAAAAAAAACAACACAGCTGCGTTTAAATTATTTCTTGAGTGCCTGTTAGGTACTGCCATGAGGGAAATGGATATATGAGATGTAGCTTCTGCCTCCAAAGGATTTTTATATCATAGAAAAGACAATATACAAAATCGATTTAAGTTGCGCTTAGTGTGATTGACAGCGAATGAATGCCGTGTCTGTGGTCCCCTCAGAGCCACACACACAGAACTCCCACTCATGTACTTCTTTTGCTGCCTGCTTACGGGAAATGTGTCATTTGCCTCTAATTTTCATGAAATGAACTTTAAAGCTTCAACTTTGCAGACTACTCACATATAAAATACATAGGTGATTGTCAAAATTTCATAAGACAGGCTTTCCACCTGAGTGGTATTAGCGTGGACCACATTTTTACTAAAGCTTGGAGTGCCCCTGGAACAAGGCACTAGAAAGAATTAAAACAAGAAAGATGTAAGTTATGCTCCTGGCCCTTAAGACTACCTTTTATACATCATGTAATACAATGAGCTGATTTTTAAAATAAGCCCATAGATGTGTAGGTGTTTTAAAATTCCAATGTGTTCTGTACACAGGCCCATTTCTAGTCGCCATAAATATAAGTGTTGCGTGCCTACTGTGTGCACCAGTTTTGTGGCAAAGGCTTCCTGTTTTACAATAAGCTGCTTGTGTGTACACAGTAATGATCCTTGCTCGAACACTGAAAGCAGCGTTTGCTGCAGTTAAGCCACAATGAGGATATTATAACTGTGGATAAAGACCAAAACACACACAGGAGATAAATATTGGGAAAAGATAGTGGAGTAACAAATCGGAATGGCAGGAATTAGGTGGGATTGCTGTGGTTAGCACACTGAAGATGTCGTGAGCAGTATTTCGGAGGTGGTAGTTCTGAGCTTGTTCAGTTACAAGTGTGAATGAGGCAAAAAAGGGAAGCAGTGTACTTTGTGCAAGAACTGCCTGCCACAGCCACCACGTCTTGCCTCTGGCGTGAAGCGGTGATCTAATCAAGACTAGAAGAGTGGTGAGAGGGCAGGATGCTTTAGGATTTGCTTTTTTTTTTTTTTTTTAAAGGGAGGGGGCAGCATTCCATGCCATTTCTCTCAGTTGCAACATACACTCCATTTTATAAGCAGAGGTTGAGAGAGAAAATAACTGACTTGCCTAACTAGAAAAGAGAACATGGGTCCCAGTACAGCAAACAAGGAAAGCAATTAGATGGAGACAGCAAAGGGTGAGGAGAGATGATTTGGTGGCAGATTGAAGCCCCCAGTTAGAAGTCTTAATTTGAGCAGTTCCCCCTGCAGAATGAAGGCGACCCAGGTGACACCCACAGGCGGTGGCATTTGGTGCTGACCATACATAGGACAGACTGGTGGTTTCATGGGTTGTGAGGTGAGAAGAGAAGGTGAGGGAAGGAAACAAGTTGTTGAAGTAATTTCAGCTATAAGATGATTGCCTTAAATTGGGACGGAGTAAGTAAGGGATAAATTAAAAGGGGAAGATGGGATGACAGGCAGAGGAAAGAATCATAAAAATTCAGAGGGATGGGCGCTGGTGCTGGTGAAATGTGAAAAATGCTATTACTGCTCAGGTGCTGGTGGCATCAACCTATGCCCTTCTCGTAGTGGTACAGGAGCAGGACGGGGGTGGGGAGGGAGGAAATCCCAGGTCCAGAGTTGTTAACTTGGCATTCATATCTACTCCTGGGTGGTAAATGAAATTTAATCAGATAAAAATCCTCTACAAAGAAAACAACGGAGAGAGGCAAAAATAGAAGGTCCAGGACAGAGCTTTGGGGTCCTATTTACTAATACAGGACCAAATAGAAAATTGTTTAGATGTCAAGTTTGTAAACCAGTCCCCCCTTACATCTATTCTGATGCTAATCTATAGCTATGTTGTATAAGAACATGGTTATTTGCCCTCCAACAGATTCAAAACACCCTTTCTGCTACCTTCGACTGTGTTTGAATACATATGGAACGTGCAGACCTAGCATCATTTCAGATCTTGCAAATACCTATTCATGCGCTCCTGTTCCTCAGTGTTGTTTATACTTATCGTCCGAACCTACCACGGTATCTGGATCCCTTTGCATGCTGAGCTCTGTGTCCTGGAGGGAAGGGGTGCAACTTACTTCTCTTTCTCTCCCCCGCCCGCCCACAGCAGGCTACGTTTTTTTAAGGGATAGAGGAAGGAGATGTCAGGTTTTTGCTTTTTTTCTATGTAAGAAAATGACAAATTAGACACAGATCAGCTGTATGTTTTTGAACTGGTGTCCAGTCTTGGTCCTAGTAAGGACCACCCCTGTTTCTAAACAGCTGTTGCTGTAGCTCCCTTACCAATTCTACTTCTAGAAAAGGACCCGGAATGGACACCATAGGCAGAAGGTTGGGTAAAAGGTATTAGTATACTTTGGCTTATGCCGTCTTTAAAGAAATTCTTTTTTATAGAATGAGTTGTGTGAAATTCTTTTGTATCCAAAGTCAACAAGCTCAACTGCACTGAAATTGTCAGTAGGACAAGTTTTAGCTCCTAAAGACAAAACACCGAAAAGAGTTACTGTCAAAAGGGACATGAAGCAACCTGTGTTGTCTCTGCAAGCCACAAGTTATAATTAAGGGTGCAATTTTGTAAGAAATACTAACACAGAGGACTTGGTGTTTTATATGATACATTTAGTTATTAAAATGTATTTAAAGTTTTATGGGTGACAAACTCAGGGTTCCCTTATAACATTGAGTTTTTAAAAACCAACAGAATTTAGATTTTAGGAATTCAGTGGAACTATGATAGAAACGGAAATGTGATAGTTTTCCAAAACTATTTTGGGCTTTAAAAATACAAATATAAAATAGCTGTTTTGAAATTCCAGGTTGACTAGGAGGGCAATGGCTTGTCCTTGAAGCTCAGTTAAAGAGAAATGTGCAACTGCTGTTAGGAGGAGCAGCTTAGTCCTTCTTCAAAAAGTCATTCGTAATTTTGCCAATGAAATTACCAGTGACCTTCAGGAAGTGGGTTAAAGAGAGCTAAGAGGGCTCTTGAAGAAATAGAGACAACGGCTGCACACATCTGAGATGATAGCTGATAGGAAAGTATTAAATGGAAGAAACCAAGATGTCGGCATAAAGATCTCACGGGAGGCACGAGGTGGTGGGGTTGGCATTGCGGGTCCAATTAGACACACGCTCTGGGGTTAAAGATAGACTTCTTAGTGTTAGGTCTGGGGCTTGAACTTTTTGTCTCACTCAAGACCAAGCAGGGATTGTATTAGAAACAATAACCTAAAATGGGGGGTGGGTAGGTATGGGGTTCCATGTAGAAGGCAAATTGAGTCACTTGCAAATTCAGTAATTTTCAAAAAGAGTATATAGAATACCCATTTAACCCCTTCCTGAAAAATATTTTCCATGATCATATTTTATATATGTGTGTGTATATATAATATATATGTGTGTGTATATATATATATTTTAAGTAACTTGTATACATTTAGAAATTTGTATCCATTAGGAAAATATGTTCTTGAAGCATATTCTTTACAGGTGTGAAAATTGCGTTATGTCATTAGTTGTGCCTAGGTTTTTTTATTATCAAGTTTTAGGTATTTGTAGAATCTGGAAAATATAGAAAAGTATTTTAAAACTGAAAATGATTTCTTATACCACCACCTAGAGAAAACTATTAACCTTTAAATTGTTTCTGTACCTTTCCTCGGCTTTTAAAAAACTGAGTCTACTGTGCAATTTCCCTTCTGCCCCTAGGCACATGGCTACCCATTCACCGCAGAAGTCTCACCAGTGTGCTCACTGTGAGAAGACATTCAACCGGAAAGACCACCTGAAAAACCACCTCCAAACTCATGACCCCAACAAAATGGCCTTTGGGTGTGAGGAGTGTGGGAAGAAGTACAACACCATGCTGGGCTACAAGAGGCACCTGGCCCTCCATGCGGCCAGCAGCGGCGACCTCACCTGCGGGGTCTGTGCCCTGGAGCTAGGGAGCACAGAGGTACTGCTGGACCACCTCAAAGCCCACGCTGAAGAAAAGCCCCCTAGTGGCACCAAGGAAAAGAAGCACCAGTGCGACCACTGTGAAAGATGCTTCTACACCCGGAAAGACGTGCGGCGCCACCTGGTGGTCCACACAGGCTGCAAGGACTTCCTGTGTCAGTTTTGTGCCCAGAGATTTGGGCGCAAAGACCACCTCACACGACATACCAAGAAGACCCACTCACAGGAGCTGATGAAAGAGAGTCTGCAGTCCGGAGACCTTCTGAACACCTTCCACTCCATCTCTCCCCAGTTTCAACTGAAGGGTGCCACACTGTCTCCTTTCCCTCTAGGAGCTCCTGCACAGAATGGGCTTGCGAGTAGCTTGCCAGCTGAGGTACACAGCCACACCCACAATCCCTCAGAGCAAACCTGCCAGCCTGTACAGCCGCTGCCAGAGCCCCTGGTCCCCCTCCCCCCGGTAGCCTCCCCGAGCTCACCCCCTCCGTCTCTCCAGAATCACAAGTACAACACCAGCTCTACCTCATACTCCCCACTTGCAAGCCTGCCCCTCAAAGCAGATACTAAAGGATTTTGCAATATCAATTTGCTTGAGGACTTGCCTCTGCAAGAGCCTCAGTCACCTCACAAGCTCAACCCAGGTTTTGATCTGGCTAAGGGAAGTGCTGGTAAAATAAACCTGCCCAAGGAGCTACCTGCAGATGCTGTGAACCTAACAATACCTGCCTCTTTGGACATTTCCCCTCTGTTGGGCTTCTGGCAGCTGCCCCCTCCTGCTACCCAAAATGCCTTTGGGAATAGCACCCTCACCCTGGGGCCGGGGGAATCTCTGCCCCACAGGCTAAGCTGTCTGGGGCAGCAGCAGCAAGACCCCTCACTAGCCATGAGCACTATGAGCCTGGGCCAGCTCCCTCTCCCTCCCATCCCCCATGTTTTCCCAGCTGGCACTGGTTCTGCCATCCTGCCTCATTTCCATCATGCATTCAGATGACTGGTTTTTAAAGTGTACTTTTCTTACTCTGGAAGATGTTTTAAGAAGCATTTTAACCGTCAGTTATAATACAAGGAAAGATTTGGAAAGCAGAACTGGGAATATGGCTTTTTCAGTGATGACTGGCTTCAGATAAGAAAGTTCTCGAACTGCATGTATCGTGCCAACCTGTCCTGAGTGTTCATGCTTTGTACCAAATTTAATAAGCAAGTATTCTTTAATGGAACTGCAACTATTGTCATAACCGACATCCAAACGAGGGCTGCTATATATAGGTGTTTGTCAAATTGAGTTTAATCGTAAGCCATGATCATAATAATGTTAACTAAATAACTTTATGTGGCACTGCCTAGTAAGGGAACTTTGGAAAGGTTTGGATTTCTCCAAAATGGGAGAATTTTTTCAATAAGAAAATAACCTTTATATTGCATATTATAACTAGGCTGTGTATTTCTTTTCAGGGATTTTTCTACCTTCAGGGTTGGATGTAGTTTAGTTACTATTGCCATAGCCAACCTATAGTTTTACAGAAACAATTTCTTGTGGAATAATAGACGTCTCCATTTTAAACAAGCATTTTAAATGTAGTTTGAATATTTTCCACAAGATGCTACAATGTGAGTTATCACTTCATGTATCTTAAAGAGTAAACTGGTTGTCAGTTACATCTGACAGAAAAAAAAAATCACTGTGTAACCAGGTTAAGTGGTAAAATAATCCAGGCGTCAGTCAAATAAAAGCATTTTGCTGACTTTAATATTGATTATATTTTAACAGGAATTTAAGAAAATATTACTGGAATTTTAAATATATATATATATATTAAACAAGAATTTTCTTTGCTCTGTCTGGCTTAAAATACTACTCTGCTTAAGTATTTTTAATCACCAATAAATAAATGCATTTTAAATTCATCATTTAAGTCAATATTAGTTTTATTCAAAAAGTATAACATTTTGCAATGTAACTATAATCTATCTCTTGAATTTGGTATCTAATGAGTTTTAAAAATATGAAACCTAACCTTTTTTTAAAGCTCCTTTGTCTTTTGTGTTTAGAGGCTTTCTATATGAAGATATATCTTACATATAATAAACTCTACAAATCCTGAATATGGCTTGATTAATTTTTTACACAGAACCGCCGCGCGTAACCATCCAGTTTTAGATACAAAAACATTGCCAGCTCCCTCATGCCCCCTCCTGGCCATTACTTCCGCCGCAGAAACTACTATTCTGCCCTCTATCCAGCATCTACTAGAAACCAACTCTTTTTGAGTAAAATTATGACTTAATGTAGAAGCTTACATGCTTCAGTTAAATTCAAAGCACTAAGAACTTATTTCTAAAAATGATAGCATTCTGATCCTTCTATATTATGTAATTTGTTTCTGACGTATAGGTCAGAATACTAGCTACTGACGTTTAGTCTACCCTGGGCCCGTGTTACAATAGTGTTCACCATTAATTTCTAGTATAAATTTACTTTTCTTATTGGAATGTCTTCAGAAAGTATTTTGCCCCCCTGAATCTGCAAAGTCTATTTTTGTTTACCTCTAAATAGGATGGGGGTAGGTAGAGAAAGGGAAGTCTTGAGTTCATGTGCCCATCCGAGAAGTTTATTAGCCACATGTGAGGAACCTGGCTCACGGCCCTTACCAGTGATGCTGAGGCAGTAAAGGGCGGGAGGCATTCCAGACAAGCTACCTGGGGCTGGGCTGTCACTAGTGGAACTGACATGGTAGATTCTTAAACTACAGTTTAACCCGGGGATAGAAAATAAGACAAAGGACCATGGGTTGCCTCTTCAGTAGAAATCCACTGCTCTCAGATGTCTAAAATCAGTTCCCAAATCCGCTCTTACCTCTTCAAGGGAAGGCCATCTCCCAGAGCCAGAGGAGAGCATAGTGGCTCGCTCACCCCAGCTATGCAGCCTCCCAAGTTTCATTTAAGGAAGCTTTTGCAAACACTTATACGGCCTACATAGTAGTCTTCAGTCAGGTCCAGGACACATACCTGATTTACCTGAGCATGAAACAGCACTTGGGACCCAAAATGAAGATCAGAAGCATTTCAGATGTTGTGTTTGCCGCATACAAGAGGAAGTAGCTTGGGCTTCTCCTACTTAGACAGGGAAAATGGCTTTTAATTAATTCCCAATTAAAATCCCCCTTGTTTAAGAAAAAATAAAAATTATTAGATTGAAAAGCATGAGTGAAGTATAAATTGACCCTACACAAGGAGTTTATTAATCCTTAAGGCAACAGAAAAAAGTAGTTATCATATTACCTCCCAACAGAGCTGTATAAACCAATGGTGAGATAAGCAGTTCACTTCGGATTTGGCCACAATAAACGAAGGGCCTGAGGCCATGCAGAACTCCTTCCCACCCAGGTTATTGTGAGCTGTTCCCTCCACTGTCACGTTTTTTCTCCAAAAGCCAACTGTGTGCGTGGTGTACGTGAGACAGTTCTACATGGTGTACAGATGGACATTTAAAATAGGAGTCATTACTAATTATAGTTTAATGCTATTAGGAGTAAATACGAAAGATGGGCATTTCATGGCTACCAGGTACAGCGAAGCTAGGTAATAAACGATTTGCTTTATCAGTAAATAATGCTAGCTAACACTCCCGAGACTATTTCACTAAAAGTTTCTAATATCAAAGCAACATTTTCTTTAAAAGCCTATTAAATGTCCAATTAAAAAGATGATTTAAGTGAATCTTTAAATCAAACATTACCATACAGGTTAATGTTTTAACGATTGCTTTGAATATTTTAAAGGATGTAAATAAGAAAATTTGAAGCTAGTTTTTACTCATATATGATGTCTCAAGAGGAATCATAGGCGTGTAAACAGACGTCTACCATTCCTTCCCCTTAGGTGGCATTCCTGGGTACACAGTCATCCAGGCTGATGAGTCAGTCTGAAAGCCTGATGTCAGGGAGCCAGTCTGAAAGCAGAAAGAAAAGGCATTTACTAGAACTTCACTGTTTCCACACCGAGAACATTAAATAACATAGGCCTCTTTACATTTTTAGTTATTTTTAACAGACAATTTACAATATCAAAAAAGTCTCTAACTTTAGAGCAATCCTATTCCACGTCAATCTCAGGAACTGTCCCTTTTTGGGGACAATGTGTTTGGTAAAAGGGACCAGGGCAGTAAGTAGCCTTTTAGGTCCAAATGAAGACCCAATCCCCTTTCCTGTTAAGAATCAAAAACTGAGCATCACTTTCAAGCTATATGTTTAACAGAGTGAGTTTCCAGAGCACACATTTTATTAACCTAATTTGGGGTTTGCCACATGTCTCTTTGGTTTGCCTGCTATGGACTCAATCTCTGAAAGGCTCATTAACTGTATCTTGCACATTAGATTATCAGCAACACCTGGCCTAGAGGTTTCATTTTTTTTCCCTTACCTGGCCTCGAGGAGTTAATCTTTTTTAGAAGATTTAGTAAATCCTTGTCTGAGTTTTGCTCCAGAAGCAGGGTCCACCGCTAATCCTTTGCAGACATAAACAGATTTGTTATTACGTAAAAGCAAACAATAGCAAGAAAAAAAGGGGGGGATGATTATGAAATCCTCACATTGGATTCAAAGTCTCTATTCTGTTTTGTTTTGTTTTGTAGCTATAGACAAATACTCAGTCTCCACCCTGGGCCAAACACTAAGGAAAACCAGAGACTGTCTCAGGAGCCTTCTCTCTCCTGCCCCCCCGCCCCAGCCCTTCACTTACCTGTGGATGGGCCCCTGGACGGCCACCCAGGTGGCCCACCATTGATACAAGCTGACTCTCAACACCTTTCCCCACTACTGCTTCGGCTTTCAGAATGTACCCTGAGTATTTCATGTCTTCACAATTCTTTGCCTGCTGTCAAGCTAGAAAAAGTTTTCTAGGCCTTATGGAAGCATGAGAAGCCTTCCCTCCCAGGGGTTATTGACATACATAGCAACGGATTCATTCCACAAACAGGATTCTTTCCCTTTGCGTCCAGCAGCGCTGTTAGGAATAGAGAGGTAGGAGCTTGTGGATATAGGCACACCACAGTCTGTTTTGGACCACATGGCATGGGGCAGGATGCTTAGAGAAAGATCATTTTTTGTGAAAAGGAATAAGCCCCCTCTGTCCTAGAGGCCTCCGTTCTAATCGGTGTTTTAGAAAGAGGTGTAACCAAACAACCCAGGGAAACTGAATCAAACTATTAGTGGATATGAGAATAGAAAGAGCTTTCGTGTTCATTTTAACCAAAGACCTACAAGTTTTACTTCTCACAAACAATCAGCAACCGACTTTCCAAACTCATTACATTGACTACACAATTAGGTAAGGAGGGGACGCTCGTGCAGTGAAGATGCTTAACTTGATCAAACCCCCTGGTTCCGAAATAAAAGCAGAGCCCACCCAACACAGCTATAAAATGCAATTCACTAAGTATTTGCAGCAGCACAGCTCCAGGTCCCAGCACACATTTTTCACAGTGATCGTCATCTCTCTGTCTAAAGGTGCTCGAGAAGCTGGAGCTCAGACGTACCTGCCCAGCAAATCAGTCGCTCTTACATCAAAGCCCTTGAGAAAATAGCCACCAGTAGATACCTGCTGGCAAAGGCTATAAACTCATTTCCCATCTGAACATTAGAATCTTTGTGGGAACAAAGGAAGAGCCGTATCTTTTTCTAAAGCAATTTCTTAATATATATAGTTATATATATTTATAAGTATAAATATAAATAATATATATTTAAATAATATATATTTAAATATATGTATATATATATAACTATCTCCTTAGTGTCTCTATTTTCTGATCCAGTTTTCCCAAAGCAGACAAAGGTTTGGTTGGCTCTCTACCATTTCTTAAATTACTTGTGCAAGTTGCTTCACCTTTCTGTGCTTTCCTCACCTATAAACTATGGATATGCGTAGCATGTGTACCCCCTTGTATTATTGTGAAGCTTAATGATGATTAATAAATTAAGTGCTTAGAAGAATGGACAATTAAGTGTGGACTACTGTCCAGAAAGGGAGTTATTAACTATAGCAAAAAAGTAGAAACAATCTACCTGCTCCACATCAGGGAAACAGCTAAACAAGTTACATTGTATTCTTGTGCTATGACTGGTTTTAAGGCAACTTTTGCTGTAGGGAAATATTCGAAACTCAAGGCAACTCTTGCTGTAGGGAAATATTCGAAACTCGTTAGTGAAAAAAATCAGGGTGTGTACATGGACTATGATCCTAACTTTGATAAAAGGAAAACTGAAAAAAAGGAGGATTATAGATAAGAAAAAAAAAAAAAAAAACCAGAAAAAAAATATCAGTGTTAACAGTATCAGGTCAGGGTGTGGAATTATGGTTAGTTTTTTTTTTCTTTATACTTTTTCTCCATGTTTCAATACTTTCTACAGTAAGCATTAACTTCTAACATGATAATTTTTGAAAAATGCTCCTTCTCAGAAGAAATTCCTGCAGGCTAATAACGGCCTCACTTACACAGCACCGGCATTAACCTCTGACAAGCCGGGTGGGCGCCTCACGGAGCAACGTCGGCCCTCCCTGCTCCAGGGCCTTCCTCTCTAACTTTAATTTCTGTTCATGCCCCAACTCCTCTCTGTGCTTTGGCCAAATGGACCATTTGTTTCCACAGTTTGTCCTCTGCATTCTCATTTTCACATCTCTGTGCGTTTCTTTTGCAACTTTTCTCCACTGGTCAAAAATCTAGCTCATCCTGAAAGCTCATCTCAAATGCCTCCCCTCTACAGAGTTTCTACTCGTTCAGACTGTCACCGACGCCATAAAGCCTCCTGGGAAAAGTTGATCTCTTTCTTGCAATCCTTAAGACTTTTACATCCCACTGTTAAATACTGACGGCTCTCCCCCTAGACTTGTTGTTTTTTTTTTCCATTGACTCTATTCCCTATGCTGTACTCCACATCCCGTGACTATATATATATAATATATATATATATAAAAAATTATAGTTGACATACAATATTATTCAGCTCCAGCTTCAGGTGTACAGCGCAGTGATCAGGCATCTACACCGTCCCTGAAGTGGTCTCCCTACTAAGACATGTGCCCACCTGACACCCTACAAAATCTTTGAACATTATTGATTGCATTCCCCAAACTGTCTTTCATATACCATGGCAATATTGTAGTTACCAATTTATGCTGTCTAATCCCTTCCCCTTCTCCCTCATCCCCACCCCACTTTCGATCTAGACCCTAGACTTTTAAGAATTCGTGGGCAGAAGAAACAAGCCTGGCAGCTGTATACGAGTATCAACTCCATGTAACATCACATCTCTCTCTATCAGATTTTCCTGCACATATATATCTTCTCATAAGACTCTGGGACGGATGAGGATTGTATCTCCCCTGACTGTGAATTTAGAATAAAACATTATACATGGGAGATACTAAATGAATATTTTACTCAAGAGAGCTGAAGAACAAAAGCCACAGTTTTGGGGGGTTAACTACCAGTTAGATGAAAGACAATAAATAATAGGCTTTATTGCGGAGGGCAAGTGACACTAAGTGGCCTAAACTACCGATTGTCAATCTAGATACAGCAAAGCTGAACAACAATTTTAAAAACACCTTCATATTACAAACATTTTAATACTAACCAGAACAAAAACAACGGATAGTAGATGCAAATCTGATTCACACACCAGCCTGTTTACATTAGGAAAAGGCCCTCAGTACTTTTCTCCAAACCTTACACATTTCTGAGAATTCACCCCCACACCCTCACCCCAAAACACTTTTGCTTTCTTCCCAGAATGGCTGAATGAAATGTGACTAATTTAACGGCACACTAATCCTGGTGGTTTTCATTTTTAAATGTAAGCACGTGAGGCCACTGGAAAGAATGAGAAATTAAACTGAAAACGCATCTTAAGCCTCAAATAAAAAAGTTATCTCTTAACACTAATTAACATGGCACTTCTATTTATATGCCAGAGACTTAAGTGAGAAATTATAGAATCAAGATACCTACTTTGTCCCATCATTTCATTCAAAAAGTATTTACCAAGCCTCTCACTCGTGCCATGAACAATTCTAACAAACAGGGATATAGCAGTGAAATAAAAAACAGACAAAATAGACACATCCCTGGCTTCTTAAAACTTACATTCATTTTTTTTGGGGGGGTGGGAAACAAACAAATATATGGGGGTGCCAAAAAAATGTATACAAGTGGACACTTTGGTCAACATTACTTAAGCAGTAGTTCGCCGTAATCAGAAGTGTCTGGACGCTGATGGTAACCACTCTGAGCACCTCTTGTGATTGCAGAAGTCAAACGTGACTTGTGTTCATCTTTTGTTATCGGTATATATTGAGTATTACAGTTTTAATGGTTTTCCTTTCTTAAAAGATATATACATATTTTTGGTACCCTTTGTATTAGATGGCAATAAATGCTATTTTTTTAAAAAAAGGAAAAAAACTACCGAGGGAATTATGGAGACTTAATTTTAAATACAGAAGTTGGGTTCTCACTGTGAAGATGACAGCCAGCAAAGACCTGGAGGGAGGGAAGGAGTGAGCAGTGCAGGTTCATGGGGGAGTGTTTTGGTTTTCAGCCGAGGGAGCAGCCAGTGCAAAGGCCCTGAACCAGGGGTGTGCAGGCCTGTTATGTTCAAGGGACAACACGGAAGCCCCTGGAGCTGGATTGAGAGAAAACAGTGAGAGGCGAGGTCAGGTGCAGGTACACGAAGAACCCAGTGTGGGCCATCTTAAGAACTTGACCTTTCACTTAGCAACATCACAGTGATATAAACCACCATTAACTAGTCACAAGCAAACACAAGACCCTGTGCTTAGATCCGCTGGCCGACCCATCTATTTTCTAATGTATCAGAATGGTGTCTTTACAATGTCCTGCTTGATGTACGAGACACGGGACTTCTGAGTCATTTGGGACCTTTCCACGTATGCCTTGCTGCTGCTTTAAAGAAATCATCTACTTCAAGGAAGGATACTCTTATTTTCAACACCCCACCTAACATGCTGTCCTCTCCCGTTCCCAATCTCTTTCCAAGTTTACTAGACCAGGGAAAGAAGGTCTGAGAACCCGTTGCTGTACTCGGATTGTACTTTGCACGTTGTCAGAATTATCTAATCCTGCTGAATTAAGAAATATTCCCTTTTGGCAAATAAGCTTTGACCTCCAACTCAAAGGAGTGCTGTTCACTAGAAGGGAAACATTATAATACATTCTTTGAAAAAATAAGAAAAGAAACCATAATATAAAGAAATTGCCTTTTCTGAAGGATACTAATCATTATACTTTAGAAAAAACTTGTTAGTGAAAATTTTATCCGATGAATATTATATATAATTTGAATTATTCTGTTGGATGTGAAAACTAAAACCTATCTCTCATTGTTAAGTTGTCACAGATCAGAAAAAAAGTCATGACTTGGCTATGGGGAAATTTTAAAATATCAATTCAATTTTTAGCCGCTGATAAGCAACTCATGAGGAATTTAAGAACTAACAATAAACTTTTGGGTGTTGTTACTTTATGGACTGGCTGTTCTTACTATGGCTCTGATAATATCTTCCACATAAAAGTCCTGATCAGCGGTGCCATGTGGTCATGAATTAATTCATGTTGCCGTCATACTGCACGCTGATCACTTATCAGTGCAGCTCCGTGAAGAGGAAGAACACAGTAGGTATCTAATCCAGCGCTGCTACTTACCAATTGTGTGCTTTGAACAAATAACCTATCTCCTCTAAGCCTCAGTTTCTCTTTATGCAAATTAAAACATTTGGAGGATTATTGAGAGGATTAAATGAAACGGGTCTAAAATATAGTAAGTACTGTAAGGGTTGTGCCTTTCTGAAACTTCGAAGAAATTACTTAATTCTAAAAAGGTAACTCTCCCTTTTCTTTTTCATTTTTTCCAGCCTATTGCGATATAATTAAATGTAACATTGCATAAGTTTAAGGTGTACAATATGATGATTTGATACACAAATATATTCTGAAATGATTACAATAAAATAGTTAATACCCGTCACCGCACATAGTTACCTTTTGTGTGTGTGGTGGTAAGAACATTTAAGATTTGCTCTCTTAACAACTTTCAAGTATGTAATACAGTATTGTTAACTATAATCACCGTGCTGTACATTAGATCCCCAGAACTTATTCATCTTATAACTAGAAGTTTGTCCCCTTTGACCACCATCTCCCCATTTCTCCCACCGCACCCCCTACCCCTGGAAATCACCATTCTATTCTCTGTTTTTATGAGTTCGACTTTTTCAGATTCCACACATAAGTGAGATCATACAATATTTGTCTTTCTCTGTCTGACTTATCTCACTTAGCATAAGTGCCCATCCATGTTGTCATAGATGGCAAGATTTCCTTTTTTCATGCCCGAGTAATATTCCATTGTGTATATATATATCACAGCTTTATCCATTTATTCGTCAATGGACACTTAGGTTGTTTCTATATCTTCGCTATTTGAAAAATGTTATAATAATTATGGGAGTACAGCTATCTCTCTGACATAGTGATTTCACTTTCTTCATTTTTCAACACATCTGACACACTGTTATCTTCCAGTCTTCATCTCTTTTCAATTTTACCAAATCAGAAAATGATGTTTCTAGACCCTGCTGCTGTAATCAGATATGACTTTGTGTATTGTCAGAGATATCTAGTCCTGATAAATTAGGAAATACTCTCTTTTGGCAAATAAACTTGAACCTCTAACAAACCCACATATCTGTATATCCAAAAGCAACATGAGATGTCACAGCTTTTCCCAACTGCCGACAAATCCCAAAGCCAGCGGTGGTCCCCTCCGACCCAGTCGTTTGATAGTTGAGTCGCTCACTTTGACTCACCTGGCCTGGCTGGGGCCCCCCTGGTGGCCTCCAGGGCCCTGTTCTGCAGCAGAGCTCCCACGGCACTGGTGACAGTCGGTTCTTTTTTTGGACTCCTCTGTGCCCGACCCTACAGAGGGAGAGGGAGCAGCTGTGTAATCTTAGGTAGCACACGGGAGGAAAGCGTTTCCCCTTAACCAGCAGCAGACTGGAGTCGTCTCCGGAGACCTGCTGTGCCCAGGGGAAGGGGACACGCACAACCTGCACCTTAGTTAACCTGGTTCTGATCCTCCCTGTCTGGGTTTTGGAGCTTTCATTCCATAATCAAGCCTTCGTGGGAATTATGAGATGTTAATCCTGTAAAATTAGTTATACGGAGACATAAGAAATCACTTAATGTCAATAAGGATAGTTATGGAACATTTTGGTTTTTCATTACACTTGAAGATGATTTTGTTTTTAAATACATGAACAGAGAGAAGAAAAACAGACATTGGCAGGCAGCACATGTTTTAAACATGGAATTCCAACATCCCCACACCACGCCCCTCCCTACGAAGCAGCAGCAGCGGAATAGTTACATGAACGTGGAATAAGGACCATAGGTTCCTTGGGGGCGCCTTTTTACCTTGCTGCCCTGATCCCCCCAACATCTCCGTGGGGACTACATAAAGATAACCTGTTACTGCGGACGAGACTTCTCCCTTGGGCGAGGGTAGCCACGAGGTTTAGAGCAAGTCGCTCATCCCCATCCAAACAGGGAAAGCTATTTTCAGAGGCCCTTATTGGTCTTCTTTGGTTAAGGGTATAACACTTTTTAAAAGTTGATTTTTGTTTAAAATAGGAACACATGTCAGCTGTGCTGTTAACAGCCCTTCAAAACTGAAACGACCCCTCCCTTTTTGTTCCACTTCTGAATAAGCTTCACTATGAGGCTGGGCCCCAGAGCCGTGAAGCTGGCAGAGGCAAGACAAGCACGGCTGTTCAGATACACTCGACAGTGAGTTTACTCAGAAAGCAAGCAATTCAGAAAGCAAGCAATTTTTCTTCTGTGCTCCCAATCACCACTTCGTTCTGGAAAACAAGGAGAGGAACAGGGCCAAGTCACTGGTTACACTCAGGACAGCCAGCTGGCCTCCTTCAGGAATAAAAAGCACTTCCGTTGCTGCTTCCCAGTACTCCCTTTGGCCCCACACTAAATCCCCACTAGCTTCGTGGACTGGTCAGAAGAATCATTCGAAGAAATGTACCGCACCCTTTGCTGCTTTAGAAAGTCCAAATAGAATTATACTTGGCAAACCTTTCCAAAATGAAGTTGAATTCAAGCCCAAAGCAGTCGTATCCCCTCAAAATTGAGGTGTCTATCCCACACACAGGAAAGGATTTACCAGAGAGGGGAAGGCGGGTGGGGTACCGGGAAAAGAGGAAGGTGGAGGAACCCCTGTGGAAAGGCACTTTACTTATATTACCTATAGTCCTCCCAACAAGTCGACAAGATACCGATTAAAGTGTTGCAAAGAATTGAAGTAACTTGTCCAAGTTTGCCTACAGATAGTAAATTGTAGAACTGAAAGTCAAACCCTGACTACTGATGGCAGAATCAGGCTCTTTCTACATGGCACAGCTTCCCATACTATTTCAGGTATAAAGATGGAATCTCTACAACTATATTTATCATAACCACCCTGCCTGCTCCACCAACACACCTCCCTCTTGCCTTCTGTGTTCCTGTATCTAGATGTATAATATTATTATCCGCCTAGGCTCTGGAGATAAAAACCTTCTTGTCAACCCTGATCCTGTTTTACTCTATACCCAATCCTCTTTTCAGTCCCATCAATTATTTCTTAAATTCTCCTGCCACACCCGCCCGCCCCCCATCTGCCCTCTTACTCCAGTCCCTCATTCTTTCCCTGTTGCCATGGCTTCTAACTGTTCTCCAGCCAATCCATCTTGAACACTAAATGCAAGGGTGATCTTTCTAAAAAAAAAAAACACAATTCCGTGTCATTCCACTCTACACTGTCCAACCAGCTTACACGCCTATAGAATGACATACGAAGGTAATAATAGACAATGGACAGGAAAGCCAAAAAAGTCAGAGTGCAGAGAGAAGACAAAGCAGGATAATGGGAAGAAGAGGTGAGATGGAAGCTGGAAAGAAGGACTTGCTGGGTTCCTGGGGACTTTACACTTCCTGCTTCCAGGCCCCAGGCTGGCTGGCCTCAGATTTGAGGGCATCTCTCTCCCCTGAATTCCCTGTCTCTGACCCAGCTTGAGTTAAAGCCCTTGTAGATCTGACGCCCTCTCTGCCTATCCCATCGTGTCACTCTCCCACAGGCACTCTGTGCGTTAGCCTTATATGCTGGATTCCTCAGGCCACAAGCTGGGTGTTTTGTGCATAATGTCCTTCTCAACTCCAGCTCTAGGCTGGTAAACCAATCTGATATTTCAGGGGAAAATGTTTGCTCTTGTTGGAAGCCATCTATGAATCCCGGTGGCCTCTTCCTCTATGGTGCTTCTATATATGGCAACTACTATAATACATCTTCCTACTGTGTTGTTTCCAAGGCCCCGTCCTTCTTTGAATTACAAATCCTCAATCGGCCAGCATGGAGCACAGTGTCTGGTATAGAGTAGATTTTCAATAACTGTCTAATACACATGGAGACAGAGCTTGGAATCCATAGTCCGAGGAGTATGCTATTAGTGGAGAGGGTTCCACCCTCCTTAGATACTGGATTTCATGGAAATCTTCCTAAACATGTTTCATACTCTTAAGCATTCAGAGCAACTTAATCTTTTCTTGGTGTCTGAGCCATGTTTATAAAACTAACAGTTTTTATGCGATACTGTAAGTTATGCCCCTGGGACCTTTGATGTTTATGGAGCTGTTTGCTGGCTCCGTTTCTGTTTTTGTAAATCTTTGTCTTCCTGGTCAAGTTAGTCTACTTATTTGTACCTATTCATAACAGTTGCTTCCATTTGTCCACTTTAACTTGCTGATTCTGTGGCTTTAAATAAAAGTCTCAAGACCCCACGTTTATAGACCAAACCACATGGCCTGTGGAAGTGACAGCTTCCCCGACTCAAGCCAGTTTCACTTCAGGTTCACAGTTCTTTCCTGTGTGGTTAAGGCTGATAACCACTGTTGGACGGACAGAGTTTTACCATAATACTACAGAAACACTACTTATATATTCAAGTCTTCAACCTAACATGCAAATACTTTTTAGAAATATGTTTTCTACAACAATAATACCAAAATAGAAATATTTTTTCTACAACACCCAAAGGTGTTGTAAGTTGGAAATGCAAAAGGAGCCACGTCCCGTGAGGATGAGTGACAGTGGCCAGCTATCACGATCCTTATATTTCTTAGGATGGGTAGATTTAGGTTTCCCATCAAACTCTACCCACTTGTCCCAGGCATGTACGAGCACAAGATCCAACACCTGGGGAGAGATATTTACCTGCCCTCTGGATGCCAATTTGGCGGCTGTCTGGGCTGGATCGAAGACGCGACGAGAAGATTGATCCTTGCAGAAATTAATATGCCGATTGGCTGCATTTTCATTAAACCTCCTCATACAATATGGGCATTGAATATAATCTGAATGTAAAGGTAAGAACAAAAGGCAATTAGCATTTCAAAAACAACTCTGAAATGAAATAAATAGGATATGAACTCTGTTCCAACATGAAAGAACAAGGTCTCACGCTCTGGTTTGAGACAGCCTATTCCACAGGGGAAGGCATGCAAGGGCTCAAATAAAGGACATGGCAGGGGGAAATTGTTCTACCTATGTACGTACTTATTTCAATTAAGAGTGTGCCCTTCAAGTGTTTACATCATGTTTTTTAGAAAATTAATTATACTTAGGAACTTCCCAATTAAATCAATTTTTTAGTGAATTCTTATTCTGGATCGCAGAATGTTAGCATTGATGATACTCATAAAAGCATAGACAGTTCAGGAGCCCAGGTTGTGGTACTGGGTGGGACAGAAAGTCATACAGGAGTTAAGGGGCTTCAGAGGGAGAGGAGATGTTTCAAAATGTGTGTTTGGGGGATGGGATGTAAAGCCAATGTCACTGGCAGAAAGCCATTACTATTGCAGTGCTAAATTGTTTTTCACTGCACTCTGAAGTGAGGAGGAAAATCATACATTCAGGAAGGAGGCAGCCAAAGGAAAAAAAAGGTGGGAATTCTCAAAAGAGATAAGGAAAAGAAAGGTGATCAGAAAGTGGCTCCAGAAACAACTCCAGCTTCCAACATTAGAACGCCCAGGCAGCTCTGTAGGTACCAGGTCCTTCGCGTTGTGTCATACCCAGTCGTCTCAGTTTGGCTCTGGTTTGCAATTACCAGATGGTGAGAGACATGCGAAGTGAGAAAGACCCCAGGTCTTCTTAGAACGTGGAGATGCTCACAGCAAAGGCAGCTTGGAGCCTACTGCTCTAAAGCAAGCAGAGACGCCAGGGTTGTTTTATTTTGTTTTAGGCACCTTACCTTCAGGGATGACAGAATGGATATGAGCAACATAAGCGAATCACTTTCCATCCAGGAAAGACCTGACCCAGCACTGATCTTAAACTCTGTATGAAGTCTGGGTTAGTGGATAGTCAAAATTCCTGCGTGTGTGCATGGGTAGTTACAGCAGCAATTTCTTCAAAGTTAAGAGTCTTTGAAGGCATCTTTTTAGGCAGTTCGGGGAACTTCCCATTTAAAAAAAAAATCATTTCCTAAAATGAATACTCATAAAATGTAAGAATTGGAAGAAACTGGAATGTAGTAAAAGATTAGCACTTAACCAAACCTTGTATTTCACACTCTGGAAGGCAGTACTTAATCATTAATTCAATACATGTTGAACACCTCTTATGTGCCAGGCACTGATTTATACCTGCAGATGCAACGTCCCTAAAATCAAGGACTAGGCATTCTAATACAGAAACATTTTCCCACAGTGATAAATTCCTTGAAAAAAAATAAAATAGGACAGCATTGGGAAATGGTGAAGGCTCTGCAACCTGCCGGACTAGTTTTGAGCCCCAGCGCTTCACTTACTATGTGTGTGAACCTGGGCAAGTTACTCAACCTCCTTCTGCTTCAATTTCCCCAGTACCTGCGTATCATCTGTTTCATCGGGCTGTTGTGAAAGTTAGCTAAAAGAATCCACACTTGGGTTTGGCACAGTGGGCAGGTAGAACATACTAGTACTATGAGGAAACAGGTCCAGCAAGGTTGTGTTTCCAACTACCAAACAAGAGTGAAACTGCTTAGAAAAGTAAAATAGAAAGTGCCATTATCATGCAGAACTCACCATGGTGTAGAAAACCATCTAGAACTCAGCTCTTGGCTTGGTGGATGTTTCTTCAGTTTTATCCGCGGAAAGGTCAAGGCTTATATCAGAAATGCTACTGCCATGAACCTACTCAGTTCAGGCAAAGATGTGATTATAGCAACGACTATGCCATACTTACTCTCGCTTGTTCATGCATTCATTGCTGCCCTTCGGTGTGTGTGGCACTGTATGCCACCATGGAGACAACCAAGTGGAACTATACGACCCCACCAACAAACACCTCAGAGACGACTAAGCAAAAGACAATTACCATTCCGTGCAGTAAGGTGTGAAAGGAGGAAGCACCAGGCCCTCCAAGAACCCTCAGGACAGACATGAAGCCCTGACATAAGGGGGCAGAGGAAGGGAACTTTATATACTCTGAGAATCAACATTTTTCAACAAGAACAATCTGAGCACAGCGTGACTGAGCCACATGTTCGACTCTCATCTCACTCTGAGTCACCTCTTCCTCTGTTAATAACGATGTCATAAAAATCACTATGTACTATTTATTTCAATAGAAAATGGTCTTTTTACGTTGGACGACCAGTGGATTCTTAGGAGGCCTATGGGGAAGATGTCGGATCTCATGAAAAATTAAAGTAGAAAAAGAAGCATCATTTAAAAGCGCAAGCATGCTATTGAGGACCCATGTCTATGTAGCCCTGTGAAATGGTGACCAAACGGTGTCCCAGGCCTCACAGAAAACCCCAATTATAAATATTATATCACTCTCCCCATAAACTCTCACAATGTCCTGGAAAGTTGAATGATTTGGCACACTTACCTAACTCAGTAAGAATTAGAACAAATATATATACATGTCACAAAAACTGAGTCACAAAATAGGGAACTATGCAAGGAAAAAAAAGAAAACTGTTGCAAACTTGTGTGTATACTAGGCGATATTATGTATCACTCTAGTTGTATCTCTATACATTTTCTACTGTTTAAGCCTAAGAATATATGGGCTAATATGAAATCCCTGAACAATCAAAATAATTGAATAGTAATGAAAATGTGCTGTTGTATATAACCATTTTGCTTGGTGCATAAAATGATAATAAGGTCATAAGAAAGAAGTTAATTATAAAGCAATATTTTAGCATAAAATGTAAAGGGCAGAAAATAAATTGTATGCTTGATGAGGCCTTACAAAGGGATTTATTTAAAGAAACAATAATGCCCACATTTTAAATCCAACATGAAAATGACAAAAATTTATATAGTAGGACATCTGACATGGTTTTATTTATTCAACTAAAGAACCATAATGTAGCCATTCAACGCTATAGCTTCTGCTATTAAAATGAAGTATTTCCCATAAAAGATGTTTTTGTTATATGAAGCTTAGTGCCAAGGTATTATCAAAATCACAGCTCTAGTTCTTTCTACTGAACATCTTAAGACAACACATTATTTTAACTACATTTTCATTAGCACCCAGCAAAAGTAAAACACTAAAATTACTTTCTAGTATAAAAGCTGAATTATTTTTCAGATCAGCGGGGTTTTTTTTTTTTGTTGTTCGTTTTTACTTTTATAAATGAACTTACATGTAATGAAATGTGCCTATTTTAAAGGCATAGTTCAATAAGTTCTGACAAGTGTATATATTTGTATAACTACCCCAATTAAATATAGAACAATTTCATCACCAGAAAAAGTTCCCTTGTTCCCCTTCGAATCAATATTACCCCAAACCCAGTCTCAAGCAACCAAAGATCTAGTTTCCTATCACTAAAGATAAGTTATGCCTACGCTATATAATTTCATATAAGAGAACATTCATGGTGTCGCATGTGTAGTAGTAATTTCTTCTTACTGTTGAGTTGTATTCCATTTTGTAAATATTCCACAATTTGTTTATCCATTCACTTGTTGATGGACATTTTCGGTTGTTTCCAGTTTATGTTATATAATTAAAGCTGCTAAAAACATTCATTTTAGGGGCCTATTTTCAGTTTTTTCATAAATACCTAGGATGGGAGTTGCTGTATAGTTAAGTCTATGTTCAGTGAAATACCAGTGGGAAGGGGCTGTACTACTTTACACTCCCATCAGCAGTGCATGAGGCTTCCAGTCGTTCTACATCCTCGCCAGCTTGTATTGTCAGTCTTTAATTTTAGCCATTCAAGTGGGTATGCAGTGGTATCTCACTGTGAGTTTTAATTGACATTTTCCTGATGAAAATAATGCTGAAGATCTGTTCATGTGCTTATTGGCCATTAGTTTTTGACATGTCTGTTCAAATATATCTCTTGCCTTTTTCTTATTGGATTGTTTGTCTTATTGAGTTGTAAGAGTTCTTTGTATATTCTTGATATGAGTCGTTTGTCAGATGTAGTATGAATATTTTCTCCCAGCCTGTGGTTTGCCTTTGCATTCTCTGTGCCTGTCAAAAAGGAATTCTTTAATTTTGGTGAATCCCAATTTATCGATTTCCTCTTTCAAAATTGTTAGTGCAGGTTGTGCCATGCCTAAGAAATCTTGACCCTTAGATCAAAAAGTTTTTTCTAGAAATTTTACAGTTGTAGCACTTATGTTAGGTCAATGATCCATTTGAATTAATTTTTGTATATGGTGTAAGGCTCAAGGTTCATTTTTCCCACAGTGATATCCAGTTGTCCCAGCATCATTTGTTAACAAAACTATAATTTCCCACATTGAATTATCTCGCCAAATATCAATTGCCCATGGATGGGGTGTTATGTCTAATTTTAGAGCCTCTTTTCTGTTCAGTTGATATATCAATACCAAGTTGTCATGATTACTGTAACTTCTGACATCAGGCAGTCTAAGTTCTCCGATTATATTCTTTTTTCAAATTATCTTGGCTATTTCAGATACTTTGAATTTCCATATAATGTTAGAATCAGCTGGTCAATTCCTACTTGGCAAAGAAGACTTGCAGGGATTTTTATTGGAATTACATTGAGCCCATAGATCAATTTGGAGAGAACTGATATCATAACACAATACTGAGTCTTCCAAACCATGAAAATAGTAAATCTCTCCATATATTTTGTTCCTCTAAGTTCTCTAAGCAATGTTTTATGGTTTTTGATAGGTCTAACATATATTTTGTTAAACATATACCTAAGTATTTAATGTTTTTTTACATTATTGTAAGTGGTATTTTTAATTTCATTTTTCAATTGTGTATGCCTGGTATATGGAAATACAATTCACTTGTGTGCATTGATCTTATATCCTGAAAGCTTGTTAATTCTCTTTAATTCCAGTAGCTTTTTTACAGTTTCCTAAGATTTCCTATATTTGCTCATTCATGACCATGTTATCTGTGACTAAAGATAGTTTCACTTCTTCCTCTTCAATCTTTGACTGATATATATCATATATATATATATATATATATATATATATATATATATATATATATATATATATATATATTCCTTATTACACTGGATATTATCTCTAGTACAGTGTTAAATAGAAGTGGTCAGAAAGCACATCCTTATTTCTTTTCTTGTATTCAGTGGGAATGTGTTTAGTTTTTCACTATTAAATGTGATGTTAGCTATAGATTTTTTTAATAGTTTAAAAAATTTTTTTGATTACAGTTGACATATAATATTATATTAGTGTCAAATGTACAACATAGTGATTAGACATTTATAAACCTATGAGGTGATCACCCTGATAAATCTAGTACCCATCTGACACCATACATAGTTATTACAATATTGTTGACTATATTCCTTATGCTATACTTTACATCCCCATGACTATTTTGTAACTCCAATTTATGCGTCTTAATCCCTTCCGCTTTTTTCACCCATTCCCCCCAACTATCTGGCAAGCCTCAAAATTTTCTCTGTATCTATGAGTTTGTTTCTGTTTTGTTCATTTATTTTGTTCTTTAGATTCAACATATAAGTGAAATCATATGGCATTTGTCCTTCTGTGTCTGACTGACTCCACTCATCACAATACCTCTAGGTCCATCCATGTTGTTGCAGATGGCAAGACTTCATTCTTTTTTATGGCTAATATTCCATTGTATGTATGTACCACCACTTCTTTATCCATTGATGGATGCCCAGGTTGCCTCCTTCTTGGCTATTGTATGAGTAAATAATGCTACAATGAACATATGGATCCACATGTCCCTTCAAAGTAGTGTTTTGGGTTCCTTTAGATAGACACCCAGAAGTGGGATTACTGAGTCCTTCTTTGTCTGTTGTTATAGCCTTTTTTTAAAAGTCTATTTTGTCTGGTGTAAGTATTACTGCCCCAGCTTCTTCTGTTGTTGTTTCCATTTTCATGAAATATCTTTTTCCATCTCTTTAAGTCTGTGTGTTTATGATCTAAAGTGAGACACTTGTAAGTAGCATATATAAGGGTCTTGTTTTCTTATCCATTCATCCACCCTATGTTTTTTGATTGGAGCATTTAATCCATTTACATTTAAAGTAGTTGTTGATAGATATGTAGCTATTGCCATTTTATTACTCATATTTTTTATCTTTTTTTTTTCTTCTTCTTTTTAAAGAAGTCCCTTTAACATTTCTTGTAATACTGGTTTGGTGGTGGTGATGAACCCCGTTTGCTTTTTCTTGTCTGGGAAACTCTTTATCTGTCCTTAGATTCTAAATGATAGCTTTGCTGGATAGAGTAAACTTGGTTGTAGGTCCTTGGTTTTCATCACTTTGAATATTTCTTGCCAATCCCTTCTGGCCTGCAAAATTTCTGTTGAGAAATCAGCTGAAAGTCTTATGGGAGCTCCCTTGTAGGTAACTAACTGCTTTTCTTTCTTTCTTTCTTTCTTTCTTTCTTTCTTTCTTTCTTTCTTTCTTTCTTTCTTTCTTTCTTTCTTTCTCTCTCTCTCTCTCTCTCTCTCTCCCTCCCTCCCTCCCTCCCTCCCTCCCTCCCTCCCTCCCTCCCTCCCTCCCTCCCTCCCTCTCTCTCTCTCTCTGCTTGTTTTTCTTTTTCTTTTTCTTTTTTTAACCTTTGGCATTTTAATTATTCTGTGCCTTGGTGTGGGCCTCTTTGGGTTCATCTTGTTTGGGACTTTGTGTATTTCCTGGGTTTGTATGTCTATTTCCTTCAACAGGTTAGGGAAGTTTTCAGTCATTATTTCTTTAAGTAGGTTTCCAATTCCTTGCACTCTCTCTTCTCCTTCTGGTACCCCTATGATGCAAATGTTGGTATGCTTGATATTGTCCCCAAGGTGCCTTAAACTACCCTCATTTTTAAAATTTTTTTTATTTTTGCTGTTCTGATTGGGTGTTTTATGCTATCTTATATTCTAAATCACTGATTTGATGCTCTGCTTCATCTAATCTACTGTTGATTCCCTCTAATGTATTCTTTCAGTTTTTGTATTCTTCATTTCTGACTGGTTCTTTTTTGTTTTCTATCTCCATCTTTGTGTTTCCTATCTCTGTTGCAGTTCTCACTGAGATCATTGAGCATCCTTATAACTATTGTTCTGAACTCTGCATCTGATAGATTGCCTGTCTCCATTTTTAGTTCTTTTTCTGGAGCACTGTTCTCTTCTTTCGTTTAGGACATGTTTCTTTGTCTCCCCATTTTGGCTGCCTCCCTGTGTTTGTTTCTATGTGTTAGGTAGAGCTGCAACATCTCCCAGTCTTAGTGGAGTGGCCTTATGCAGTAGGTGTCCTTTGGGGCCCAGTGATGCAGTCTCCATCACCTGAGCCTGGTGCTGCAGGTATGTCCTGTGTGGGTTTTGTGTGCCCTCCTGTTATAGTTGAGCCTTGGTTGCTGTTGGCACATCAATGGGAGGGATTGACTCTCAGGCTAATTGGTTGTGAGGACTGGCTCTGACTACAGGGGAGGAGCTGTTGTGCAGGGGCTGATCCTATGGAGCAGGATTTACTTTAGCAGAGCTCTGCCCAGTCTGCCCTTTAGGTGTGTTGTCCATGGAGGCAGCCAGGTGGTGCTTCAGCTTGGACAAAAGCCAGACACCAGGTGTGTGGGCCTGGGGCCTCCTGAAAGGGGCCCCACCAAGTTTAGCCCCAGCCTGTGCCCTGCCTGGAGCCACCTGGAATGAGCCACAAAGCAATATGCAGAAGGCCACCACATGCACTAGGGTTGGAGGTGCCTGAGAAAGGCTAAGCTGTGAATTGAGGCAGGGTGCTACTCGTTTGAGCTTAGGGCTGCTTAGCAAGTGGTATGGGGCACACTGAGGCCAAATGCTGCTTGTTTGGGGGTGAACCTTTGATAGATTTTAGGAAAAGTCTACAGCATGAGACAAGACAGGTCATTTGTATGGAAAAGACTTGGGTGGGCCTGCAAGTTGGCTGGGGGCACGGTCTCAGAGCATCACCAGGGTGGGGCCAATGGTGTTATCTAGGTTGACAGAGACTCAGATATGGGTCTGCAGGCCAGGAGGGGGGTTGGGATCATCAAAGAAATAATGGATTCTGCTAGCACTTCTGTTTGGGAGAAAGCTGCCACTCCAGCCCATGCTCTGAAGCCAGACAATTCAGTTTCTCCCTGTATGTCCCTGGCTCCTTTCAAGCTGCTGCCCCAGTGATAGAGCTCAGAATGGGTGAGTCTGTCACCAAATAAGTGTATTTGTAGGCCCTTTAAGAGAAACATTTGGGACTCCAGCTGCCCTCTGTCTCACCCAGTCACAATGTCTGCTGGTTTTCAGAGCCAGAAGTTATGGGAACTTCTCTCCCCAGCACTGGGCTAGGAAGCCTTGTGTGGGGCTGGGACCCCTTGCTCCTCCAGGGGTATCTCCACAGCCCAGATATCCCTCCCGATTTTTAACTTCCACACATGGTGTGGGACCAGCCCACTCCACATCTCCCACCAGTCTTGACGTGGCTTCTTCTGTGTGTCTTTAGTTATGGGACTTTTGTTCAGCTAGACTTCTGGCAATTTTCAACAATGGTTGCTCTGTAGTTTAGTTGTAATTTTGATGTGGTTGTGAGAGAAGAACATCTACTTATTCTGCCACCCTGACCCAGCTATAGATTTTTCAAAGATGTCCTTTATTGTAAAAGTTCCCTTATATTTCTACCTTGCTTTGTTTTAAAAAAACATGTATGGGTGTTGCATTTGTCACAGGCCTTGCCTATATCTGTTGAGATGATCAGATGCTTTTAAAAATAAAAATATTTAAAAATATTTTAACAAACTTTAATTTTAAGAAAATCAATATGATGAATTACATTTACTATTTTCTTGTGTGTTGCATGCCATTGAGTCATCTCTGACTCCTGGTGACCCTATGAACGAGTGATGTCCACAGTGTCCTGTCCTCACAGCCCCACTCAGCTCCTGTAGACTCATGCCTATGATTTATTTTATGGAAATCCATCTCACATTTGGTCTTCCACTTTTCCTGCTGCTTTCTATTTTTTAGCAGCATTATTGTCTTTTCCAGAGCACCCTGCTTTTTCATGATGTGCCTGAAGTAGAACAGTTTCTGTTTTGTCATTTTTACTTCCAGTGATGTTTCAGGCTTAATTTGCTTTAGGACCCACTTGTTCGACTTTATGGTGGTTCAGGGTATCCATACAGCTTTCCTCCAACATCATATTTCAAATGAATCAAGTTTTTTCTTGTCAGCATTCTTCACTGTCCAACTTTCACATCTGTACATAGTAATTGGGAATGCGAGGGTGTGGATGATCTCTTAGCCTTGGTCTCTAATGACACGTCTTTGCTCTTGATGATCTTTCCTAATTCTTCTATTGCTGCCTTTCCAAATCTCAGCCTTCTCTTGATTTCTTGGCTACACTCTTCATTTGAATTAATGACTGAAGCAAGATAAGCAAAGTCTTTAACAATTTTTATGCCTTCATTATCTACTTCTTTATCTATTTGATGTCTTCCCTGAAGTTGTATATTTCCTCTGTGGTCATGATTTTTGTCGATGTTCAAATGCAGTCCTGCTTTGGCACTTTCTTCTTTCACTTTCATCAGAAGTTGTTTCAAATCATTGCTACTTTCTGCCAGTAAGATGGTATCATCTGCATATCTTAAGTTATTGATATTTCTTCCACCAATTTTCACTCCTCCTTCTTGAGCCTAGCCCAGTTTTTCATATGATATGTTCTGCATACAGATTAAACAAATAGGGAGACAAAATGTACCCTTGTCTGACACCTTTGCTGATAGAAAGTTATTTTCTTCTTTCTACTTAAAACTACTTCCTTCCTTCTACTTAATTTAGGTGTCATTTTTTCTTTTTCTAACTTTTTACAGAAGAAGTTTAAGGTAATTGACTTAAACCTTTCTCCTTTTCTAATATAAGCATTTAAAGCTATAAACTTCTTTCTAGGCACTGCTTTAGCTGAAGCCCACAAATTTTGATATGTTTTCATTACTGTTCAGTTCCAAATATTATCTAATTTCTCTAGTAATTTCTTCTTAGATCTATGGGCTATTTAGAAATGAATTGTTAATTTCCAAATATTCAGGAATTTTCTAAATATATTTTCATCATTAATCTCTAATTTACTTCTGTTGTGGTCAAATAACATAATCTGTATGATTTCAATCCTTTTAGATTTATTGAGACTCACTTTGTAGTCCTGCAGCTGGTCTATCTTGGGTGAATGTTCCATACGTATTTGAAAAGAATTGTATTCTGCTGTTGCTGTGTGTCACATTATAGTCAATTAGGTCAAACTGGTTGACACTGTTGTTCAAGTTGTCTATATTCCTGATTTTCCTGCTGCTTATTTTATCAGTTACTAAAAGAGGAATGATAAAATCTCCAAATATAATTGTGAATTTGTCTACTTTTCCTTCCAGTTTTGTCAGTTTTTGTTCCATATTCTTTTCAGCTCTGTCACTAGGTACACCAACATTCAGAACTGATAGGTCTTGATGAATGTATTTTTTAAATCAGCATTTCAGTTAATAATAAATGCCCTGAAGTTTACTTTGCCTGGTATTACTATTAGGCACTTCAGTTTTATGATTATTTGCATGTATATCTTTTTCCATGCTTCAAACATGCCAGTCTATAGTTGCTTTGACATTGTTGGTGGTTTTTTTTCTCTTTTTACCTTTTTATCCGAGATGAAAGGTACAAATCATAAGTATATGGCTCCATGAAATGTTCGCAAACTGCACACACCCGTATAACCAGCCAAGGTCAAAACACAGTGTTCCCAGCAATCCTCCTTGTGTCCCCTTCTGGTCCTCCTCACCTCACTAAAGAAAACCAGTGCCCAACTTTTAACCTAAGATTCAAACTTGAAGATTCTAAAAAGTTAAAAAAAAAAAAAAAAAGATTCTAAAAAGTTGAGTTTCTGCTATATATAAATCAGGAAATCTGCATTTCTGCCATCCTTTGAGAAATTAGATTCAGCAATTCTGGATGTATGTTCCTTTGAGGCATCAGCCTGCTGAAGCAGGAGCAGCTGTCCTTTGGGGAGGGTGTCATCTCTCCAGACCCACACAGCCCACCTCCTCATTCTGTCACTTGCCTGGACTGCTTATTTGTCTTTATATTTAAAGTATGTTTCTTCTGGAAAGTAAATAATTGGACCTTGCTTTATTATTCAGTTTGACAACCTCTGCCATTTATCTGAAATGTTTAGGTCATTTCTATGCAACTGTCCATATAATTAAGTTTAAGTCTATCATGTTGCTATTTTTCTTTGTCCTATCTGTTCTTCATTCCTTTTTCCTCTTTTGGAATGATTTTCTTCCCCCATTTTATCTCCACTCCATATATTGTCTTATTAGTTATATGTTAATATTTCTGAGTATTTACTCCAGGGTTTATAATAGTCATCTTTACTATATAACACTCCACCTTCAAGTAATCTATACCTATTCATGTATAACGTGAACCTTTCAACAATATATGTCGATTTTCCTTAACCTTGTTGTACTGTTTTCATACATATCACTTTCACATGTTATAATCCTCATAATATGCTTTTATGCTTAAATAGTCAATTAATAACATTTGGCTAACATTATACTCAATGGAAAAAAAGACAAGGATGTCTTCTTTTACCAGTGATAGTCGACATAGTACTGGAAGTTCCAGCTAGAATATTTAGACACAGGAAATAAAAGGCATACAAATTGGAGAGGAAGAAGTAAAATTATCTCTTCCTTGTGAATTACACCATTCAAAAATGGTGTAATCTTATATGTAGAGAACCCTAAAGATTCCAGACTCCAAAAACAATGGTTAGAACTAATAAAAAAAATTCAGCAAAGTTGCAGTATACAAAATCAACAAATAAAAATTACTTGTATTTCTATACAGTAAGAATGAACAATCTGAAAAGAAAGTTAACAACTCGACTTACAATAACATTAAAAAAAGAATAAAATACTTAGGAATAGACTGAACCAAGGATTTGAAAGACTTGCACACTGAAAACTATAAAATATTGCTAACGGAAATTAAAGAGAACATAAATAAATGCAAACTCATGCCCTGTTCATGGATTGGAGGACAATATTGTTACAATGACAACAGTACCCAAACAATGTACAGATTCAATGCAATCCCTATAAAAACTCTAATGGCATTTTCAGAAATTAGGAAAAAATCCTAAAAATTCATGTGTAATCTCGAAGTTCCCCAAATAGCCAAAATAATCTTGGTGGACTCACACTTCCTGCTTTCAAAACTTACTACAAAGCTACACATGAATCAAAACTGTGGTAGTAGCATAAGGACAGACATATGGACAAATGGAATATAATAGAGAGCCCAGAAATAAACCCTCTCACATAGGGTCAAACTGACTTTTAATAAATGTGCCAAGACCATTCAATAGGTAAACAATAGTCTTTTCAACAAACAGTGCTGAAAAAACTATTAATAGATAACTACATACAAAACTAGATACCCAACTTCCAATGAAGTTGGGATTTTACCTTACACTGCATACAAAAGTTAATTCAACCTGGATCAAAGACCTAAAGAGCTAAAACTGTAAAACTGTTAGAAGAAAACATAGGGCAAAGGCTTTATGATATTGGGTTTTGCAATGATTTGAGGGGTTTGACATCAAAAGCAGGGCAACAACAAAAAAGATAAATTGGACTTGATCAAAATTAAAAACGTTTTTGCATCAAAAGATACCATCAAGAGAGTGAAAAGACAGTTCACTGAATGGGAGAAAATATTTGAAAATCCAAATCTGATAAGGGATTAATATTATTAGGTTGGTGCAGAAGTAATTGTGGTTTTTGCAATTATTTTTAACCTTTTAAACCTCAATTACTTTTGCACCAACCTAATAATATTAATTTAATTGAGTCCTAATTTCTAATTTACAGAAAGATGAGGGGATAGAGATGCATGTTAAACACTAAGATGACTGAAAATACAGACATATTTAGAATGAGACATTCTAAGAGGATAATTGGCCTGGTAGGGGTATTGTGTGGATCAAAAGACACTAAAGAGACAACAAAAGACAATGCACAAAGCTTGACTGAATTTTGGATTGTGACTGGGGGTTGAGGAGAGAGCTTTAAAGGACATTCTTAAGATAATTGGGAAAATATGAGTCTATATATACAGTGTGACAATAGTATTGTGGTTATTCAGGAAAATGTATTTATACTTAAGAAATGCATACTGAAATAGTTAGAGGTAAAGTGTTATGAATTTTGAAACTTACTTTTAAATAGTTCTGCCAAAAAGAAAGAGAGAGAGAGAGAGAGAGAGAGAGAGAGAGAGAGAAAATATGACAACAATGTCACCAAGTGTCAAATTTCAGTGGAAGGTACATGAGTGACCATTGTACTATTTTCTCCTCTTTTTTATAAATTTGAACATTTTCAAAATAAAAAGTTTAGGGGCAGCCGAATGGACCAGTTGATTAGAACGCGAGTTCTCAACAAGGTTGCCGGTTCAATTCCTGCATGGGATGGTGGGCTGTGTCCCCTGCAACTAAGATTGAAAATAGCAACTGGACTTGGAGCTGAGCTGCGCCCTCCACAACTAGATTGAAGGACAACGACTTGGAGCTGGTGGGCCCTGGAGAAACACACTGTTCCCCAATTAAAAAAAAAAAAAAAGTTACTTAAAAAAATAAAATAAAAAGTTTAGGGTAAAAAAGCTGTGGGCCATTAAACTATACAACTTAAAATGGTTAAAATGGTGAAGTTTATATTATGGGAATTTTATCTCAAAAAATAAATAAAATAAATAAATAAAAAAGAACCGTAGGTATCTGACACTAGGGAGCTGTTACAGAACTGCTTCAACTGCTCCATTCTCATAAACCATGGCGTGAACGGTATCCCCTGGAGTTAGGTAATGCCATGATACTGGGAAGAGTGATGTTTTCATGTTCAGACAGAGTTAGAAAGAAACACAGAATCTTTTTGCAGAACTGGAAAAATAAATAGGATAAGATAAATTGTATAATAAAATTACTTTTATATAATTTAATGGCTATTGTTAATTTCAGATTGCAAAGGAGGGAGCAACGTATGGTCATTTGGCCATAAATCAAGTATAGCCTCAATTGGTTAAGAGAAAATATCAAAAGCAAACCAAACGGGACACACACCTGGGTTGATGGAAGGAGCGGGTGGAGGTGGGAGAGGCTGGCCTTCTTTAATGGCTAGTGTACACTGCTTTGCTGATCGAATTGCATTAATGAAGTCTTCATGTTGTTGTCTCCAGTTAGCTTTCCTCACAGGTGGAGGCTATAAAAAAATAAAATCAACATACACTAACCTAGACTACATATCTCTCCATTATAATTTTATTTATTTATTTTTTTTAAGCTGAGACTTGAATTTACAGGAAACAGGACTGTGAAATTTGGAGAGAAAAGAGAATTTGTTTTTCAGGCGTACTAAAAGAGGTTTGGAAAATACAGTAATAAAAGTCACAAGTCACAGTAGTGAAGGAAAATGCAAAATAACCAGATAAACAAAGAGACTACAAAACTTTAAAGGAAGACTTAAATGTAAGATTAAAAGTGACTTTCTTCCAGGCTAATTGCTAGATTTAATGCTACTCTAATGAAAATATAAACAAGATTCTTGTTTTGCCACATCTGGAAAGCATCTCAAATACATTTGGAAATCTAAGTGAGCGTGATTAAAAAGAAAACAGTAAAGGTGGATTATACTTACACAACATTACACTGTACTATCAAGCAAAAATGAAACCAGAGAGCCAGAAAGAGGCTTTAATGTACTTCGGGATGTAATCAAGAACAATAAGGAAGATATGGAGAATACCTTGGATTGAGGAGCATTTCTCACAGTGGGAATGTCAGTGCCCTGTAATCTTTGCTTTAAGGAGTTGAAAGGTTTACGCTTTTTGCTGAAGAGTTTTCTACATATTGGTCCATGCCTTTCCTAGAAAAGAAAGCGTGGGGATTACATTTTTTAAAAACTGAACAATCACAAAGTTTGGAATGCCACAGTGTACTCAGGCAGCCCCCACTACAGTGACTGGGTTGCACCTTCAGAGCCAAGTTCATTCTCGAACTCTCAAATCACAGCAGAGCAAATCCATCTGGCTCTCCTCACCCATGTTACACATAACTAGATATGGTGTTCGGTCAAGGTCAAGAAAAGGCCTCCACAGCTAAAGAGAATTACTTCAAATTTGCTTTTACATATTTAACCCTACCACTGGGGCTGGATGAAAGGTTTTTAAAGCATTAAATAATGTTGAAAATATAAACTTTATAGTTTAAATTGAAATAAATATTTCGGATATTGAGCTATTTTCAGATACTCACCGAAACCAATGAAGTTTTGTTGGTTACTTCTTCAATTCTGTTTCCTGCCTGCACTGTTTCTAAATTCCAAGAGCAAGTCACTCAGTAATATAACAGGAAATTCTAATCCCAACAACCTTAATATTCAGTTTTACCATCCTTTTGAAATAGCCCTTTGCGTACAGCAAGGGGTAAATGAGCTTCCTACCAGTGGAGAAGCCTTGTCAGAAAAACTCTTCGGACCACTCCACATTTTAAAATTGAGCTTAACTTGGCCACTTTTCTACATACAGCCAATTAAACCACTTAATTCCTGAACAGGAGAGGAGAGGTTTCAAAGAAATATTTGAGAACATCGGCAAAAAACAAGTAGGACAACCATACAAATAAATGAAGAACACACCAAGCCCATTTAAGTTACGAAGACATTTTCCTTTAATGTACCCAAGCATTTCACATTCATGAAGTCACTTATTTCAGAGCAAATCTACGCTGATCATCATCAATTTAAAAATATTACAATATTTGCAAGAATATCACAAATATCTTTGCAGGAAAAACACTCTTTACTCTAGCCAGTAGTCCTTTAAGAACAGTTTCTGGTACAAAAACCGGAAAACAACACACAGCACTCTGCCTGCGTCCCAACTTTATAAAGTCTGCTACTGCACCACTGTGGTATTTGAACATTTTTGCCTTCTATTCTCAGTCCTCTTCCTCGGGGGGTAACTCCTAATAGCCATCACTTACATAGTTGCTTTGTCCAAACCCAACAAAACTGTGAGCATTACTGCACCTGGCTATAAACAAGCCACACGATTAAAAAAAAAAAAAAAAAAAAAAAAAAAAAGCAGAGAGAGATTGATCAATTGATCCAATGCTCTCTGTAGTCTAAAGATAGGCCTAGGAAATAAAACTCAAGAGGATCCAAGACGTACTTGACGTTTAGTGATCCCTCTTCGAATGGTACCTCCTAGGTCTCAAACCCCTTCCCATGGACGCAGCCCCAGGCTGGCCAAGGCATCAGACCCGTGGGTTGCCAAGCCACAAGAGGCCCTATGAACTCCCTTTCTAGATTCAGGCAGTTAAAAGAAAAGGTATTCCATTTTGCAAATTTCCCAGAGAAAACCTACACCCTCATTTTGTTGCCCCAAATGTAGTCAGGCATGTAGTCCAAATCCTTGAAGTTCAATGTTAAGTCTCCTTGATCTAAAATGTCCCAACTAACAATTGCAGTGTCATCTTAATTTTTAAAAATCATTTTCCTTGGGAATCTCTTTATAATATTGGGGGCTAATACCTGTTGGACTCCCTAATTTTGAAATAAATCAAGCTTTTATTCCATTTTATAGACATCAATCAGAAAACCTGATATGCAGTTAGCTTGAAAACGGTTTAACAATTAAATCTTGGAAAAGGCTTTATATCCATTTTGTTCAAATAACACATAAAACCCCTGAAATTGGAGGGTTGTCTTTATACGTGGCAAAGCAGGAAACAGAGGGAGGTTAAAGGACTTGTCAGGATTAGTGACAAATTTGAGGCTAAAAGCCAAGTTTCCAGATGCTCCAAATTCAATGTTCATTCCTCTTGACTAGCTAATTTCCCTGGTGTTTTGGCCTTAAAAATTTGAATTTCTGATGCGTATAGAAAAGGCAAAAGAGCCAAAACCTCTCAAGAGACAATCAGCTGTGCCAAGACCCTTTCATCTGGTGTCCGTTTAGTAAGAGGACCACGTTTAATAAGTTCCCTTTTGAATGGGGCAGCATCGATCTGCCTCGGCGTCCTCCGGGCCTGCCAACCTCAGGGTTATGTACTTCTCTTCCCTGGTTTTCCCTCCACATCTGTCTTTAATCTTTGCCACTGCGGCCTCCTCACTAACTTGACAGTTCATTTAACTCCAATGAAACACATCTACAAAACGTCTTTATGTTTACCAGAACATCTGCTGCAAAGCGTCTTCCACAGACTTCACAGGGAAATAATTCCTGATTGCCATCTGTATAAGATCCAAGAGCACATTATGTTAGTTTCATGGAATTGCCTGCCTGAGAAGAAATAACTAACTGGAGGAGAGACCTCAATAGCTTAATATCCTCACTCTTTTCCCTCTCCACCAAATATTTCCTTCTCTTAGAAAGGTCATTTGTAAACTTACCTGTGTTTTCTTCTCCTAATAAACTTCTCACTTCACTAAACAAGCAAATTCCATGTCCTTCAGGAAACCAGGGTATAATGTTTAATATTTAATATATTCTTAAGCAAAGTGCCTGATGGCTTTGGTTTACACGTAAATATTAATACCTTAGCATAAAGCCGTAAATAATGCAATGGTAACACCTTCAGCATTCCACTAGAATGGGAGGGCTATATGTGCGCTAAACAAAGGCATGCCAATTTATCAGAGACTGATGAAAAAGGCCACTTAATTATCAAATGTAAGGTAACTTTCCTGAGAATGGCTTTTCTCTCTCTCTCAATAAACTCTCTTTGTTGGAATGAACTCCTACCTGAGAGGAAGTAGGAGAGACTGATGAAATGGACCAAGTAGAACCGGTAGACTTGGATCCAAACCAGAAAAGAGGTGCCATTATAATGGGAAAAACGTATGAGGATGGGGAACATCATCCCCTTGGTGGTGTTTGGGGGTCAGACCTCTTCATGGGGTCAATGAGTAGCACTCACTGCTGCCATTTTATACACAGTGGTGAGTGAGTGAAGGATTATACACATAGTATGTTCACTACTTGCTATTGTTGGGGTTTTCATATTCAATCATAGCAGTATTTTAAAAGTTAAATGAAGAAAAAACTCAAACATAAAAGAAAAAAGAACACGGCTGAAACTATGCCCACTAGATCCCAATGACTCCAAGAACCTGACCCACTGTAAGGGGCTCCATAAATACTTGTTGAATGTCTGGGCCAAACAAGAATGGAGTTTCTACCACAGGACCAATCATTCATTCAATAAATATCTGCTATATGCAACTCTGTGGGAATATTGAGAGAAACCATACGTGGGTCCAGCATAGAAAAGGAGAGAAAGTATGCACATAAATTACTTTAAATGAAGTTAGGAAAGTGTCTCAAGGAAAACATTATGGAATTCTGGGGAAAAAAAGAGTTTCACTTCATGCTACTTCCTTTTCGTTCATCTGATTGAGTATATAAAGATTAAAAAACAGTTTGATCATGGAGAAGATTTTATATTAGAATAACAATCTGGGCTTTTTTCTACAAACAAGGGGAGCAATCAACAACATGAGTAGGAGGAAGCTGAACAGAGCTGCAGAAGATGCATGTGACAAAGGTGAGGAGGGATGAAGGGACGATGATGGGAGGCAAGATAGGATTTTAGTTAAAAATCTAAAGGGGTGGGCCTGACATGGAAAGAAAAGAGGAAATGGAAGACACTGTGGTCAAAGAATCGAAGACATGACTAGATTTGGGGAGCGTTGGGTGGTGGCAAAGGGAGAAGGATGCCCAAGGACTGAGAAGATGGTAGGAGCAGAAATAGAGAATTTGAAAAGAGGGGCCATTTTAGTAAGAAAAATGACCTCAGCTTTGGAAATACTGAGTTTGAAATACAGTTATCCAGCCAGCAGGATGGAAATGAGGGAGGTCAGGGCTAGAGACACAGATGTAGGCTTTGTTTGGAGAGTGATGTAAAGGCATGAGATTGCCAGGGAAGAGGTCATGGAAAGAGAAGTACAGGGATGATCCCTAGGGAACTCCATACTTAAGGGCCAAGAAGATGATGGTGATAAGCCAGAAGGAGAAGCAGGAGAGAACAGGGTCATGGAAACCCAGGGAAGACAGTTTGAAAAAGGAAGGCCTGATTAACAGGAATCAGATGGTAGCTCATTACACACATTGTTGATTTAAATGATTTCTTCTCACATCTGCCAGATGGTATTGTATTTGCAACACAGGTCATCCATTACAGCATACAGAATTACCACTCTTGCTCTCTGTTCTTTTGGCCTTCTTCTGACTCTGTAAAACAGGGTCTTAATTTTTATTTTTTTTCCCCAGCAAGGATATCACACCCCTCCACACACTTACTTGTTAAGAAAAACTACTCATCCTATAAAACTGCCTTTTCTAAAACACTAATGTTTATTTATTTTTATGAATTTATATTTACATAATATTTGTATGGTGTTTTCCTGTTCCCCAAATGCATTTCCTATGTATTTTCATTTGCTCCTCACAGCAACCCTGTGAGACAGGGCTGGTACTATTTGTTTCTTTATTTCACTGATAAGGAAACAAAGGTTCAAGGTTAGGTGATTTCTCTTAAGACCACAGGTAATAAATGGTAACACTGAGACTTGAACCTGAGTCTCTACAAGTATTAAGACTCCTTTATTCAAATCTCACCATAAATATAGACAATGTCAGTACTAGCCTGCAAAGCAAATGCAAGTCCCTGCAGAAACAACGGCCTGTGGTTTAAATCAGTGAGTTTTAACGAGTTAATGACAGATACAATATGATTCAATTGAACACCTGTAATGCATGGACCACCACCTTCTGAACCACATTCAACTTGGCCGCTTGACTGTAACAAGGGAGTACCTGCCTAAGTGAGTTGAACCAAACACGGAGGTCAAGAAGTCTAGTGTTTACTACAGAATGCTGAATCACATGGATAAATTGTCACTAGAACCTTAACGGAATTCTTTGAAATAACCAAAATGCCCTTCAACAGGTGAACAATGAAACAAACTGTTATATCCACACCCTGGAATACTTACAACTCATCAGTAGAAAGGAACACTTGATACATGCAACAACCTGGATGGAGCTCAGTGCTGAGTGAAAGAAGTCAATTTCAGAAGGTCACATACTGTACGATTCCACTTGTACAGCATTCGCAAAAATGACAAAATTATAGAGATGGAAAATAGATGAGTGATTGCCAAGAAGTAGAGATGGCCAGGGAGGGAAGTTGTTGTGACTACATGGAGGTGAAATGAGGAAGACCTTTAGATGACTGAGCAGATGTGTATTGTTACCGTGGTGGCAGTTACATGTGGATAAAATGATACAGAACTATAAACACAACTGTACCAATGCGTATTTCTTGGTTTTGATGTTGTACTGTAGTTATTTAAGATGTAATTTGGGGGAAACTGGGTAAAGTGTGCATGGGATATCTGTACTATTTTGCAACTTTGTGATAATTACATCAATATAAAAAGTTTTTAAAAAATATCTAGGGGTTGGCAAATTGTGGCCAAATCTGGTGCTGAATGTTTTTGCAAATAAATTTTATTGGTGAACAGCCATGCCCATTTGTTTCTTTATATAATATATACAGCTGCTTTCATGAGACAACAGCAGAGTTGAGTAATTGTAACAGAGACCATATTACTTTAATTATATTTTTTGGCCTTTACAGAAAAAGGTCACCAACCAGTAAGTGATAATATAGTAATTAAAAATGATTTGTGAGAGAATAACATGGAAAATATTAATGATACATTATATTTATAAATAAAGACTGGAAGGATTTTATCCATTAACGATACATTATATTTACAAATAAAGACTGGAAGGATTCCATACATATATAGTGATCTCTTTAGTTTCCTGCATTTTCAATATATCCACAAAGATTATACCATGACTGTTTTAAAAATCAGAATAAAATAACAACATTAAACAAAAATCTTTTGACAGCAGATTCTAAAGCAATGAGTATCAATCTAGCTATTTCTGTCTTTACCCTAACTGGAGTCTTACTTTGTAGACTATTAGCTATTATTTTTGTATATTGGTTTAAAATGCTAGATGATTTTTAAAATGAGGAACGGAAAGTGATCTGGAAGTGATCAGCAGTTTTGTTTAGCATGCTAACAGTGAAAAATAAGCATTATAAAGATCTCAGTTCAAAAATTTTATAAGAGGCCTGGAGAGGATTATGGTTGTAATGAAATTGGAAAAAATTCTACTTGTGACTAGACATTCTTTTTCTGAGCTGGAAGAATGCTTTGTAAAGACACCTACTAATTCACATTTCCTTATAAAGCCATGATAGAGAAGGAAAATGGAAGATGTTTTCTCATTCCGTTGTCGGCAAGTAAAAGAACTCTTAAGTCCTTTACAATCCAGATCATGCAAACATTAGCAATTTCGACATCTTCCAAGGCCATATGGCAAAGGTGGTGGCATGCTGACCTCAACTTATTAACTTATCTCAGGGACATGAGTCATAAAACAAAAATAAATCGACTGAGTTAGGATGGCAGAGAGAACACCCCATCAATATTAGCTTTCTCCCAAAGCCCCACAATTCTACAGGAAAGGAACAAATGGACATAGAGACATAAAGAAACACGTGGACAGGGAGGAAAGAAGACAAAAACAAAAAATAAAACAATTGGAATCTGGAAAGCTGACGGATATAACAAACTCGGAGGACCTAAAGCTACATCAAAAGCCACTTCCCAGGCTGACAGCAGGGAGACTGAGAACCATCCAGTTTGCACTGCAGGAACCTTCAAAGTCACAGCAATCCCTGAGCAGCATAAACCTCTGGAACTGGGATAGGATAAATGAGGAGGAAGAGACTGCTGAAATATGGAGGATCAGGGTGCAAGTTTTTTGAAAAGAAGGTAAGAGTTCTAGATTGCCTATGGTTGATGTTCAGTATTTATGGTCGTGATGTTCCATCAAGTCTCTGTAAGCACTAAATAAGCCAACACGGACTCGTTACTCTGATGGGAAATACAGGATTAGATTCCTGTGAGCCTCTGGTCACAATATTTTTATCAACCTATCAATACATACCTTGTTTTATGTATTTGTTTAAAGATTTTATTTAAATATTGCTGATTCAACAACACTGAACTCATGGCCAACAACAAACACTGTAACTCATGCCTGAATGAAGCTTATCTAACAGACATACTTGCTCCATAAGGCACAACACAGCCTTCCTGCACTTAGAAACACTCGACAACACTACAACACTATTCTTGGTGGAAGTTTTAAACAGTGAAATCACCAAGAGAAAGTGAAAAAAATATGAAAAATATGGCACTAACTTGGCTGTGAAAAGCACACTTGTTTACAGTATGAGAACCAAAGCCAAAAGGCAGAGCCTGTATTCTACCTTAGCTGGGAACATGCATATGTCAGGTGACTCAACTTTTTAAGTGCTATGTGCATAAAAGCACCATGACTATTGATTTTAGGGTTACAAGTGTTAGCAGGTAGACAAATTTGCAAATAGGGACTCCATGATTTATTAAGACTAACTCTACATATGTGTGTACATATATAATATGTATATATACACACACACATATGTATATATATAACCTAGTAATTAGTCTCATGAATAGTGATAATGAAAGTAGAGAACACCCCAATACCTACCTTCCTTTACTGACTCACAGAACTCTACCTGCTACTGTATTTCCCCGAAAATAAGACCTAGCCGGACAATCAGCTCTAATGCGTCTTTTGGAGCAAAAACTAATGTAAGACTCAGTCTTATTTTACTA